>NC_056729.1:235134925-235392425 GCF_019279795.1 Protopterus annectens | reverse complement strand
TTGCCAGCCTCAAGGCACCTACCCACCTATAAACACAACACCTGGTGAGAGCATAGTGGAGGTGGGGGCTACTCACACAGTGGCAGAAGAGCATGCAAGTAAGGCCACAGCGCACATCAGTAGACCACTGTTGCATACCCATCTGCATCTGTAGAGTTAGATCATGCATATATGAGATGAAATATATATATAGTCTGTTGCTGCATTGTAGTAGTAAACAGATGTGCATAATCTGCAGTATTGTGGGCTTGTCCTATTGATGTACTGCAATGCTGCACCCACCCTGTACCAATGCCACAGGTGTGGCTACTGACATCACATCTATCACACAATTATGTAGGTCTATCTGGTATACCTCCAGGGCAGCAGCCTGTAGCTGGTGAGTATGGTGTTTGTTCAGGTTTGCCAATACACTGGTCATGTTATGGCCATGGTATATTCCATGCATACATTTAACGCACCTACCCATAATGCATGCTGTACATGTTCATGTATTGTTGCTGTTAACTGCACTGTATCACAGTGGTCACCATGATGGTGTATCCGAAGGGCATGTCAGACTCATGCAATATAACTAACATCCTGTCATTGCAAAATGTGTGCACAGAGATGAACATAATGGTGGGACAAATGGCCTACAATTGGGATATGTCTGAAACATCACCCTTATACAGTGCTACAACAATGTATATACCACTATTATAATAGCAAATGTTACAGATCTACCCTACGGCATATCACAGTACTGCAGTCCACAACCCTTACAACCTGCAATGTGGTCTTAACATAAGCAATGAGTGTGTAATTTGGAATCCTATGTTAGGACAGCAAATATGGGGAATACATACCTTCACAAACACTGGAAGCATATGTGTGCATGCACTCCAGATAACATATAGTGGAATCAGCATTTGAGGTACTGACAGCATGCATTCTTCATGAGTATGGACCTTCCAGCAAGTACAGGTCCCCGATGTCACACTGATAAATGGTCTGCTGTCCAAAATATTTGGCCATCAAATGTGCCCACTTGCCTGCAACAGAGGCAGCCATGGCTTGCACACATCTTACATGCCATGGCATGGATCCCATAGCCAACATGTAGCACCCAGGAGTTAGACTTGTAGACATACCTCACCAGTGCATATACCATGGCAAACAGTACAGACAGTCATGTATGTGGCAAGGATGTATGGGACAGGATTAATGTAGAAAATAAACAGATGGCCAACCAAGACAGATGACATCACATGTTTCAAACTGGTCATGCAGGCTGCCAAGTAACACGCCACATCACTGAGGAAGTTACAGGAATGTCTAGCAAGTACTAGCTGTGCAGTACCCGTGTCAGCAATTGCCTGGACTCTGCATAAGTGTGGCCCATCGGTTAGGGTAATCAGATGGGACAGTTGTACCACAGGAAACATCATCCAGGCCTCTCTACAGGTAATGTATGCATAATAAAAAAGGTCCCCAAAAGGCATGCATTGCAATGTGTACTGGTGTACCAAGACCACGTTGGAAACCTACAGATAGTATCAATTAAGATACATGTGTTGCACAACCAACACCTCACCCCACCTCGGGCCCACCATCCCCATTTGTACCTTGCCAGTGCCAGTGTACACCTGTATGTTTGCCATTCATTAGCTGGGACTAGGCTGGTACACATGGTGTTCAGTGTTTGGGACACTGCAATATGACACACATATGTAGGCCATAGTTGTCAAGCATCTCCAAAAAGGCTGAGGGTTGGGAGGGGGTGTCATCATGACGCAATAGTGCACAAAAGCAGAGATCCAAAGGATGCTACAAATGGCTGTATCTGCACACAGTCAAGGTCAGGAACTGTGGCAGACATAACCATGACTCCACAGCTATAGTGATGGCACTGTGTGACCACGAAGGGATGTGCACATGAGTTGACCTTGCAATCATGTAGGGTTGGGGGACATTTCTAGGGCAAACTAACCAAATACTGGCAAATGAAGATGGCCTTGCTAGTATACCTCTGCCAGGAATAGTGACTGCTGTAGTAGATATAACAGTAGGTGCAACAAACCATCATGATAAGGACGTGCACACATATGCACCCACAAAGTGTATGCATCTCAGTCAGCATCTGCAGAACTAACACATTTGTTTGACACTGCATTTGATTGCACAGGTCATATGTCACATACCAGGTCCATGTAATGTTAACATATGCAATAATGTGGTCCCATGGCATATCAAGGAAGATGGCTTCATATCAATAAGGGTGTGTACACTCCTCATAGCCATGGTAAGGCTTGAAGGTTGTCAGTGTAATCATATTGCATTGGCCATACGTGCACCAGTGATGATGAGATCTGTAAATCAGACATCAGGCATTCACAAATGACATCTGTCCACATATATTCCCAGGTATGTGTCGGACAAACACATAGGGGCTATGAACAGCAGAGCAAACATAACTGACATAATAATACACATTCAGCAATGGTGTGTACACCTGAGAGGTAGGGTGCACAGTACATGCCAGGGTGCCGAGCAGGTGCACTGCAATACTGTGTACATGGGTGCAGTGTGTTCCAGCAGAAGGGGTATCACCTACTAACACAACCCATGCATCACAGAGATGTATAATGCTGCTAGCAGAGATATCACAGTAATGGTCCTGTGAAATACAGTAGAGATATGACCAATAAATGTGGACAGTCTGATACACTCTGGTCAGTCCAGAGGTATACAGAGGTATTACAGACAACCCCTTAGTGCAAGATGTGTGGACCAAGCCTGGCAATGTAGATGTTAGCCTTGTAAATGGGTATATCACATAAATAATGGAATACATATTCTCACACAGTTTATGCATTCACACACTCCTGTCTGGCCTGACATATAATAACCAGTGGAGCAGAGGTCACATGCCCACATACTACCCTCTAGTTAGTGACATACATCTGTACTGCATCCCACTGCTTTGTCAGAAATATACAACAGTTATAGTGCCCCGGCAGCAGTACATCTGACAAATATCTGGACATAACATCACACAAAGCAGTATGCAAACTACAGGAAAACTGCCAGAATACTGGCCTACATTTCTTTTGGGAGAATTCACATGTACCTGCAAATATAGCAGGCTCTACAGGTATGTCACAGCACAGAGTAACAGACACCTGTGTGAAAACGCATACCCACAACCAATGTGAACACAGCCACAGCCACATAGGGTAAGAGTTCTTAATATTATATTATATGGACTGTCTGATCAATACCATGTTCATATGTGCCACTCACACACTAACCCTACATGCACTGAGCCAATGCACAGTGTATTCTGATGCCTGACTGTGGTATGGGGCATGTGTGTGTTTGGCCCTACAAACATGTAAGCTGATAAGGTACCATACACTGGAGCAGCATGCAACATCAGATAGAACAGGACCAAGAACAATGACATCTACCACAGTCTTTACACAGGCCAAGGTACATATTCACAATACACACACTTTCAACAATCACCATAAGTACACAGACCTTACTACTGTATACACTACGACAGAATATCCAGGATTTGTCCTCAAATATAATACCTACTATACATAACATGTCTAGCAGTCTGATATCTCACTGGTTTGTTTTCAGGTATGATGTCAATAAATAATGGTGTACTGAACATATGCACCTCTTACTGCATGACATATGTACAAAGGTTGATGAAGTTGTGGCTGGAGGCACAAACACAGGGCCAATATTGAGATGTTGCTGTGATAACCTCATACATTTACTGATATAACAGGGTTGGTTGTGAAATATGTCCTATGAGGGATATGAAGTCAGTAACTCTCATGGTTGTCACCATGTATTGACTGCAATCCTCAGACTATGCTTCTGCAGTTCTAAAGATAGGAAATTTGTTTGTAACACAACATGCATAAGACACCAAACACTGGCCAGTCTGCAAATAACCCTACAGGTGAGAGTTTCCTCAACCACATAACACTGTCGTGAGAGGTATTAAATCATGTGGACCAGCCATATCCACACAAACCCTGTTAAACCAACATTACTTCAAATATATAAGAGCAAGAATTACATTCTGTAGTCATGTCCGGAACATCACCCTCCTGTTTTTTGGCCTATCTCCACAGTGTATTTTGTTAGAGGTATATCCCGCTACCATCTGTGACGCTGTTTGCCAAACACTGACATGAAGTCCTGCTCATAGTGAATGAAAAGGGCCAACATCCACATGATGTTCCTAGTTATAGGAGTGTGTTTCCATGCAATTGGCTATGGGAATGTTACCACAGCTGTTCCACATGCAATCAGCTAGTGGGGGACTGCAATTTGTGCACAGGCCATCAGCTGATCATGAGCATCACTTACAAAACACAAGCTGCTGCCTAAGCAGAGCAGGTGTACTTCTTCACATCCAACAGACTGGGAGTGAGAGAGACAGACAGAGACAAAGTAAGACAGGTAGGGGGTAGGAGAGTAAAAGCTAAACATATTAGTGTCACACACTTATCACTACGTGGTTTCAAACCCCTGCTGGACTATGTATTGCTATTATATTTCTATGCAGTTACTGCATGCGCCACAGAGGTTACATGTTGGAGAGGTGTCCAAAGGTATATTAGACACTGAGTGACATCAGCAACAGTGATAAAGGAGGGATAAGGCAGGTGGAGTACATGTGCCTGTTCACAAGAACAGCTGTCAAGGATGACACAGCCACACTCTCTCAGGGACTCACACACATTATCATAGTTGGCAGGGTCAGAATTAGAACTCCTAACTAGTTTGTTACACTACAGTATTACGCAGGTATCACATGCATCGCAGAGGTTATTAGGCTGATATATGGGCGAAGAGTATGTTATGGTGTCTGACATCAAAAGGTATGCTTTAGTAGGGTAATGGGAGGTAAAGTGAGTGTGAATTGCATCCAAATCATTAATATCCACACACAAACAGACACAAGTTTTCCAGTACTGATATGCATGAGTGCATTGCTTCACAGTTGTGTAGTGGATTACTGTGCCAGAAGGCTGTACAAGGCTAGGCAAAGGGTATACCTTGGTATCAGGCCACATGACAATGGTCTGCAGTGTGGCTCAGGGGGTGTAGTCTCTGGATTGGCCCACACAGGTGGGTATTGTATTCACCATCCACTCATCTGGGTTACTAATGTGGGTGGCCAGTGCTGTGCAATGCTTGCCATGTATGTGTTCTATTTTTCATAACATGCACATATCCCACATACATATTCTGTTACATGTGGAAGTATGCCTGAGGTGTCTAGGGCATGTTGTGTGGACAGATTGTTATCGTCTGATGTGCCATTCCTGACCTCATGCAGTGAGAACTGGCAATGGAAACTAGGTTGACCTTGCACCTACACTGTCAGCATGATACAGGTATTCACTGGTGTAAGTGGCATCTGTCCATACAGGGCATGTGTATAAGGCATGGTATTTCCTTTGTGGTTACATGTGCTGATTCTACAGTTGTTTCAGGCGTCCATTGGGGAACATACCAAAGGACCACTGTATGCAATGATTTGCCTATTGTAGGGATGGAACAGGGTGCCATGTCATCTGTAGTCCACTGCAAACACACCATGTGAAGATAGTAACTATCTGTGGGCAATATGCAGGGAACTACCAACAGAGTGGTTGTTGCCTACCCAAGTGTGTTTGTGTATGAGACATGGGTGGAGAGTGTTCACTGGGTAATACAAGGATTGCCTATATTGTTCCCCAATCCATGATGTCACATGTAGAGGTATGGATTGTCTACACAAACCTCTCTGCTGTTTGACATCTGTTGTCCTTGTAAGGTGGAAATTGTGACATATTATAGGCCCACCATATAAGAAACTTGCAAAACCCACTCCAGAATGAGTCCTGTTATTATAAACTCACCGCTACCTCCATAATGGATACTGATGGCAAACACACACACACACACACACACACACACACACACACACACACACACACACACACACACACACACACACACACACACACACACACACACACACACACACACACACAGACACTCTAACAGTTGCCTTGTCTGGGATTAAAACTCCTACCGAATAGATCACACTATAGCATTATGCAGTTAAAGCACACACCACGGAACGTAAGGGGTTTCTCTTTCCCCAAAGGTATATTTAAAGTTGAATGACATCAGCAGGTTTGCCAGTGTAGGACAGTGGAAATTGTAGTGACTATGAATGGCCTCAAAAGTAGTTATTCCTACACATACAAACAAACAGATACACACACATGGACACACAAACACACACACAAACATTTGCCATGTCTGGGTGTAGAACTCCTACCTAACTAGTACATCACACTATAGCATTATGCAGTTATAGTACACACCATGGAGCTTAGTGGGCTACTCCTTCCCCAAAGGTGTATTTCAAAGAGAATGACATAAGCAGGCCTGCCAAAGTAGAGCAATGTGGCCTCACAAACAGTGATCCCTACACAGACAAACGCACACATAGCTTCATAGTTGCCATGTCTGGGATTAGAACTCCTACATAACTAGTACATCACGCTACAGTATTACACAGTTATAGCATGTGCCATGGGGCTTACTGGGCTACACCTTCCCCAAATGCGTATTTCAAAGTGAATGACATCAACAGGCCTGCCAAAGTAGGGCAATGGAAAGTGTAGTGACTGTAAATGGCCTCAAAGGCATTGATCCCTACACAAACAAGCACACACACACACACACACACACACACACACACACACACACACACACACACACACACGCACACACACACACACACACACACACACACACACACACACACAGTTTCATAGTTGCCATGTCTGGGATTAAAACTCCTACCTACCTAACTAGTACATCATACTACAGCATTATGCAGTTATAGCATGCTACACGGAGCTTACTGGGCTACTCCTTCCCCAAAGGTGTATTTCAAAGTGAATGACATCAGCAGGCTTTCCAAAGTAGGGCAATGGAAAGTGTAGTTCATAGGTTCCTAGGTTCATAGGTTGGTACTAGGCTTTTGACCCTAGGGCCTATACAAGCCTAGCCATGACAATGCTCTTGCTATTTCTTCCACCAATATTTACTTCCCTGGACCCCTGTCTAGCAGGGTGACTGATGTGATCCCCGGGTTGAATTACCTATCTCCCATCCAATCATCAAGGTTCCTTTTGAAGAGGGCCAAAAGGCACTCTGCCTAACATGCATGAGCAGTCTATTTCAGAGTCTGGGGAGTCTCTGGGTCAGGAACCCATCCCTCCAGCATGTTTTTTTCATTGTGATGACAAGGTTTGGATCCCTGGAGTGTGTGGCTCTGGCAAATTGGGATTTCTTTAAGTGTAGCATGTCCAACAGCTCTGGGTTTGATATGGCCTTGTATGTTAAGCAGAGATCACATCTGAGTAGATGATATGTGACAGACTATAGCTGGATGATTTTCAGATGGTCAGCATAGGGCATCTGCTTTAGGCCTGTGATTCTTTTATTGTGGTATTTCTGCAGCCTTTCTAGTTATTGCAGATGTCTTGAGAGGTACATACCAAACGAGGCATTGTATTCTATACTGGGTCTACTGAGAGATGACTACAGTGGGACAATGACCTCCTTTTTTCTGGATGAATAGCCCTTAGTGATGAGGTGTGCCACATAGGCAGATTTCCTGACTGTTGAGATGATGTTGTTATCGAAGGTGAGATGACTGTCCACCTGTGTCCCTAAGGCTCTTATCACACGTTCAGTGTTTAGTGTACTGCCACCTATGTGGTACTTCACGGGTACATGTTTTTTCCCAAAGGGGATAACTATACATTTCTTAGCTTTGAGCTTGAGCCCATGGCTCTGGCAACAAGCATTTGTTTCTGTAAGGCCCTTTTGAGAATATTCACATAATTTGGGGATTCAGTATTGGCTCTCAGTTTGCAGGCATCTGCGACCTTTGTTAGCCAGAGTCCCTTAATGTTGGCCTGTACTTCAGAGCAGTAGATGCCAAATGAGAGTGGTCCCAGGACTGAACCCTGAGGTACTCCAAATGTCACTTATCTGGAGCTGGATTTGGAGTCATCTACTTTTACAGTGTGGGTTCTGTCAGTAAGCCAGTTGGCAACCCATCAAGTGCTGTAGGGATTAATAGCCAGCTTAGTACGTTTATCTATGATTCCAGACTGGGTGATGGTGTCGAAGGCCTTGCCAAGGTCCAGATATGCTGTGTGGACTGCCTTACCCTCATCCACAGCTCTGGAGAATGATTCAAAGATGTCAATCAGGTTCAGCAGACATGATTAGCCCTTAACAAACACAACCTGGGTGGGGTCCAGTGTTTGCAGGTTGCTAATGTCTTTGTTTATAAGTTCCATGATAATACTTTCAATGGCCTTGCAGATAAGGATCGTCAGACTGATGAGGTGGTAGTTCCCAGAATCTAAAGTGGATCCCCCCTTGTGGACTGGGATAACTGTAGCTGTGCACAACTCAGTGGCATGAAGCCTGAGGTGTGGCTATGATTAAACATGGCATATAGATGAGGTGCCAGTTCATTTTGTAGCTCATGTAGTACACAGCCCAGGATGTTGTCTGGTCCCATGGATGCTGTTTTCCTAGCTCTGGAAAGTGTGGTTCTTACCTGTGTGGCTGTTATTACCAGAATCTGGCAATCATTTGGTAATTAGATGGGCTCCTTAGGGGGTGGGAGGGGGGTGCAGTTGGCACTGAATCGATCTGCCAGGATATTGGCAATATCCTTGGGATCAGTATAATTAATGCCATTCTTTTGTAGCTCAGAGTAGATCTGAGCATTGCCATTTAGATTCCTGACATAGCTATAGAACGGCTTGCAGTTGTCTTTGGAATCTTTGGCTATATTATTTTCATAACTAGCTTTGGAGGATTTTATGTGGGATCTAAGCTGCTTACTGAGGCTGGTAAGGGAATTTTTTGCATCCTGGGATTTTCCTCATTTCTGCATCAGTTTCTTCCTTTTGTTGTAAAGTTTATTTATGGCAGGGGACCACCACATTGGCTTCCTTTTCTTGTAGGGGAGCATCGTGGCTCTATTAGGGATGGCATGATTCATGCATGAGTGGTTGTGCTCGTACAGTGCCGTCATGTAGGATTCAGTAGTCGAACTCTCAGTTCCCGTCTGCATGGGTGTCATGAAGTTTCTCACGTCTGACTTGTGTAGCATGAAGTTGGCTTTGGAGACGTTTTTACAGAGGTTTCCTTTACTGGGGTGTGGGGGAGGGATGTGGATGTCAAGGGTAATTAGCTTATGGTCAGACCAGACAACTAATAGGGTGACCATAGATGCGGAGCATCGATTTCCCATGTTGGTAATGACCAGGTCTAGGATATTGGAGCCCCTGGTGAGACTATGGATTAGTTGATACAGGGCATTGGGTATTATGATTTCCAAGAACCATTGGGCACAGGTGTTGGTACATGAGTAGTTTTCCCAATTAATGGCAGGTTAGTTTAAATCACCCAGTATTAGGGTGTTTGGTTGTATCTTAATATTTTCCAGTATGTTTAGAAAGGTGTAGTGGGAATCTTAGGGCATGGTGGGGGATCTGTAGCAAGCTATATAATTTGGATTGCAGTCTTACCTAGTGTTAGTTGCATCAGGAGAATTTTAGATGCATTGTGTTGGGCAAGTAGTCTGGTGGTGTGAATATCCTTGGTGAATATGAACACTCCTCCAACTTTAGTGTTTCTGTCCTGGTTTGGTGGCCAACAGGTGTGGTAAGAGCTGTACCTGGTATTGCAGGGGTGCTCTTTGGCACCTTGGATCAGGTCTCTGTTACTGCACAGATATCAATGTTCTCCATTTTTAGAAGTGCCTAGTGACTGTGAATGGTCACAAAAGCATTGATTTCTACTCACACACAGAGTTTCACAGTTGCAATGTCTGGGATTAGAACTTCTACTGAACTAGTACA
Source organism: Protopterus annectens (assembly GCF_019279795.1). NCBI lineage: Eukaryota > Metazoa > Chordata > Ceratodontiformes > Protopteridae > Protopterus > Protopterus annectens. The sequence goes on along the minus strand of NC_056729.1, from coordinate 235,382,457 downwards.
TCACACTTTAGCATTACACAGTTATAGCACACACCATGGGGCTTACTGGGCTACTCTTTCCCAAAGGTGTATTTCAAAGTGAATGACAACAGCAGGCCTGCCAAAGTAGGGCAATGGAAATTGTAGTGACTGTGAATGGCCTCAAAAGCTTTGATCCCTACACAGACAAACACATACACACACAGAGTTTCACAGTTGCCATGTCTGGAATTAGAACACCTACCAAACTAACACATCATACTAGAGCAGTATGCAGTTATAGCACATGCCATGTGGCTTACTGGGCAATTCTTTCCCTAAATGTGTATTTCAAGGTGAATGTCATCAGCAGGTTTGCCAAAGAAGGGCAATGAAGAGTGTAGTGACTGTGAATGGCCACAAAAGCATTGATCCTTACACACACACACACACACACACACACACACACACACACACACACACACACAGTCTCACAGTCTCTGTGTCTGGGAATAGAACTCCACGTCACACTATAGCATTATGCAGTTATAGCACACGCCACGGAGCTTATAGGGCCATACCTCACAGCTGTACTGATTCACACAGGTTACCCAGAAGCAGGGCTCATATTTCTGGTCATTACCCCTTCACATTGTGGTTTACAAGCAGGTTTGCAGCCACCCATTCCTGTGTTTGCAGGCAGTGATAGTATGTGTACAAGGCTGAGTTTCAGACTTCACACAGTCCGTGGCGCTCATGCTCCTACACCCCTCTGTTATTCTGTCCTCTTCCAAACATTATGCAAAGATTATCTGATAAGTTCCCTATAGTTATCACTTCATCCCATATTTTGGGGTTGGTCCACAGTTCATGCAGTAGGACATGGTGGATGTTGACATGGCCTTGCATTTGGGTTATGTGGACTGTGTTATGTTGTTATTTGGGAGTCCATGAGATATCATACATTGGCAGTATGGGTGAGACACAGGCCTGTGACAGAGGGCAATAAGGCATTTGGTAGTGATGCAGGCCATCTGTAGCAGGCCGTTGCATTGTGTCACTCCTACAGTCCCAGGCTGCAAGACACTATATTCCCCTGGGGTGACAGAGTAGGTGTGCAAGGTGTTAATGTCAGTAGTTTCTGTCCTTATTGACCCAGTGGTGTGGATGCTTGAAGGGTGCTGCTTACAGGTCTATATTATATCCTTGAACGCTTAAAAAAGTGAACGCTGATTGATCAAACTTATTTTCGCGAAACTGCAAAATATCGAAGTAGCAGAAACTCAAATTTTTTCCTAGGGAAAGAATTCAGTTGTCCATTTCTGTTGCTTCGGTATTTTCAGTGTTATGGTGGAAAGTTATCAGTCGGATTCAGGTAAGTGTGCGATTGTGTGGATGTGAGTGTTAGGGTGATTTAGGTGAGTTAGGGTTAGGGCTCGGGTTAGGTGTGTGTGCGATTGACTGGACATGAGGGTTAGGGCAGATTTAAGTGAGTTAGGGTTTGGGAGCAGGTGAGGTGAGTGTGCGATAGTGACGGACCTTAGGGTTAGGGTTTGGATTAAGGTAAGTGGGTAGTTAGTGGTGTGTGCATAGTTTAGTGTAGGGTTAGGTATCAGATTTTAGGTGTATGTGTGTGGATTTCTGTTTGTTTGGTGTGCTTGTGTTGTGTGTATGTGTTTTGGATCAGCGATTTTTTTCCCAGGGAAAAAAATCGCTGATCTGACAGTTCGAGATTGTAAGCTTTCGCTTAAATTAGATCGATCAATCAGCGTTTGCTTTTTTAAGCATTCGTTGATATAATATAGACCCCTGCTTACAGCTAGGGAGACACCTGCATAGGACAACTCTTCAACGTGCTGCATTCTGTGTCTATTTCCATACAGAGGTACGGGTCATATTGTACTCATTCCCAACAGCAGGGATAAGATCTGTGATATACCTGTAGCTGATGGTGGGGTGAGCTGGGTCCATGTGTGCTATGGAAGCTACTTGCAGCTGACTCACATATATACATGGGGCATTCCATTTATGCTGGCTTGTGCAGGGACATCAGCAATTTCTCAGTACTTCATAGCTGTGACTTTTGTGGTCTGCCAGTTTTGGCCAGATTACATCAGTATTCCATACTACAAACCCAACTAATGTGCTGCTAACCTGTATGTACAATTCCAAAGGTGTGTCCATTTGACAGTAACATTTCATAAACTCTCTGTCTAGGGTACTTCCACCTGTGTACTGTTTGTATGTCTGGGCCAACATTCATGCCATGTCCATCTTTCAGATGGTGACAGATACTACATCCTAACAATTACTATGGCTTACTGCTGGAATGTGTCTTGCTGGGATGCATTGTATTTGGCACTGCAGTTGTGAGAACTTGGCCTTGCCATCAGCAATACTGGCCAATGGTCACCAGGATACAGCCCACCATGCCTACATGCTGACCACTCTCACACAATATACAACACACACCAACCTAACACACACAGCCCTGCATTATTGTACACGTGCTACAATCTATCCTGCTACTTTGGCTGGCTCAGGTAATCTGTGCTCCACTGTTATTATACCTACACATACATGTTACTACATTTCTACATAGGATTGGGGGGGGCACACCTGACAACTGTACACATTTGCTATGACTTTACTGGTATTTCAGGTGCTCCATTTCATTTTGTATTCTGACTTATCATGCAGACTAGAGGCATATCAATGTACTACAATTCTTAGGTTTTATTGACCTACATTTCAGTTTCAGACTTCTTACCCTTCAGAACTAACATCCTACTGCCTGATCTGTTGCAGTCTGTCTGTGTAGGTCTGGAGGGAGGCTGCTCTCCATAGGCATCAATCAGAGGCCTTAGCACAGCCTTTCTTTGTGTTTGTCTATGCCTGCCCTCTGGCTGAGACTGTTGTTGGGTATATCACCCTCACTGACTTGCATGTTTCTGCAGTGGGGTTTGTCACCTTGTCTAGTCCTGGCTACTATGGTGACACCAATATTTATTACAGATTTCATGCTGCCAATATAGGTGTCTACTATCTGCTGGCATCCTATTCAGCCAGCCGATTCCCTTGCATGCTCACATCCATACCGTAGATACAAGTAAAAGAACATACTACTCCATTCAGCAATTGATAGGGAGAGTGACTTACCTTGTAGCTGTGCCAGTATTGTGGATGGTGCTGGAGGGCTGACTATGTCAGATGCACATAGTATACTCCCTATACATGGTTAAGCACAGGTAGTGTCATGTTAGGCATTCCTTTTACTGTATGTGCGAGTCAGAGAGAGGTGTTATTCCCTGAGTTCCTACTGTGTCAGTGTATGTGCTATGTGTAGCGTCTTTGCCTAGGCCTGGGCATACTGGGCACACCTCCTTCTGCCTACTGGGGTAGGCTCAGGTTGTTCCTCCTCCGAGTCACTCTGCACCCATGTAGGCCTTGGCAATGGTGGGGGACTGTGTGGCCATGCCCTGTGCTGTTCCTGCTGCAGCTGTTTCCACAGGATCATATTGTGTAGCATGGCCCATACAATGACAATTTGGGTACATGTAGCTGGTGAGTACTGCAAGGCTCCACCAGATATGTCCAGGCACTGGAACCATGACTTGAGCATCTCAAACACATGCTCTATTATGATTCTGGTCTGTAGGTGTGCCTCATTATGGAGCCCTTGTTTGGGTGTGTGTACATTTCTGATGGGTGTCATCAGCCATGGCTCCAGTGCATGAACATCATCCCCAACTAGGTGACTACATGGGATGTCCCCATTGGCAAATCTCTCATACATATGCGCCATCATATGCCAGATGTGGGAGTCATGATAGCTTCCAGTGCTGCCAGAACACACATTCATTATAATGCCCTGTGCATCGCACATGACCTGGCAGTTGATGGAGGTGAAGCCCTTGCGGTTTATGTAGACTCTGTCCTGCTCACTGGGCAGTGCTTTGATGGGTATGTGCATGCAGTCTATAGCACCCATACCTCAGGGTATTCTGATATTTGGTGGAAGAGGTGCATATTGCTGGTCAATGCCTCACAGGTGTTGAGGAAATATATGTGCTCACTGGCATGTGCTGACATGGCATCCAGGAACTAGTGGAGTACCCTAGATGCTGATGTTTGTGAGATCCCCATGATATCCCCAGTTGGCCTTTGTAAGGTACCTGTGGCTAGTATTCTTAGGCCTACACATACCTTGATATCCACTGGGATGGGTTCCCCATTGATGGTTCTGTGGGTGAGGCGTGGCCGGCACAGCTCAACAATTTGCTGTAGGAGGTCCCTATCCAGCCTATAGTGCTCCACTATCTCCATCTCATGTAGCACCTGGTAGGTTATCCTGGTTTTGTACACTCTTCTCCTTCTCCTCACTGTGGGATGGTTATCACCATTCTCATCCTCATCACCCTCAGCCTCTTCCACATGTTGATTTATGAAAGCAAATGCAGCCCCTATCATTTTGTTGCTTTTGTTAGGTAAAATGTCCCCATTTGTGTACACTGGTGGTGTAGAGTTTGTGGGAAAAAAATAGAGGGAAAGGTGTTTGCATAGTTTATAGTAGTGTGCTGGGCTAAGCTGCTACCTGTGTAATTGCCTTATTCTGATACGTTTCCCATGCCAGCTATGCTAGTTATCCTTGATTACCTTCCTACTGCTGTTTCCCTTCCCATTGCCTTCCTGTTTAAGACCAGAGGTGCACCGTACGGACACAGTGCTCAGATGTGCACGGAGTTGCTATTTCCTGGTTTACTTTTTTTTTTTGTTGTTGTTTATAACCCGGAACGCAGCATGCACACCCATTTAGGCAATGTAAAGTGTACTTGGCAGCTTCAGACACACCCCCTTCCTTAGCTCTGCTAAGCTAAGGGCAAACCCGAGCCACAGGGCTCCAATAAGCTTACAGTATGGCTGACACACCCCTCTATGATGTCAGCTAGCTCTTTGGCTTGCACCATTGTCTTCCTGCACCTACATGGTTGGGTGCAGGCTAGCCATGAGGGGAAATCTGTGATTCAGTATCATTCCCCTCATTTGCATAGGATTGCCTGCTAATGCCTAGCTCCAAGTCCCACACTGAGCCTTCCCCCATAGCAATCACTATTCACTGGCCTTGTTGTCTTCTGCCTGCCATTAACTATAATGGCAAAATTGTTATTTTGCAGAGAAAGCTTTTTTCAGGGTTTTTCTTTTATTTTCCAGCCTTTCCATTTGCACGCCACTGCCCTACGCTTAAACAGCCGAAATTGGCCAAACATAAAAAATAAAAGTTTTTTTTTTTTGCAACTGTTTTCCATGCCAATGGCCATATATTTGGCCATTGGCATGCTTTATACATTATATACACCCTTTATTTGGAGCTGTCATGGCTTGGTTTTGTAGTTTGCAAAAATGTACTCGGTTACTAACCGAGTACATTTCTGCAGGTTGCACTAGTCCTGCACGGATGGCTGCAAGCATTGTGGATTGCTAATTCACCTCATTTGCATGGTTTTCACATGCAAATGTGGTAATTAGCATACAAGAGCTGTGTCCATGCAGGAATAGAGCAGGAGCGCTTGTGCACATCCTGGGAGCTTGTTCCTGGATCTCTCAGAGGCCATATTGCCTCCAGCTGCTCCTGCACTATTCCTTCATGCCATTCAAAGCTTGCTGAATCCTGGGGATTGAATTATAAAGTTGTTTGCCAGTAGCAACCTCTTCATTAGTTGCAGATCTCTTTAATGAGGAAGTGTTCAGATGACTTTTACTTATGCAGAAATTGTGGTTATTAAGTGATATTGGTGAACTGTAATGGCAGACTTTTGCGTGGCCTTTTGTGGTTGAAATTTTATGAAATAGGTAGTTTTGTCATTATTATTTAATACATTTTGTTTTATTGCTTAATTGAAAAATGTTCAAAACTACAAATTTAAAACACATTCTAACAATTCATAAAACAAAAATGCAGCCATGCAGCAGGATGAAACTGGCTCCTTGAAAAACTAAACGTGTATAATATCCAAACCAGGAGACGATAAACAAAGCAGGATACAAAGTATAATTTTAATCAGTATATGCAGTTTCGCATTGTTAACACAATGCTTCCTCAGGTACAAAACATAAATAAAACCTTTACATCTGTTTAAAACTATTAAACAACCAATCAGGTAAGTAAAACAAGATCACATGATTTAAGCACTCTACGTATAACATCTTATAAAATTTGCAGCCAAATAAAAATTGAAATTCTAAAACTGTCATCTTAAATCTAAACTGTACATGAACTGTTCATAAAGAAATTGTTTAAAACTCCTTTTTGTAATCAACATATGCTATGTCCTTTTTATCAAATAATAGCTGAAAATTTTCCTACAAATCATATATATTATTCTTCAAGAACATATCACAGGTTGAACTCACAATAAAACAACAAGATGAAGCCAAAAACTAATTCTAAAACTCAATGAGTACAGAAAAACTTGATTGATGTCAAAATGGCTGTGTAACTCCTAATATCAGCAGGTCTACTGCTTCACGTATAAAACTACATAAAGAATTGAGCCATCGTCACTTATGAATCTAGAGCACCCCTCTTGTGATAGCTCAACACAACTGCAAAGCCCCATATTTTACAATCATTCTAACAATGTGTTCTAACAATAAGCCCTCATAACGAAGCTTATTATCATATCGACCAAACAGTAAGTGTCTTATAAATAAAGAATATCTACTTTATAGCAATTCAGTACATTCAAAACATGTTTGCAAAGTAAGCATCCACATTAATAAACAACTGAAAACTTCCCAACTCTAAGGAATAATCTACAAAAATTAAATGAATACCCTTCATGGCTATATAGCCATTAATCTTGACGACTCTGCTATTCCACATATAAATTAAGTAAGAAATTGAACCACAGTCATTTTCAATAAGAAAGTGTTCTCGGATGACAAATCAATTTATAGGATTTGAGGAAGTATTGTGTTAACTACATAAAAGTGCTAATACTAATTAAAATTATACTTTGTATTCTGCTGTGTTTATCATTTCCTGGTTTGGATATTATATGCATTCTAACAATTGATGCTGTGTTATACAAGGAATATAATTTAATACAGGAAGGTGAATCAAAGAACACATACATGCATGCAGGCCTAAAAATTTGTGCAAGGAGCCTATGGTTTGAAACAAGTCGAAAGGTAAACTTAATCCTCCACTGGCCAGATACATTTTCTTTGAATGTGGGTTGTTTCAATGAATGTGCATTTCAAGGGCATATAATTTTACTGCTCATGCTAAGTCTGTTTTCACTGTGAGACTGTATGGTTTGTTTAGCAAATAGCTATCAGTGTTTGTGCTATTTATATTTCAATATCTGTAATCATTGTAGAAGTAAATTAAGGAACCGTACGTGCATTGACAGGTTTGAACAGTGTTTATGGTAACTGGGGAGAAATAGCCACGTAATAGAACACTGGAATGGCTGGGAGGGAGCTGCTGCTGAGAGTTAGGGGGTTGCTGCAGGAGGGGCTGCTCTGGTGAAGCCCCAATCTATTACCCTACCAATGGCCCAATTTGAACATGGTCCAGCTCTGGAAGTTTTGCACTGTTATTTGTTATAACTATTGTAAGTGGGAATGAAACAATGAAGTGTCAAATAATAAGCACCCTCATTCTGTGTTTGGCAATAAAGGAATGAAAGTGCTTATTATTTTTTACAACTGACACTTCGTTGTTTCATTCCAACTTCCAATAGTTTATGGTTTTCTCTGTTATTTACTGTTAATTAATAACTGTCATATTGTTGAACATGCCAGTGTAGTTCTGTGGATTGTGCAGCTCAACTGAAGAGGCAGCAGCCCTGCCAGGTACATTCTGGGCAGTCAGTTATGAAGTAACAAAATTAAAAATAATAATAATAATGACAATGATGGTGATAAAATAAGACTTAATGCAAGCAAAAATCCGGAATAACTTTGACTCTGCTGTTACTGTTTTCAGAAGAAAATATAGTTTCTTCCTTGCCTTAAGTCTTCTTTTTTTCAAATTTTTTTCATTACTACAAGTTGGCCCCAATTATATTAGATTTTTAAAGGCACGTAAGAAACATTAATTTATTTAAAAGCAGAATAAAATATACTGGGTGATTTTTATTCTGCTTATAAAAAACTTACTAAAGCTTCTTGGCTGACTTTAAGCCTTCAATTATAATATCATTATTGTTATTTTTCAAGTTGCCCAGTTTTTGTTGCACTTCTGTTTTGTTTAATTGAGAGATCAGAGCATATGTTTCAGGGACAGTGAAGCATATGCTCTGATCTCTCAACCTCTTAGGTCAACAATCCGGGAAAAAAGTGTGAAAGGCTATATTTTAACCAAAGCAATTGCTGAAGGTAAACAGTTCACACCACGTTACCTTGACTTCGCCCAGCCTTTTGACACAATCCCCTACTCAAGTATAGTAGAAAAACTGAATAAACTGGGCATAAACTCTTACATCACTAGCTGGGTCACATGATGTAGGAGCTCAACATAGCAGAGGCTACCTATAGAAAGAAACAAGTCACCAATGGAGTCTCCCAGGGTTTGGTGCTGAGACTTTTCCTGTTTGACTTCTACTTCTCAGAAGTAAAAGCAAATACCAAAGGGCTTTAGCCAACTAAGTTTGAGATGATTGTAAGCTAGGAGCAGTTATTGAATCCCTGAATGACTTAACCATCATGCAGGAAGGTTTGTCCCAAACAGTAACTGGTGCCAGAATCATGAATTGAAACTAAACTCCAAAAAATACATTATTGTATCCTTTGGGAAGTTGTCTACCCCAGGGAACTACCAAATTGACAATACCCCCCGACAGGTGACTCAGTTGTTTGGCATTTGGGAACATGTATTGACAATGTTCTAACTTTCGATCAGAATGTGCACAGTGTTGTAAGAAAGTCTTTCTGTATTGCACAGCTTATGACCAAACTGATTGTCACTAGATCTGGAGATGTTATTGTCCCACTTTACAAAACCCTCATTAGGTCAATCATTTTGTATAATGTCCACTTTGGCATGTATCTGTCCAGACACATGCAACAACTGGAATTCTGACAGAGATACCTTACTAGAAGACTACAAGTCCTAAACAATAGGCCTTGCATGGACCCCCTCAAAGCATTATCACTATACTCAGTATCCTACAGGCTGCTAAGAGGTGACCTGTGTCTGGCATACAAGGTATCCTCTGACCCAATACTGATGGACCTATTGAACATCAGCAAGTAAAATGGCATCAGAAATACTTAGCCCATGTATCTAAACAGAATAGTGTGGAGATATATCACAGAAGATACCACTTGTCCAGAACAGACTATCCATTCAAGTAAAACAAAGCTCATCCCTGTCAAATGCAACTTTGATCTAAGGATGGGTAATAGAAAATATACCCCAAGATTGCCCTTCGTGCCACTAATGGATCGAGGCAGTTCCTAAATGCTGCATCCCTTACATGGGTTCCTTCAAATTAACTATGGTATGATCACAGTTATTCTCACCAGGGCTAATATACAATTATCAGCCATGGGATAGGTACGACCAATCAGGAAATGTTAATTCAAGCATAAAAAGGGAAATTGGCTAAGCTTAAAATGTCCTCCAAGTGAACCTATGTTGTGATAGTAAATAATTCCTTTTGAGATCACTTAGTGTTCCTGTCGTCCTCCTACCCCTCCCCCCCCCACCTTCAACAGCTCCTGGCACTGCTGCCCTGACCACTGGGTCAACTCTTCAGGTTGTATTATCAACATAGTAATTAGCCAGGATGGTTGATTTCTCAAAGGGTACAATTATGCATTTTCTAGCATTGAATTTAAGACCATGGCTTTGGGAGCATTTGTTAGTCAGAGATAAACATTCTTGAAGAATGCTAATGTCTGCAGGGGAGTCAAGGATAACTCCCAACTTGCAATCATCTGCAAACTTAGACAGCCATAAACCTTCAGTATTTCCTTTCATTTCAGAGAAATAGATGCCACAAAGGAACAGGACCTGTACTGAGCTCTGGGAGACTCTGCTAGTGTCTGACCTCTCGGTAGAAGTGGCCTCACCTATTTTGACTTCCAGGGTCCTATCAGTGAGCCAGTTGGCTATCCAGCAGGTGATACAAGGATTTATAACTAAATTAGTGAGTTTTTCTATAATGCCTGAATGGGATAATGTATCAAAAACTTTGGTCAGGTCAAGTTAAGCTGTATACACAGTCATACCTTCACCCAATGCTTTAGTGATCTCCTCAAAAAAGTCCACCAGATTTAATAGGCATGACCTTCCTTTAATAAAGCCAAACGATGATGGGTCAGGCATTTATGGGTCAGGCATATCTATGTCCTTATTTACCATGTCCATGATGATTCTTTTCATGGCTTTACATATAAGTGGACCCCACTACTCCTACATTTAAACTACGCTCAGCCACTCCCCCTCATACTAAGATCCAATCATTGAACAGCCCTACCCCACAACCATTTTTCTTCTTTTCCATTCTTCCACACCCTGTTAGCACAATCAGCCATCAAATTTGGCCCACCCCCACAACAAAATGAAAACAAGTAAAAAAATAGTAATCATCCTAATGCCTATACTGTTTCTATTTTACCATCTTACTGCCTACGAACAAATACTTGACCATGGTATTCACTACCCACAAGGTCAAACAGACACCCATGACTACACACATAACACCAAACCCTGTGCCATCCCCAGCAAACCGAATATACGACCCTCAATAATATATCACCCCTGTAAAACCACAAAACACAATACTAAAGACAAAGATGATATAAAACTAATAAACAAATTCCTAAAGCTTAGAATACCCTGTTACTATAACTTTATTACACATGGGGATATTCATCCCAACCCTGCCCACCCACATCCAATAACCTCCATTCCCCTACCACAACCACCACAGTCAAGCTACCCCTTTTTACTCCCACTAGTTCCCTCCTAGCATTTCACCTAAATATTAGAAGTATTAACAATAAGATTCCCAACCTACACGCCCTCCTAGCAACCCACTCCCCAGACATTATGTGTCTTATGGAAACATAGCTAAAACCTAGTACTACCGACAATGCGATACTACCCCCAGGATATAATATACACCAGTTAGACCATGCTACTAAGAAAGGAGGTGGGTCAGCAGTCCTTTACAAAAATACTCTAACTGTTAATAGAGACACAATTCAATCACCCCAGTTCAACAATGCTGAACTCCTCATAACCAAATTACAGATTAACCAGTACAAATGTTTAAACATCATCTGTGGATGCATTCCGCCAGACAACAACTTAAATACCCTAGAGGATATCCTGTACTGGTTATCCACTACTTATCTCCAAGAAACCATCGTTCTTGTTGACTTTAACACTGACTGGCACCCCTGCTCCTCTGAACCCCCCTCACTCCTATAAACATATCTGGGTTTAAACAGACCGTAACCTCTCCCACTAGGATAAACAAACTGACCAACAGGGAAAGTATCCTGGACTGGATCCTAGTTAACAATCAACCCCAAATGTATACTGCTGGCACTCTCCCTGACAACCTTAGCGACCATTTTCTAACCTATATCATAAACCATAAGGTAGGAAACCCTCACCAGACCAAATATAAAAGAGTGAGAAACAGAAAAAACCTTGACACTGCAATATTCCTAAATGAACTACAAACAGTTGACTGGTCAAAACTAAAAAAAATCTACCATTAGAAGAGGTTGTAGCTCATTTTAACACTAAATTCCTAAGTATCCTTGATTCCCATGCTCCAGCACGTACAATAAAATCTAGATCAAACACAGCACCATGGCTCACAAAAGAGACCAAATCTAAAATCAAAGCTAGAAACAGAGCCTGGGCCAGCTGGAGAACAACCAAAGCCCCACTTGACCATCAAAAATATCGGCAGCTCAGGAATGACACAAAAAAATCTATTTTACTGGATATAAAAAGCTTCTACTGTAATCTCCTAAAAAACACCAAAACAACTCTCAAAAGTTCTGGGCGGGCTTAAATCAACTACTTCATCCAGGATATTCTACAACCCCAACCCCGGCTAACCATACTCATAGTTCCCCAGAGACTATAGCTAGCGCTTATAATAACTTTTTTACCGAAACAATCCAATCCCTAGCAAATCACCTAACCTCCACAAACTTAAACCACATGCCTAATTTATCCACAAATCACCCCGAATTTAGCCTCCAAGCAATATCCACTAGTTTTATCAAAATTCTCTTAAAAAAACTAAAACTTACCACCCTCACTGCTGACCTCCTCCCTGCAGAGTACCTACAAATAGCTGAAGATGCCATTGCATATCCCATATCTATCCTTATCAACAGAACCTTATCCGAAAATGCTATCCCCTCCCTCTAGAAAATATCCTATGTGATCCCACTCCATAAAGGTGGTATATCAACAGACATGTCTAACTATAGACCCATTGCCATTCTTTCCACACTAGCCAAAATAATGTAGAAATGTGTACACAAGCAACTAATGCAATACCTTACACAGAATAACTTACTATCCAACTCCCAGCATAGCTTCAGGCCATACCACAGCACCACTTCAGCCTTCCTTTCCTTTACTAATGGCATAAACAGTAACAGAAATGACACTAGGCTAACCTCCGCCCTCTTCCTTGACCTATCAAAAGCCTTTGACATTATCAAACATGAACTTCTCATTCTTTCTCTAAAATCCATTTCCCTCAACATGCACACTATCCAGTGGTTCCAGTCCTACCTAACTGGTAGACAACAGGCGGTATTATGGAAGGGCAAACTCTCCAGTCAGCTACCTCTCACACTTGGTGTCCCTCAAGTTCCATACTAGGCCCGCTACTCTTCTCTATTTTTATCAATAATCTTCACACTGCCATCCCTAAAGCTACCTGTATTCAATATGCAGATGATCCCACTCTCATCTGTTCAGCCACTTCCCCATCTGAACTATAAGTCTTAACCCAAAATACATTTAACACGATTGAGAACTGGCTCGCCAACCAACACCTACTACTGAACCCCAATAAAACTAAACTTCTACTTTTCATCCCCACTAGTAGATCTGCCACACTTTCATTCTCTGTCACATCTAACAATGGCACCACTATCTCCCTGGATCAACACACTAAACTTCTAGGGGTTATCATAGACAATAATTTCAAATTTGACCTACAAGTCAACAAAACCGTACAGACCATCAATAAGAAGCTTGGATCACTGTATAGAAACAAGACACTCTTAACCTCACTGGCTAGGACTGAAATCACACGATCACACCTACGCTCTTCTCTTTTATATGCCTCACCTGTACTCTCAAACCTCAATAAAACCGAACTAAGTAAGCTGTCCCATACCTACATCCTTATTGCCAGATTCACCACTGGCTCCACCTATAGAACACGTCACTGCCAGAACCTGAAACAACTAGAATGGCTAGAACTGCCCAGCTTAATTCAATTCAATCAACTCTTAATAGCACACAAAGTTCTGTACCACCCTAAAGATACCCCCTCTCTTATAAATATTATTAAGCCATATAGCAACCTAAGATCCCTACGGTCAACCGACAAATTACTGGTCCAAACCCACAAAGCTAAAAACTCAGCTGGTGAATCCCTGTTCAGCAACTTTGTTGGCAAAACCTAGAATCCTTGCCAAACTATATAACCCTACAATCCTCCAAAAGTCTCTTCAAAAAAAACCTCAAACAATATCTCAGATTGAACTGGCTATGCCCATGTACCAACCCGGATTAAGTTATAAAACAATAGCATAGTCAGTAATTATCATAACATCTAACTACATCACCATGCTATGTATCCAATCTTACTTGTAATTGTGTCTGTCCATGAGAACTGTGAGTCCCTACTAGGGAACATTACTAAACCAATGTACATAAGATATATTACCACTTTGTTTTTATATATTCTAATTGTCTTCTAACTTCTTGTATAACCTTTGTATGTCTGTCCATGAGAACTGAGTCCCTGCTAGGGAACACTTCTAAACCAATGTACATAAGATATATTGCCACTTTTTTTATACATTCTAATTGTTTTCTAACTTCTTGTGTAACCTTTTGTATGTTTGACTATGTGGAGCCTTTCTCCCCGGACCTCGGCTGAAAATGGACATGTATCCAGTTGGACTAGTGCGGTAAACAAATGTAAAATAAATAAATAAATAAATAAGACTGGTAAGACTTATGGGCCCATAGTTTCCTGGATCAGTGGTTGGAATACCTTTGTGCAGGTAAATGATTGTAGCCATTTTCCATTCCTTGGTCATATAACCTGATTGAAGGCTACAGTTGAAAAGTGATTCAAGTGGACTAGCAACGTCATATTTCATGCCATTATTAAACATCCTGAGATGTTATCGGGGCCCATTGATACAATATTTCTGGCCTTGGAAAGAGCTCTAATGACTTCTTCTCTAATAATGGTTGTTAAGATAGCGTTATGTGGTATTTCCTTTGGACTATCAGGGGGAAGTTGAGAGAGAAATTGCAGCTGAACCTGTCAGTCAAAAGGTTGGCAATGGCCTCTGGTTCAGTACGGGTCATGTCATTCACAATAAGTTCTGCTCATTGTTGTGTATTTCCTATGAGGTTATGGACATAACTGTAGAAAACTTTGTGCTTGTTCTTTGCCTGAGAACCTTTTTTACTTCTTCAAATTTAGCCTTTGAAGTATTAATTAACCCTCTCAGCTGCCTGTTTAGATTGGTCATGGGGTTTTATTATGTATGGCTTTGTTCCTCCTATGCTTGGTCAAGATTTTTTTTTCTTTTGTTTTTTTGTTTTTTGTTGTATAACCAATTGATAGTGTGGTTCCACCAGGGTGGTTTGTCTTTTGAGTTTGTCCTTTTCTTAATATGAGTGGACCAGCTCACTCTATGTAGCTATCAATATGGCTGTAAAAAGATTTGTTTTTAAATAGGCCAGTGTATTCTATTGTGTTTATTGGGTTTGGGGTTGCTTCAAATTTAGCAAAGGTGCTGCTTAGTAGACAGGGGTTAACCATGGAATAGTTCCTTAAGGTTTTTGGTTTTCCTGGATGCCCGGATATAATTTTTATTTCAAGTAATACTGCCTTATGGTCAGATCTGACAAGCAAAGATATTACATTGGGTGAGGAACATTGATCCCCCCCCCACTCGTGAGTGCGGTGTCAAGGATATTTGTACCCCTGGTATGAGAATCGACCAACTATTCCAGGATGTTGGTGTGACATCCCTCCTCTGGACCAGTGACCAAAGCACCACTGACATGGGTGGGGAGCATTCACTTTAAGAAAAATAGACACGTACAGTACTTTCAGATGCAGACCTCTGCACAAAGTACAATTTCCCTTAAGAGCACACAGAGAATGCACACTCCAGTCCTGGGGCTGGGCTTTCTCTCCAGGCCCCACATAAATCTCCTCACTGACTACTATAGAGCTGAGTCCTTAGCCTGCTGTTCCAAGTCAAGTCCTCCACCACCATCTCTGTGAAATCAGTACACTCAGTGTCCCTGTTCAAAGTAGCTGTCACACACACTCTCTTTGAGATTTGATTTTCACACACAGCCACCTGGGAAAGGCTGGCAGAAGTTACATGCTCTGCTACCTTCACCTAGATTATAAAGCAGATTTACTGCTACCAAAATATCCAATGCCAGCTACTTTAAGGTTCTTACCAGAGTACCCAATTATACTTATTAAAATTAATACTTACACAAATGGTAATGTTTAGCTAAGCATCAAGACATTCAGGAACCTGGAGCCACAGTGCCACTAAATAAATGCAAGTACTTTCAAAGGTTAAATATTTTCTAAAATACCAGCCATAATGAAAGGTTTAGATATATTTAATAATAAATAATAAAAAAACAGAAAACATGAAAATACTGAATATCTATTTACAACACACAACAGAGTTTCATTCACAGGAAATATAAAAAACACAGATGGAAAGACAGTACAGAAAAATGTTTAGCTAATCTCACTATATTTTTCTAACTGAAGAATTACTGTTAGTTAGTTACTAAAGTGAGGCAATATGAAAGTAGATAAGTATTTTGTCAGGTCCAAAAACAGAGTGCATGCCTCACATCTCTCTCTAGTATTCAAATACAGTTTTGGTGCTGACTACAGAATGACAACACCTCTAGTCACCTGACTCTGTGATTACCACATTACCGTCTGAATAGAAACTGAGCCAGGATCTGACACTGATGTGCTATGATACACACAAAGAGTTTTAGCTAAGGTTTATTACAGCATCTGGAAACTGTAAAACATGATTTTCACAGATATTGTGTCTCTGGCTGTATTCAGACCTGTGAGATAAAATTTTTATGGCCTAAACCAAGTCATTTAATTTCAGGCTATTTTCCTCAAGGTTAGCTGGGCTGAATTTAACCCCTTCTCTTCCAGTATATTCTGTTAATATATATATATATATATATATATATATATATATATATATATATATATATATATATATATATATAAGTCCTCTCCCTCCAAAATCTACTCCAACCCTATCATACCACCAGACCACTATGCTCCAGCAACATAAATCAGTTACAGGTAACTAAAACCAGGAACTCTGCTGGAGAAGCTTTCTTCTCCTACTCTATACCAAAATTATGGAATACCCTTCCTCACACTATAACATCTGTGACATCATGCACTAACTTCAAAGCTGCTCTAAAATCTCAATTAAAAGAGCACTGGACATGCCAATGTAACAAACCTCTCTAACATCTCTACCCCAACATCTCTAATCCCTTCCTTCCACCCCTCTAACTACCTCAGATTGCAGCCAAATACATTGCTTGTAAACCTATATCTCAGCTGTAATCATAAGCTACTGTTATTCAAGGGTAGTAGTTGTTAGCTCAGCTATTAAAATACTTGCTAGTCTTTATGGCACCAGTGATATAAGTGTTGTACCATTTAACTAAATAACTTCATTTTAAACTGTAACTGTTTACTACTATTGTTAAACAAAACCTACCTATACTTCTTGTAACTTGTAATTGTTTTTAATTGTTGTTTTTATTGTGGAGATTTTCTCCCTGGACCTCCACTGAAAAAGGACCTACGTCCAATCAGATTTTCCCAGTCAACAAATGTAAATAAATAAATAATAACATACATTTCATCAGTTAGAGCAATACAGTCTGACATACATGTATGCTTCTTTTCTGTCTAGCAGAATTCACTGTTGATACATTTTTAACACAAGCATCTGTACAAATCAGTTTCATATTCAAATGACATGTAATTCTTTACAAAGCTCAAGCTATCCATGCTGGCAGATGTTACACATGCACTGCCCTACTCCCCCTGTTACAGCTGGCACTACATCACATCTTAACATCTCTACCACCTTTGATGACTCAAGCTAGTTTTTCAAGTGACCCTGGGGGAATGTTCCTTGAGAGAAATGAGCCTGTCTGGGAACACACTAACCTATACCCTGTCTTGAAATCTCATCTGCATTGACATTGCTGACCCTACTACAGTGTTGCACTGTCATGTCAAATACCTGCAACCCTAGGCTTCACCTTAATAACCTGGCATTTTGCTGTCTTGCTCAATGTAGCCATGCTAAGGGATTGCAGTCTGTAATCACAGTGAATTTCATTCAATATAGATAAGACTAAAGTTTTCGTAGTGCCCAAATTATGGTTAAACATTTTTTTTTCTGCAGCTGCATAACATGCTTCGCTGGGTTGGAGTCTATGGCTGAGATATACAACAGGGTGCTCTTCTCCCTCTGAGGAAACCTGGCTGAGTACATCCCCCACCCCATGGTTTGAAGCATCCACCTGTACAACAAATTATTTGCCGTAATCTGGACTGGCTAGCTTCCAGCTGTTCTAAGGCTTCATCTGTCCTACGCATGGGGTAATATCACTGCTTAGTTTTCTGTAGTTCACACAGAACCTGGTACTGCCATTCTTCTTTTGTACCAGCAGCACTGGAGAAACCCAGGGACTGCTGGACTCCTGGATTACTCTCATTTCCAACATTCCTGCAGCTCCTCCCTCAGAATCTGTCTGACTCACTCAGGCATCCTGTAAGGGGCCCACTTGATAGGCCTTTGGGGTCCTATAGCCACATGGTGCTGCACCAAGTAGGTGTACTCAGTTTTTGCAGTGAACATGTCCCCAAAATCTTCTGTAATACTGCTTGGATTTCTTGAACCTGGGTAGGGGGTTGCTGCTGGGACATTGCTAACCCTTCCACTGAGATGTCAGTTTGATCCTCACTGAGGAGATCAGTCAAAAGATCTCCATCAGACTCCTCCTGCCACCCACTACATATACTGAGCACAAGGGCCTCCATATCATGGTATGGCTTCATCATACTAACATGGTATACAGAGTGTGCCCCTGCCTCCTTCTTAGCAGTTTTACTTTGTAGTAAACATCATTGACCTTTTTTGCCACTCTGAAGGTTCCTTCCTAGGCGGCCTGTAGCTTATGTCTGACAGGAATGAGCACCATAACCTGCTGTCCCACAACATACTCTCAAGCTTCAGCATTCCTGTTATACCAGACCTTTTTCTGCCATTGGGCTACTGCCAAGTTCTCCTGGGCTAATCTCATGAGCTCTCTAAGCCTTGTCCTGAGGTTTAGGTCATATGCTACAATAGACTCCTTGTGGGATTCACACTCACCCTCCCACTCTTCACAAATCAAACCTAAGGGCACCCTCACCTGATGTCCATACAGCAACATAAATGGTGAAAAACCTGTGGATTCCTGGGGTACCTCTATTTATGCAAACAGCAGGTGGGACAAATATATGTCCCACTCTCTAATAAAGTGATGTGCAAATGCCCTTAGCATGGCCTTCAGTGTAGAGTTTAACCTCTCCACAAGACCATCAGTGTGGGGGTGGTGGGGATAGTCTTTAGGTGCTTCACCCCACAGTGTTCCCACAGACAAGCCAGCAGGTCTGACATGAAATTGGCACCTCTGCTAGTCAGTATTTCTCTCAGGAAATATAACCTACTGAAAATATCTAACAAAGCATTTGTCACCTTTTCTGCCTTAATGGAGGACAGAGCCACATCCACAGGGTATCTAGTAGCATAATCTACTACTACTAGGATATATTTCTTCCCTGTGAAACTTGGGGTACTTGGACACCTCAAAATGTCCATAGCTACCCTCTGAAATGACTCCTCAATCACAGGCAAAGGCATCAAAGCTGCTTTGACCTTGTCTCCTGTCTTGCCTATTTTGTGGCACTGCTTACAGGTTCTGCTGTACCCTGTTACATCCCTTACAATCCCAGGACAATACAAGTTCTCCATAATATGTCTCTTGGTATGCTTTATGCTCATATGACCTGCAAAAGTAATGTCATGGGCTATGGCTAGAAATGCCACATGGTAGGCTCTGGGCACTACCAACTGCTGTATTACCTCACACTCTAGCCCTCACTCAGGGGTCCAGTGTCTATATGGTAAAACTTACTTCCAGTATACAGCTCCCCCCTTTCCCTGCAAATCAGGTGCCTACTTAGCTACCTCTGTAAAGCCTCATGATGTAGAGTCTAAGAGCTGAGCCTTTTTCAGCTCTACCTTTGTGACCATTCACAGCTCCCTTCCACAGGAACTCTGGTATATTCTGACAGCAGTGTCCCACTGTCAGCCTGAGTACTACCACTATCCTCTGCCCTTGCAGTCACCCTGTCCAAGGGAATATCAATACCTATCAGCAGCTGTGGCTCACCTTCAAGCTCACTGCTACAGGACAGCTGCCTCCAAAAAATAGCCACATCACCAGGTCTGGTTTGAGATGTGGGGTCTGTCTGGGTCTCCCCCAGGCTACCAGACCCACATGCCTGTTTACAAGCATGACTGTGTGGAACTACATGCACACAAGATACTGCATTATTAAAATCACTCTATTTCAAGACATCTGCATTGATATCCTCAGACGCACTTAATTGTCCCTCTCATGTTGATGCTGTTTCCCATTTTTTTCAGTCTCCAAACATTGCAGTCTCTTTTCCGATTCTCATTACATGTGTTTGGCCTCCAGTTCAAGTTTCTTTAATTCCAAATGGGTTTTTAAGTCCTCTGAGGAAAAAGATGAACTGTCATGTTTCTGAGGACCGCACATCCCCATCATCAGACTGGTTGTTTTCCTGGTCACTGGTCTGTGATGCAGCTGTGATTCAGGCTGAAATAATTTCTTCTTTAGTCAGGTTGGCAGGCACCAGTCTTTAGGATTTGCGCAACTTAGCCAACAGGTTTACTGTCAGCTTACCATAATCCTCTGCTGACATCTTTGCCTGCTTTCCCAGACTAAAGCTAAAAAAAAAGTAAAACTGTTATAAAAAAATGAAACTCTGCATGTTTACCGTGTGGCTTCTGAGCTGATGAGAATACACACACCTTTAGTGACAACTGCTTACAGGCTGCAGAAGTTCAATTAATATCCCACCACTGCTCACCAATATGTAACATCCCTTCTCTGGGCCAGTAATCAAGAAGCCTCAATCCTCAACACTGACACCAGTGAGGAACTCTCACTGTGAGAAAAATAGACATACTCAGTATTTTAAATGCAGACCTCTGCACCAGGTGCAATTTCCATTAAGAGCACACAGAGAATGCACACTCCAGTCCTAGGGCTGGGATTTCTCTCCAGGCCCAAATAAGACTACTCACCAACCACTATATAGCTGAGTCCTTTACCAGGTGTTCCAAGCCAAGTTCTTTACCTCCATCTCTGTGAAATCAGTGCTATCAGTGTCCCTATTCAAAGTGGCTGTCACACACACACACACACACACACACACACACACACACACACACACACACACACACACACACACACACACACACACACTCTCTCTTTAAGATTTGATTTTCACACAAACACACCCACCTGGGAAAGGCTGGCACAGCTTACCTGCTCTGCCACTTCCACCCTATAAGGTAGATTTACTGCAACCAGAGCACCTGAAGCCAACTACTTTAAGGCTCTTACCAGGGTACCCAAATACACTTGTTAAAATTAATACATCTACAAATGGCAGTTTTTAAGCAATCAGCAAGATGTTCAGGAACATAGAGCCACAGTACCAATAAATAAATGCAAGTACTCTCAAAGGTTAAATGT
This sequence comes from Protopterus annectens, assembly GCF_019279795.1. Taxonomy (NCBI): domain Eukaryota; kingdom Metazoa; phylum Chordata; order Ceratodontiformes; family Protopteridae; genus Protopterus; species Protopterus annectens. The sequence goes on along the minus strand of NC_056729.1, from coordinate 235,361,318 downwards.
TATCATAAAGATCAACCACAATGACATGTTTAGATATATTTAATAATAAATAGTAAAAAAAAAAAAAAGAAAATATGAAAATACTGAGTATTTATTTTCAATAAACACCAGAGTTTCAATCACAGGAAATATAAAAAACAACACAGATAGAAAGACTCAAACAGATAGAGAAAAAAACATTTAGCTAATCTCAGTATATTTTTCTGACTGACTGAATAATTACTGTTCACTTGTTACTTACTAAAGCAAGGCAAGATGAAAGTGGATGAGTATCTTGACAGGTCCAAAAACAGAGTGGAATCCTCACATCTCTTTCTAGTATTCAAATACAATGTCAGTGCTACTTACAGAACGATATCACATCTGGTCACCTGACTCTATGATTCCCACACTACCCTCTCACTAGAAATTGAGCCAGTATCTGGAACTGTTCATAGGTTCATAGGTTCATAGGTTCATACTAGGCTATCTGCCCTAGGGCATTTATAAGTCTAGCCAGAATGTGTTTGGCTTTCGCCACCCATTTTAAATTTATTTTGCTATGCCCTTTTTCGAGGTTAGTATACTGTGCCTCTGTCTAACAGTGACACAGAAGTGATACCCGGGGTAAACCTACGATCTCCCATCCACTCATCAAGATTCCTCTTGAAGAGAGTCAATGAGGGACTCTGCCTAACCTGAACTGGGATTTTATTCCAGAGTAAAGGGAGCCTCTGGGTTATGAATCTGTCCCTCCAGCATGTCCTATTTATTTCAGTGCTGAGGTTCAAGTCTCTCGAGCACGTAGCTCAATGGGATTTGGATTTTCTGAGGTGCAGCATGTCCATTAATTCTGGGTTGGACATGGCTTTATACGTCAGGCTCAGATCGCCTCTGAACAGGCGGTATGCCACTGAGTAGAGCTGGAGTTTCTTTAACCGGGCATCATATGGCATCTGTTTGAGCCCTTTGATCCTCTTGGTGAGGTACTTTTGGGGTCTTTCCAGTTGCTGCAGGTGTTTGGTAAGGTACATCCCAAAAGGGGCATTGTACTCAATTATGGGCCTGATGAGGGATGAGTAAAGAGGCACAATGACCTCCCTTGATCTAGATGTGAATCCCTTCATGATTAGGTGGGCTATATAAAATGTTTTTCTAACCACTTTGGCCACATGGTTGTCAAATGAGAGATTGCTATCAACTTGGGTCCCCAGGTCCCTAATTACTTCTTCTGTACTTAATGGATTACCACCTATGTGGTAATTTGTGGGCACTTGTGTCACAATGCACACATAGAGCTTTAGCTAAGGTTTATTACAGCATCTGGAAACTGTAAAACATTCCAACACTTCCACCATTCCTGCATAAACTAATAAGCCATTCTCAAGCATATCAGGATAGCAATTAGTTCACTACTAAGGAAAATAAAGCAGGATCCCAGCTCAGGCTTTTCATGGGCATTGCTTCTCTGGCTGCATTTAGACATGTGAGATAAAATATTTATGGCATAAGCCAAGTTATGTAATTTCAGGCTTTTTTTCATAAGGTTAGCTGGGCTGAGCTTGACCCCTTCCTTCCAGTATCCTCTGTTAAAATATATACATTTCATCAGTTACAACAATACAGTCTGACATGCATGTGTATTTCTTTTCTGTCAAGCAGGATTCACCATTGATACATTTTTAACACAAGTAACTTTACAGATACATTTTTAATGCAAGCATCTGTACAAATCAGTTTGATATTCAAATGACATATAATTCTTTACAAAACTTCAGCTATCTATGCTAGCATATGTTACACATGCACACCTGGCACTACCTCACATCATAACAGTTGGTATCAACAAAGTTTACAATTAATTGGGCTTGGGTGTCAGAAGTGGTGTAGGATTCCCAAATCTATAAAGGGTTAGCTGAGTTCCCCCAAGAATATCGTATTGAGTTGAACTGTGAGAGACTCTAGTACATTGACATAGGTAGCACGGGTTTCTTGGGAAATGGAGGAGGAACTATATGTTGCAAGGATATAGTATGGCACCCTGTTTATGGTGAGATGCACATGTATGAGTTCCAGTGGGTCATACAGTTTGACTAGTATGGATGTGAGCTTAGTCTTAATATATACTGACATTGCTCCACTTTTAGTTCTGTCCTGTGCAGTAGCTGGTCTAAAGCTGTGAAAGACATTATAACCTTGCATTGCTGGGGTATTCTCAGTGTCTTTAAAGCATGTCTCCATTACAGCACAGATGTCTACACTGTCCAGGGACAGGAAGGATTGCAGGGAGTGAAGTTTATTGTTAAGACTTCTAGCATTGAGTAGTACCACCTTCAGATATTCCTTCATGGGTTCATTTAAGTCAGTAGGTTTATCAGTTTGGCATTGCCTAAAAAGACAGTATGCGGATTGTAAAGGTCTCTGCCAATATCTAAAAACCTAGATGGGATAAATGCAGACCATCCCTGGCAAAGTAGTGTAATCTGTCGATCATGTTCTCCCAGGCCGTCAAATATTGTACTCCCCAAAATCAAACATTTCTGTTGGTAACGTGGAATCATCCTTGGAGAAGGTAGTATGCTGCTCAGTGCTAGGCTTATACCTGCCTGAGACACATAGTCAGTGAGCTTGATCATGTCTCACTTCATATAGTAAAAGGAGGTACATTTCAGATTATTAGCACCCACATGGGCAATGCTAGAGTCATACTGGTACCTGTAGTTCAATGACCTGAGTGGCTGTGTGACTTGACAGATCCTAGCCCCAAAAATTCAGATAACCATGACTCTCTCCTTAGTCTTGTGAAGGGGACATCAGTGTGCCTCACTATAGAACCACCAATGACCAGGAAATTTGGCTGTGTTTTGGTTTGCCTTAAGGGCTTAGCAGTAGAAAAATTGTATAAAGTGTTACTATGTGTAGCCATGGGTGTTGTTTTAAGAAAGTGTTTATGTGCCTCACTATAGAATCACCAATGACCTGGAAATATGGCATGTGTTGGTTTACTTTAAGGGTTTAGCAGTGGAGACATTGTATACAGTGTTACTATGTGTAGTTGTGGGTGGTGTTCTAATGGGGATTTTATGTGATGGCTGAGGACCCTTGTGTTGATTGTACTGTGCAAGAGGTTTTAGTGTTTTTAGGAAGGCTACCTGTAAGTGCCTCAGTATAAATAATTTTATGTGTAGGGTCTTTACTCTGTGCAGTAGACATGGTGAAACTGTCACTGACAACCTTTATAGGATTAGTTTTGGCCGTTGCCTCCAGGGTTAAAGTGCATTGATAACTCTCACATATACAATCTGTTTTATTAAGAATAAGTGGGTTTTCAGTGTACATGAGGCAATGACTTAGAATACCCATCTCAACCAGACTAGACACAGAGAAATTCTGGAAGTGCATATCCATGGCCACTGATTTACTAGGGAGGAGTGAGGAAAACTTAAATATTGAACAAGTCAATAAGACAAGCAACTTGATGAGCCAAGTTCTAGTATGAGCAACCTAGATGCTCTAGTAGTTTACAAAAATCTGTCTAGACAGAAATGCCACAAGAGTGCACACCAAAGACCAGGACAAAAACATTTAAACTAACAGGCATAATAAGCCTTCACCAGCAATTCCCAGGCCCAGAAAGATGAAGGCAACCCTCTGCTTCCACAAACTATAGACCACAAAGCTTCCTAATGTAAAAAGAACTGGTTTGGAACCCAAGTGCTTAAACCAGAACAAAGATACGTAGAATAACAGGCACAATAAGCCTTCACCAGAATTCCCTGCTGAGAAGGGTGGAGTCTACCCTCTCCTCCTACAAGACTGTAGACCACAGATCTCTTTAATGTAAAACAACTGGTTTGAAACCCAAGTGCTTAAATCAGAACAAAGACACTTTTAGAATAACAGATGCAATAAGTCTTCAACCAGCAATTCTCAATATAGAAGAATGCAAGCTACCTCTCTCTGCCACACAAGTGCAGACTGCAAACTTTCCTTATGAATGATAACTAGTTTGAAGCCCAAGTGCTTAAATCAAAATCGAGTCTTAGAATAACAGTTACAATTTAATCAGTAGTAATAAATACAGCAGAATAAATGCAATTGAACACTTCAAGAACAAGCTACAAAAAGCAAACTCAAGTAATAAAGTAGTAGGAAGTACAGATACAGTAAAATCAGCTGAATAAAGTGCATTTTGTAAGTAAAGGGAAGGGAGGAAAGATAAGGCAATTCAATTTTAAGAGACTAAGGGGTGGCCATCCCAACTGATCACTCAGTATTCAATAAAATGAGCTGAAGTGGTGGGAATGGGTGGAGTGTCCAAAATCAGATATTTGTAGAAGTGGCGGGCAGCTCAAAAGCCACCAAGTTTAAGAGTCCAACAGTTGGGCGTGTGGATGGGAAAAATCAAATGCAGACCAAGATCAGCAATAGGCAGAGTACAGAAAGCCAAACAAGCACTCCAGCTAAAAAACAAGATGCCTCCATATATTTCTAGTTAAAGAGGAATGCTATTTCTCAGCTCTTCCCACTAATTAGCTGAATGTTATTCACTGTCTGCAAAGGAATTCTTTTCAAACTTTTCTAACTGACTCTAGCCAAGACCTCTGAAAACTCCAAAAGAACAAAAGACTTAGTACAAAAGAAATGCATTATAGGATCATAGGATCATATGAAGTTACTAGGCTAGTGGCCTTGAGGCCCTTATAAGCTTAGCCAAGAATTTAGTCCATGTTCCAACAAATCAGCACCCTATACCACTGTCCAGCAGGGACACAGGTGGAATCCCAGGGTTCTATTTTCTGTTTCCCATCGAGTTATTCAGGTTGCACTTAAAAAGGGTTAATGAGGTACTCTGCTTGATGTGGAGAGGGAGTATTCCTCAAAAGAGGGAGTCTCTGGGACACAAATCTGTCCTGCCAACAAGTCCTATTGACTGATGTCACAGACCAAGTTGAGGTCACGTGTGTGCGTTACCCAAGTAGAGCTTCACTTGTGGATATGCAGCAATCCCATTAAGGCAGGGTCTGAGATTGCTTTGTATGCCAGACAGAGGTCACCACTGTGGAGTCTGTAGGAGACCAAGTAGAAAGACAGGGCCTTTACCCTATCTGTGTAAGGTAGATGATTGGGGCCCTGGATTCTCCTGATGAGGAACCTGTGTGGTCTCTCCAGCTGCTACATGGGCTTTGTGAGGTACATGCCAAAGGGCATTGTACTCAATAATGGGTCTTATAATGGAAGAATGCAGGGATGTTATGACTACCTTGTCCCTGGGTGAGATGCCCTTACTAATGAGGTGGGCCATGTAGAAATCTTTCCATACAATGGAGTCAATATGGTGGTCAAAAGTCAGTTTGCCATCAACCTGGGTGCCCAAGTCCCTCACTACTGATATCATGCTTAGGACCTTATTATTAACGTCATAATTTGTGGATATGTCACTCTTCCCTAAAGGGGATGATGATGCATTTTTTGGCATTCAGTTTGAGGCCTTTTTCAGGCACCAGTCATTTGTTTGGGTGAGACCCTCTTGGAGGATGTCCACATCAGTAGGGGAATTGATGATAGCACCCAGCTTCTAGTCATCTGCAAACCTGGTCAGCCATAGCCCACTGGTTTGGCCTGCACCTCAGAAAAGTATATCCCAAACAGCAGAGGCCCCAAGACCGATCCCTGCGGTACACAGCTCATTACAGGTCTACTGCTTGAGGTGGCTTCCTCTATTTTGACTAGGTGGGTTCTATCAGTGAGCCAGTTTTGCTACCCATCTGGTAACATATGGATTGATGACGAGTTGAGAGAGTTTGTCTGTTATACCTGAGTGGGGAATAGTATCGAAGGCTTTGGCCAAGTCAAGGTAGGCGGTGTGCACCATCTTCCCTTAATCTGTGGCTTTGCTGACTGTCTCTAAGAAATCAATCAAATTTAACAAGCATGACCTCCCCTTGATGAAACCAAACTGTGTCGGATTGAGTGTTTGGAGGATGCCAATGTCCTTGTTAATGAGGTCCATGATAATCTGCTCCATGGCCTTGCAGATCAGGCTAGTTAGGCTGATGGGTCTATAATTCCTGGATCGGTGGATGCTTCACCTTTGTGCAAGGGGATGGCGGTGGTTGTCCTTCACTCAGCTGGGATGAAGCTGGTACTCATTCTTTGGTTGAATAGGGTGCCTAATGGTGCTGCAGGTTCCTGCCTGAGTTCATGTAGGATGCATCCTGGGATGTTATCGGGTTCCATGGAGGCTGTATTTTTTGTCTTTGAGAGGGCAGTGATGACTTGCTCACTAGAGATAAGTAGAGGGGGTAAGTACTGGGGATGTTCTGATTTACTAATGAGGGGACAGAGGGGTGAAGTTTTTACTGAACCTGTCTGCCAGCAGGTTGGCTATATCTACATCGTTTGTGTATGTGGTGTCCTTGGCCACCAGTTCTGAGCAGATCTGGGTGCTTCCTTTGAGAATGTGGACATATGGGAAGAAGGCCTTGTGATTGTCTTTAGTAGATGTAGCTAGTTTGGACTCAAAGTTTGCTTTGGAGGATTTCTCCAGTGCTCTTATTTGGTTGTTCAGGATAAGGAGTGATTGCTTCCAGTTAGGCACCTGCTCCTTCTTGATCCTAGACAGCATTTTTTTTTCCTTTTATTATAGAGTTTATTTATTGCAGATACTCCTCAGACAGGTTTACTCTTTCTTGAGAAGGAGGATTTCATCCTGTTGGGTATTCCTGATTCCATGCAGCTATATAAATGCCTGTATAGTACTTTGGTGTAGATTTGGATATATGTGCCAGTTTCTATGGAGGGGGAGGGGACTGTGCAGCTGTTTATACCTTCACTCAGAAGGTTGAAATCAGCTTTGGAGAAGTTTTTTTTTATTTGGCCCTAGCTAGGGGGTAGATAGAGGAGATGGTGACTTCAAATTTGACCACTTTGTGGTTGGACCTTGCAATGGATGATGACACTGTAGGGATGCTGCGATGGTTACTCATGTTGGTTAATAACAAGTCCAAGATATTTTCACCTCTTTTGGGGTTGTTGATCAACTGGTCCAAGACATTTGCATTGATAAAATCAAGGAATCTCTGGGCATTTGTGTTTTGGCATGAGTATTTCTTCCAATCTATGGTTGGATAGTTAAAGTCGCCCAGGATCAAGGTAAAGGCTTGAATCTTGATAGATTCAAATAGGTCCAGATAGGTGGAGTAGGCATCTTGAGTCAATGTTGGAGGCCTATAGCTAGTTATGATTTGAATAGGGGTCTTGTCAATTGTTAACTGCACCTAGAGTGTTTCCTGTGTGCCATACTGTTTGACCAGCATGGAGGTGTGTATGTCTTTTACATATATTGCAACTCTACCTTCTTTTGGTTTGCTGCCCACGATTTGGGGTCTGGATGTATGATAGAATGAGTAACCTGGTATGGCTGGGGTACTCTCTGCAGCTTTGAACCAGGTTTCTGTGACTACACAAATGTCAGCATCTTCCAGGGTTAAGAATGCTTGCAATTAGTGCAGTTTCATGTTTAGACTCCTAGCATTTTGCAGCATGACATTTAATTTACTGTACTTTTTGATGAATTTTCATGCTGGTAGCTTTGACCTCATGACATTGCCTAAAAAAGGCACTATGTGGGAGGTAAGGGGCTTTGCCAGGAGCCTGAATCACATGGAAGACAGAGGCAGGCCATCTCTGGCAAAGGATCGTGGTTTATCAATCATGTCATCCCAGGCTGTCAGGTACTGTATCACCTTGAAATGACACCAGAAACTAAGTCAGTTGTTAAAGTCAATCAATGTCGGTTTGTACTGAGGCATCATTCTGGGTGACAGTAGAATGCTGCTTAAGGTTCGGAACATAATTGCCTGGGACACATATTCAGAGAGCAAGATCATGTCTCTCTTCATATGGTCCAGGGAGGTAGATCTCAAGTCATTCACACCAACATGGACTATGACAGAGTCATAAAGATACCTGTTGAGAGACTTGAAAGCATGGGTGATATGGCAGATTCTGGCACCCTACAAACAACTAACCATGACTTTCTCCTTATTCAGCCTGGTGAGGGGCACATTTATGTCTCTCACAATGGAGTCTACTATGACTAATATGTTGAGTTTATGTTTAGGCCTTAGTGGCTGTGAGACACAGGTGTATGGACTTTGTGTGGTGTGTGGTATAGTGGGCAGTGGAGTTCACGTGTGTTTTTGCCTCAGAGGTCTCTTTTGTTTGAATATGTTTTTGTTGAGAACCTCTGCATATGTGTGTTATGTTGGTATAGGTGGTGTTTGAGGTATGGTATTGGTGCTGACAGTCTTTTCAGTGCCAGATATACAGACTTGTGGGGGAGAGTGCAATTACACTAGGTGTTTGATGTAATTGCATCTCTCACAAATTGTGCTCCTAGATGGTAGTAGTACAGGATTGTCCACGTGCATGAGGCAGTTGCTACACTGTCACAGGGTGCCATATCAACCAGACTGGCAGGAGAAAATGTAGGAAATTGTCCATCCATATTTGACAGAAATTGAGGAAGAGAGCTAAGAGTGTAAAGGGTGGAAGGTCTAAGAGTTGTACTACTAGTTGATCAAACAAGTGCTACTAAGGGAAACTTTGTAGCTGGAATACCTCAAAAAGGGTTAAAAACCATGCAGCTGAAGCTCTTGATGCACCAAACATGTATCAAGACTAGGCTACTCAATTTAAGGTTAATAACACAGTAAAAAACTCACAAATAAGCACAGATTAACCACTTACAGACAAAAGAACAAAACTCACAGTATGAAAAAAATACAGTTAAACAGAAACACAATGCAGTAAAATGCTGTAAAACTGTAATGAATTGCAGTAGATAGCAATGAAATATAGTTAATCAGTAAATTGCTTTAAATGGTGCAAATGTGATAAATTAGCTCACAATCACAACAGTAAAAGACAGCTCAAATAAAGCAGCAATTCAATAGAATACTGTCATCAATTTAATAAGGTTACCGACAAGCAGTAATAAATGTGGCAAACTAAATGCAGCTGAACTCCTAAGCACATGCAGCAAAACAAAGTAGAAATAGGCACGATTTTTTTTAGTAGAAAGTGAGGAGACAGACGATAATTCAAGGTTAAGAAGCTAAGGGGATGAGCCTTCGCAACTTATCTCACTGTACACAGTAGAATGAGCTGATGTAATGGGACTGGTGGGAGTGTGCAATATCAAATTTATACAAGAGATGGGAAACTCAAAGCCACCAAACTTTAATACCACAACAGGAGGTAGGTGGGTAGGTGGGATACACACGATCAAAATAGAGGTAAGGACTTAATTCACATAAATCTAAAAAACAGTTGCACGGTTTAAACAGATATGCAGCAAATGTTTTAGTAAGTCACAAGTACAGAAAACAGTCGAAAATAAGCACTTATCTTTTCCAGTATCACAGCAGAACAATGGTAGAAGGCATAGCCGGCATTAGGCACCCACTGAACCCATGGCCGAGGGGAGCCCCCGATTATCTTCCCACTTATGAGGGCCTCCATATTAAGAAGCTGCAGGTTTCTCCATCTCTTCCGCTCCTTGCTGGATGCCTCATTCATTTGGCTGTATAACATTGTTGCACGATTCCATTTTTTTTTCCTGAAAGAACTTGCTTCCTTGACTGCCACAGCCAATCAAAGTCCCTTGCTTCAGTTGTAAGCTGCACTCAGTCAAGGCCACTTCAGTGTAGAAAGAGACCTAATTGGCCGCAGCAGTCAAGGAAGCAGTTTCTAGTTTCCTGATTGGCATTGCTGTAATCTGTGACCTGTTGGATCAGGCACACATCTGAACTGCCAAGATTTTTTAAGAATGTCCAGATTTTTGCTTCATATTTTTGGTTTGTTCTTCATAAAATTTGTGGCTTTCTTATAAATCAGTGAGTACTCAAGTCACTAAATAATGGCAGACATTAAGTTTCAGACTATATCCTTCAGAAAATGTATGCTAAAGGAAGGCCTGAAAGCAAGTTTGCAAGTTTATATGAGCAATATTTAAGTGTCTCTATTTTTAAGCCTCTGTACCCCATTATTTTTGGCTTTGTCCACATTTTTCACACTAAGAGGTTGAGAGGTATGGCATGAGGATGGATGGAGGACGCAAGTTTTCCTGGAACAACCATGGGACCAGCAAAGCAGCTATGTTTTAACTGCCCTTGTAAGGACAATTTCTAGAACATCTGAAAAACTGTCCTTTTGAGAGCAATTTAAAAGGGCTGAACTGGTCTGGTCTGTGTGTAGGAGAAGCAAGCAGAAGTTTAGTAGCAGCCTTCTATCAACTGCAGCAAAGGTAAGTTGCTGGGTTTATTTTTAACTTTATTTCTTACTGGGGGGGGGGGGTTGAGGAAGCTTAGGGAGAGGATTGTATAACTTTTTATTCTGCAGAGTTCTTTTGCTAGGATGATTGGGGGGCTGTGGTTGTAACAGTTTTATTTTATCTTTGTCCAGAATTCTTCTGCTAAGAGATTGAGGAAGGAAGGTTTGTCTGTAATTAATGTCCAAATTTGATGTAGTTTTTTAGCTAGTCTTGGATAAGAATATTTATTAATGCATTTTTGTGTTGTGTACAATTGTGCTAAATATTGGTAGTGGGGGATAGTGGCTGTGAGAATGCTGTAGAATGTACAGCTGTTGTTTTAATGTATACTAATGCAAACACTGTTATACTAGTATTGTTATACTGGCAATGTTCACAACTATCCCTGATGGTACGTCATTGTTCTATGATAATTTTTTTGCTTTGTCTGTAGTTACGGCTGTGAGAATGTTGCGCAATATTCAAATGTTTCCTGGTATTTGTCTCTTTTCATTAAAAACATGTGGGGTTATGCAATGCATTTTACTGCAAAATCTGTTATTCCAACATCTTTGTTTGCTCATAAGCACATTTATTTTTAATGTTATGCCTTTGAGTTTTTATTTTGCTTACACTTCATCCAGATTTATTGTGCTGAGACACTGGGGGGTAGGGGCTGTGAGAATTCTACAGAATGTACTGATGTCTTAATGCATGCCATTGCAAACCTTGTTCTACTATTGAAGTTGATCATAGCAAAGTGTCAAACTATCCCTGATATTACGCCTTTGTTCTGCAGTTTTTTTTTTTTTTTTTGGCTTTGTCTGGAATTGTTAAGCTGAGAGGTTTGGAGAGGGGTAGTGGCTGCGAGAATGTTGTAGAATGTTTAGATGTTTGAGCTGTATTTTTGGCCTGTTACTCATCAAAAATGCGGATTCACACAATGCATGCTACTTGAAAAATGTATTATTCTACCGTCTGTATTAGTTCATAAGAACAGTGTTTTAAATCTTTATGTTATGTCCTTGTTCATAGATCCATAGGTGTTTACTAGGCTAACGACCACAAGGGCCTCTTTAAGCCTAACCATGCATCCCAAATCTCTGACAAGTTCTTCTGATACCCTTGATAAGTGTAAGCATGGGCTTGGGAGATGAACCATTTAAAAGTTACCTGTTTGCATTAGAGACATAGGTGCCAAACCAGGGATGAATTTCCGGTTTCCCATCCAATTGTCCAAGTAGCACTTGAATTGCATTATGGCAAAAATCTGCTTCACATGAATGGGGAGCATGTTCCATTGACAGGGTAGTCTCTGGGATACAGCAGGTCCTAGTTGTATCACAGTCAAGGTTTAAGTCTTTAGAATGGGTAATTCTGGTACTGTTTGTTTTGTGGATATGCAGGAGGTCCATTAGAGTGGGGTTTGACAATGCCCTGTATGCCAGGCATAAATCTCCCCTCAAAAGCCTGTAGGAGACAGAATACAGAGATAGGGCCTTGAGGTAGTCTGCATAGGATAAATTACTTACCCCCTGTATTGTTTTAGTGAGGAACCTCTGTGGACGTACCTGTTGTTGGAAATGCCTGGTTAGGTACATACCAAAAAGTGCATTGTACTCAATGATAGGTCTGATGAATGTCAAATACAGTGGAACAATGACTCCCTTGGTCTTAAATGCCATACCTTTGTTTATAAGTTGTGCAACATAGAATGATTTCCTCACTACTGCAAACACATAATGATCAAAAGCTAGATTACTATCTATGTGTGTCTCTAAGTCTCTGACTACATGGATGACTTCCCAAAGGATACTATTATGCATTTCTTGACATTTACTTTTAATCCATGGCTCTGACACCAGTTATTTGTCTGTATCAGCCCCTTCTGGGGAACATTTGTGTCAGTGTGAGATTCAATGACAGCTCCTAATTTGCAATCATCTGCAAATTTATTTACCAAGAGACCACTGACATTGGCCTTGATTTCTGAAAAGTAAATGCTAAAAAGGACCGGTCCAAGGACTGATCCCTGAGGGACTCCACTTGTGACTGGCCTCTCTGTAGAGGTGGAGTCCCCAATTCTAACTTCCTGGGTCCTGTCTGTGAGCCAGTTGGCTATCCATCATGTGACACATAAGTTTGTACCTAACCTCTTGAGTTTGTCAACAATGCTTGAGTGGGTTATTGTGTCAAATGCCTTGGCCAGGTCAAGGTAAGCAGTGTGAATGATTTTGCCCTCATCCATTGCTTTGGTGACCTTCTCAAAGAAGTCCAACAGGTTGAGTAGACATGATCTGCTCTTGACAAAATCAAACTGGGTTGGGTCCAGTGTCTGGAGGTTTACTATATCTCTATTGATCATCTCCATGATAATTCTTTCCATGGCTTTACATATAAGACTAGTGAGACTCATGCGTCTGTAATTTCCAGTATGTGTAGATGGCCCACCTTTGTGCAGAGGGATGATTGTTGCCTTTCTCCATTCATGAGGAATGAAACCTGTTTGGAGGTTACAGTTAAATAGTAATTCCAGAGGCCCTGATAGGTCATGTTTCATGCTATTTAGAGGGCATCCTGGGATATTGTGAACACACACACACACACACACACACACACACACACACACACACACACACACACACACGCACACACACACGCACACACACACACACACACACACACACACACACACACATGCTAACATACACAAACACACAGACAGCTAGGCTGTAGTACAGCTAAACTAGCAGGTGAGTGCATTTCTGTAGCCAAGGTAGGACAGTGGGTCAAATGGTGCAGCTTCCCTGATGCCAGTTGTTAGGAGATACAATCGACATATCAGAAGAGTTGCCAATTGGCTGTAAGTGCAATAACGGCAGTTATTTAAGCAGCCATGGCTGATATCATGATTGTTTAAACCGATGAGTTGAATTGTTTGAGGTCTGAGCATGTGTTAGTGGTAACTTTAGCATGCAGTTAGTATAATCTCATTGCTATAATTTCAGAAGGACTTTTTTTTTTAAAAGATACTTTTTTTTTTCTTTAAGCTTGGGTTGCATTTGGCTCCATACTGGGCACTGCCACATTGGCAACTGACACAGCTATTCTGCTGGCTAAGCACACATACTCTGTGGAGCTCACTATAGCTAATATATTGAAGTAAGGGCCTTGACTGAGATAATATATTGATGATAAAAAGGACTAGGTCATGGACATTTGCAAAATTAATTGCTGTGAGACAGTTTATTTCTTTATATGAACTACTGAACAATACACTCGTTATAGCCATCTGATTCAATACTTACTTACTTTACAAACTCCATATTAATGCTAATGAAAATTAACAGTGATACTTCCCCAATCATTCCCAAAGGACCACAGGAAACACCCAACCCCTTCTGCTTCAACCCTGTATAAATTAGCTTCATAAAAGTATTGCTCAACAAACTCAAAACCAACTCCCTCACAGCTGACAATCTACCCTCTAAATACCTCATGTTAGCTGCAGACAGTCTCCTATCCAGTCTCTTTTCTAATCAATTGCTCCATAATAGAACAGAATGTTCCCAAAATCTGTAAAATATCCTATATCATACCACTACATAAAGCTGGGTCCTGTACAGACCTCTCTAACCAGGCCAATTGCAATTTTATCTCCCCTATCCCAAATCCTAGAAAAATGTATCCATTCCCAGCTCATGAATTATTTGCTTTCTAATAACCTTCTAACAAAGTCTCAACCTGGCTTCTGACCCCAATATAGGACCACTGCACCCTTCTTAGGCTTTACAAACACTATCAATCAACTCAGAAGTAATAGTCAAATAGTCTCCTCAATATTCCTAGACATGTCCAAAACATTTGATACCATCTACCATCAAAAACTCCTCAATGAATTCTCATCTCTTAAACTAAGCCATTCTGGCCTTGCATGGTTCCACGACTACTTTTCTGGCTGACAAGCTGTAAAATGGTGAAGAAATCTCTCCTTGTTGCTGCCTGTTATATTAGGTGGTCCACAGGGTTCAATCCTAGGTCCACTCCTGTTTAACATCTTCACCAATAAACTCAATACTGCTATCCACCTTGCCACAATCATACAGTATGCAGATGACTCCACACTTGTATGTGCATTCTCTTAACTATCTCAACTCCAAAAAATACCCCAGCTTTCCTTCTCAGCACTAAAATCTTGGATCTCAGACTCTCAGTTAATTCAGAATCCAAATAAAACTAAATTAATGTTTTTTTTTTCAAATAACAAATCCTCAGACTCCCTGCCACCATTTCTAATACATTCATCCAACATTACCAAGACAGAACCTGTTTCACACACTAAGCTACTCTGAGTCACAATTGATAACAACATGAAATTTGATAAACATTTGTCCCTAACCATAAAAGTTTCACATAGAACTAGACTGTCTCTACAGAGCTAAACCATACATCACCAGTTCCACAAGACAATCCATTGCCAGGACTCACCTACTCTCTACTCTTCTTTGCGCCTCTCCTATTTCCACTAAACTGAAAGCAGACCTTGCAAAACTAGACACCTGCTACAATAAGATTGCCAGATGTGCTACCAACTCCCCATATAGATCTCATCACTATACTGCCCTACATCAACTAAACTGGCTTGAGTTATCCAACTTCCTTACATTCGCCCAATGTACAATGGCCCGTGGCATAGTATACTAACCTGACAAGTGTCCAGCACTCCACAATCTGCTACAACCTCAATCTAATAAAAGACACTTGAGATCTTCTGATAAACTTCTATTACAAGTCACAAAAGCTAACAATTGTTCTGGAGACTCTCTCTACTCCAACCAGATTGTCAGAACTTGGAACTCAACCCTCCGCCCCCCAGCACATCCTAACCACTAGTAATCCCTTACAGTTCAAAGCTCTTCTCAGACCTTCCCTATCTATCTCTTTGCTCTGCTCATGTCTAACTCCTGGCTGATTTTCATGCTTTGCAACCTTGCAAAATAAACTTCTCATTTATGTCTGTACTATTTTATTTTTAATCTCCTTACCTGATGTTATCCTAACTCAATTGATTTGTTTATTCGCTCATAGCTATATTCCTACTTTCTTTCTCCCTACTCTGTCTCTAAGCCACTCACTCTCTTCCTATTGTTACCCTGATTCCTGAACTACATATCAATTACTTTAGACAAGGTTTAATACATGCTATAAATTGATACATTACCTAGATAAAGTAAAACAGAAATTTATAGCCCTAACCAAATCTTATACTTATATACTGCTTGCAAATGCCTTACTTATAATATGTACTATCAACGTGTCTCGTTCAAATTGTATTCCAGTGTACTTACAACTGCTGTTTAATTTTTATTGTATAACTTGCTATTAATCTGTTTTACTTTATTTGTTTTCTCAGTTTGTTTTCTTAATTTGTTTGCTTTTGTATCTTCTGTGGCTTTTCACCTGGGCCTCCACTGAAAATGGGCACCTGCCCAGTCAGACTATCTTGGTAAATAAATAAATAAATGCTGCTAGTAGATGTACAAGATATCAGGAAGTAAAAAAGTGCAGTTGGTGGAGTACTCTAATAGCATAGAGATGATTTTCAGTCCAAAAAATACCCCAGCTTTCCTTCTCAGCACTAAAATCTTGGATCTCAGACTCTCAGTTAATTCAGAATCCAAATAAAACTAAATGAATGTTTTTTTTTCAAATAGATGATGGAGAGAGGCAGAATTTGTCCCCCTCCCCAAAGTTGCAGATTACTAATACACTACAGTTAACCAGAGAAATAACTTAAATCAAAATCAACAGGGATGCAAATATCTTCTTATTTTGCTCCTGTTCTGACATTAAATTAAATTTCTAGCAACTCTTGGGGGGAATAAACTCCTTTTAATGTTTAGAAAGAAAAAACTCCTACTGCAAAGATGCTACATTTTAAGGAATATATGTGCTAACCCATATTAACACAGTTTTTATTTGGGTTTTGAAGGGTATTACTCCCTACATACTCAGCAAACCCCCTTCCCAAAAAAGGTATACTGGATGTCAATTCACCATACAGCCAATGCAAAACGCATAATACTCTGACTTAGTGTACATACTGAATCTAATTATGATGCATCAACAAACTGATAGCAAGGTAACACTCCTGTGGCATAAACACTTTTATAAACTAATACCTTTATGTGGTGGTACACCTTCAATGTAAAGAAAGTGCATTCAGACATTATAATTTATAATAATATACTTCACAAAACCAGTGCGCCACTCAATCACAGCTCTTAAGGCAAAATAACATACCCAACACACTAGTAATAGGTGACTCTATAGTCAGGCACACTGATGTCCCACTCACTAGGCTGAACAAAGAGAAGGTTACTGTTAGCTGCCTGTTGGGTGCTAGGATCCACCACATAACACAAGCACTCAGGTCACTCCAGAACAAGTACAAATATGACTCTGTCATTGTCCATGTTGGTGTGAATGACCTGAGACGTACCTCCCTGGACTACATGAAAAGAGACATGGAGGAGCTGTCTGATCATGTAGCCCCGGCCGGTATGACCCTGAGCCTGAGTAGCATCCTGCCCTCACCAAGAATGATACCACAGTAGAGAGAAAAAATAATCAATTTCAACAATTGGCTAAGCTTCTGGTGTCATTCAAAGGGGATCCAGTGTCTGTCAGCCTGGGATGACATGCTCGACATGCCATGCTGCTTCACTAGAGATGGCTTGCACCTGTCACCCATAGGCTTTCGAAAACGGGCCAAGGCTCTTGCCACCCCCATAGTGCCTTTTTGTTTTTTTGAATTAGTTCTGTGCTTCTTCCTGGTGGGTACAGATGCCTCTATGCAGCTATTAACATGTTGTACAGGGTTTCTGTGAATAGTTCTGCATAGACAGAAGTGTTTTCAGGGTTTATAGGGGCTTGAATTTTTCCCAGGTACTCAATTAATAGCAGGAGGTTAGCCTTAGAAATGTTCCTCAATATTCCCGATTGAACTGGAGCCCAGATTTTATTTTTACTTCAAAGGAGACAATTTTGTGGTCTGACCTTACCAGGGAAGGCATTACAGTAGATGGTTTGCAGCACTCTCCCATATTAGTGAGGACCAGATCCAGTATGGCTGCACCCCTGGCTGGTGTATTGACTATCTGGTCCAGGGAGTTTGTATTTACAAAATCCAGAAATCTCTGTGCTTTTACGTTTGATGTCAGATAAGATTCCCAGTTAATAGTGGGGTAATTAAAGTCACCCATGAATATGATATTGGGTTGGATGGTTAATGCTTCTAATAAGTTTAAATACATGGTATGGGTTTCCTGGGTCATAGAGGGGGACCTATAGCTTGCAAGGAGGTGGTATTAGATTTTAACTATGGTGATTTGAGCATGGAGCAGCTCAAGTGCATTGTTCTGTTTGACCAGCCTTGAAGTATATTTATTTTTGATGTAAACTGAGACACCTCCACTTTTAGTCCCTGCCTGTGAAGTAGTTTGTCTAAATGTGAGGAAGGCATCCCTGCACTGTTGGTGTTCTCTCCGCGACTTTAAACCACGCCTCAGAGACCAAAAGAAATCAGCATTCTCTAGGGTAAAGAGAGCTTCCAAGGAGTGGAGTTTTTTGTTTAGGTTCCTAGCATTGAGCAGTAATACCTTTAGATTTTCTTGGTTTTGATTTGCTATGTTGGAAGTACTTTCAGTTTGGTATTGCCTAGAAAAGACACTATGGGGAATACAATGTTTTAGCTAATATTTTAAAGCCTTGAGAGGAAAAATGCAGACCATCCCTGACAAAGCTGCGTGGTCTGTTGACCATCTCCTTCCATGCTGATAAATATTGTACCCCTTAGAATGACACCAGAAACTAAGCCAATTATTAAAGTCAATCATCTTTTGTTCATATTATGGCATCATCCTTGGGGAAGGTAAAATGCTGCTCAATGTTAGGGTCATACCAGCCTGAGACACATATTCCAAGAGGACTATGATGTCTCTCTTCATATAGTCTAGGGAGGTACGTCTCAGGTCATTTACTCACACATGGACTATGACTGAGTCATATTGGTAATTGTGGTCCAATGACTTGAGTGAATGCGTCATGTGGTGGATCCTAGCCCTTGATAAGCAACTAACCATAACTTCCTCCTTACTCAGCCTGGTGAGAGAGACATCATTGTCTTGTTTTTATTTATTTATTTTTTTAATTTTGTTTTTACCTCATCTAGAATTGTGCTGAGACTTTTGGAGAGTCTATGAGAGCTCTGCAGAATGTACTGATTATTTTAATGAATGCTAATGCAATCCCTGTTATTCTAATATCTTTCTAAGTTTATAATAGCAATATCTGTAACTATCCTTGATGTTACATCTTTGTTCTGCAGTTATTTTCAGCTTTGGAATTACGCTGGGAGGTTAGGAGGTTGGTAGGGGCTGTGAGAATGTTGCACAATGTCCAAATGTTTATTAGTTTTGGTCTGTTCTTCAAAAATGTGGAGTCACACAATGCATGCTACTGCAAAATGTTATTCAAGCATCATTATTAATTATTAATTCATAAGCCCAGTATTTTAAATTCTTAATGTTCAGTCTTACTGTGATTCTGTCTTCATCATATGTGAGTGTCTATGTCCTGTATGCAAGACTGTGTAGCTGTCTGTCTTGTGTCTCTGTCCTGTATAAGGCAGTCTGTGTGGCTGTTTTTGTGTACCTGTATGGGACTGGCCACCTTGATGCAGTAGAGAGGCTTGCCACAATGTAACAACATTACTACTAAATGCCAATCAATGTGTGTCTGTGTGTCTACATCTGTGAGTGGCTACCTTGCTGTGGTACAAGGGGTTGTCATGATTTATTGGTACTAAATTTTATTTATTAACCGGGAAAGTCTGACTAGGACAGAACCTATTTTCAGCAGATGCCCGTGGAGAAACACTGCAGAAGCATGTCTTTGGAATGTGGGAGGAAACCCATGAAAATGCAGGGAGGACATGCAGACTCTGCACAGAAGGCACCCCAAGTGAAAATCGAAACAGAGAACTTCTTGCTGAGGGGTGGCAACATTAATCGCTGCACCACTGTGCAATACCAGTCAGTGTGTGTGTGTGTGTGTGTGTGTGTGTGTGTGTGTGTGTGTGTGTGTGTGTGTGTGTGTGTGTCTGTATATATCATTGTGAGTGACTACTTTGCTGTGGTACAGGGGCTTACCATAATGTAACATTGGTACTAAATGCCAGTCAGTGTGTACCTTGACATGTTAAGTCTTTTTAATGGTCTGAATGTAGTAGCACTGTGATCATTAAATGGTGCTACATGAGCTTGATACAGAGGAGGGCATGACAGTAATGTGGTCACACTTTTTATATTCTCCTGGGTAGGTCCCCTGACGTGAAACTTGCTGGGTGCCCCCAAATTGCTAACACCAGCCCTGGTAGAAGGCCTAGCAACTTTGAGCAAACAAGTGCAAACTGGTTTAAAAACAACAAAAAATAGGCTGTGCTATTCTGTGTTATAGAAATGAGAATTGTATCAGTTGACACGGTGTCATGTGAGGTGACTGAACATGTGACTATGAATCTCACCAAGAATTATACCATGGTAGAGAGAAAAAATTATCAATTTCAACAATTGGCTTAGCTTCTGGTGTCATTCAAAGGGTATCCAGTGTCTGTCAGCCTGAGATGACATGCTCGACAAGCCACGCTGCTTCACTAGAGGTGGCTTGCACCTGTCACCCATAGGCTTTTGAATACTGGCAAAGGCTCTTGCCACCCCCATAGTGCCTTTTTTAGGCAAGGCTTAAAAGACAAACCCACCACCGTAAATAGCACAAGTAACAAAAAAACGAGGGTAATGCTACTCAATGCCAGAAGTCTAAACCTCAAAATGCATGCACTCGAGGCACTCCTCAGTATGGTGAAAATCGATATATGTGCAGTAACAGAAACCTGGTTTAAGGCTCCAGAGAGCACAACAGCACTACCAGGCTACAACTCATAACATACATTTCGGCCACAAAACCCGGACCGAAATACAAAAGGCGGGGGAGTATCCATATTCATCAAGGATACCCACACCTCCAAGTTAGTGGCACAGCACAATGCTTCAGAGATCATCCACGTGCAACTAACAACAGGCAAAACTGCTATTCAAATTATAGCTTGTTACAGATCACCCACCATGTCCCAGGACCCCCACTCTGTATTCCTGGAAACACTGGGAAACATAAAGGTCCTATCAAACACCCTGATATTGGGTGATTTCAATTACCCAAACATTAACTGGGAGAACTACTCAAGTACAAACTCCCTTGCCCAAAATTTCCTAGAATTTATTAACTCAAATACCCTGGATTAACTGGTTAACACCCCTATCAGAGGTAACTACATATTGGACCTGGTCTTCACCAACATGGGCGACCAATGTTCCACACTGGAGGTCAGCCCCTCCCTGGTTAGATCTAACTATAAACTAATCAGTCTGGATATCCACATTCTACCACCACTCCCAGTCAAATAAACCACTGTGAAAAACTTTTCAAAAGCAAACTTCACATTACTTAAGACCAAGGTGGGAAGATTCAAAGCCCCCATGCTAAAGGATAATGCTGTCCAAGCTGCAAACTCCTTTACTAATGCACTCTATGGGCACCTACAAGAATGCATGGGTCATGGTATCCCAAACAAAACCAAGACTCACTCCTCCAAGAAAGGAATCCAGTCTGGTGGACCCCAGCTATAGACAAGCTATACAATAGAATGAGGAAACTAGTACAGAAAAGAGTAAAATCCAAAGAAGGGAAGATATCCCTGATCAGTATCAGCAAGAAACTATGTTCCCTCATAAAATCATTCAAGGCTAGCTTTGAAAGAAAAATTGCCATGGACTCCAAAGATAACCACAAGACATTATTTAGCTATGTCAAGAATCTAAGTGGCAATTCTCAGATCTGCTCAGAGTTCGTGCAGAATGGCACAAAATACACTGAACCGACCGATATAGCAAACATCCTGGTAGACAGGTTCAGTGCAAACTTCACCCCCCTCTCACCTCCAAAAGGGCT
This sequence comes from Protopterus annectens, assembly GCF_019279795.1. Lineage (NCBI taxonomy): Eukaryota > Metazoa > Chordata > Ceratodontiformes > Protopteridae > Protopterus > Protopterus annectens. The sequence continues at coordinate 235,339,954 of NC_056729.1, read as the reverse complement.
CATAACTATACCAGAAGAATGTAGTGCCCCTGAAATCACAGACACTCAGGTTAAAACAGCCCTCTCCAAAGCCGAAAATACAGCATCAATGGGACTGGACGGTGCCTCAGGCTGCGTCCTACATGAGTTCAAAGATGAACTAACCCCTCACCTAAACACACTGTTTAAACTCAGCCTCTCCACAGGCTACATGCCCACAGAGTGGCACAAAGCAATGGCTCTTCCGCTCCACAAAGGTGGAGCCACAATGGACCCCAAGAACTATCGTCCTATAAGCCTGACTAGCTTGGTCTGCAAAGCCATGGAGCACATCATCATGGATCTCATTAAAAGAGACATTGGGAACTTCCAAACACTGGACCATACCTAGTTCGGCTTTGTTAAGGGCAGATCATGCCTCCTAAACCTGGTGGACTTCTTTGAGACATTTACCAAGGATGTAGATGAGGGAAAGGTGGTCCACACAGCCTACCTAGACCTCGCAAAGACCTTCACCACCATTCCCCACTCAGGTATTATAGACAAGCTCACCAGCCTGAACATAAACCCCTACATCATGAGATGAGTTGCCAAATGGCTCACGGACAGAACCCACATGGTAAGAGTTGTGGGAGCTAGGTCTGACTCTAAACCGGTTACAAGTGGCATTCCCCAGTGCTCAGTCTTAGGGCCCCTCCTGTTTGGCATATACTTCTCAGAGGTATAGGCAAGCACAGGAGGACTATGGCCTACCAAGTTTGCAGATGACTGCAAACTAGGGGCTATAACTGACTCTCCAGCTGACACAGACATCCTCCAAAATGGTCTCAATGAGACAGATACCTGGTGTCAAAACCATGGCCTCAAGCTAAATGCCAAAAAGTGCATAGTCATCCCCTTTGAGAAAAAACAAAGTACCCACAAACTACCACATAGGTGGTAGCCCCCTAAATACGGAAGACGTAATAAGTGATCTGGGGGACCAAGTAGATAGTAACCTTTCTTTTGATAATCACATTGCCAAAGTGGTTAGAAAATCCTTCTATGTGGCCCACCTAATTACAAAAGTGTTTGCATCCATATCAAAAGAGGTCATTGGGCCCCTCTATGCATCACTCATCAGACCCATCATAGAGTACAATGCCCCATTTGGGATGTACCTTACAAGACACCTGCAACAGAAGTACCTCACCAAGAGGATCACTGGCCTCAAGCAGATGCCCTATGCAGCTCGATTGAAGAAACTCCAGCTGTACTTGGTTGCATACTGCCTCCTCAGAGATGAGCTCTTCCTGACATACAAGGCCATGTCCAACCCAGAATTGATGGGCATGCTCCACCTAAAGAAAACCATATCCCCTCGAGCCACACACTCCAGGGATCTAAACCTCACCACAACAATAAATAGGATGTGCTGGAGGGATAGATTCCTGTCCCAGAGACTTCCCATGTTCTGGAACAAGATTCCAATCTCCATTAGGCAGAGCTCCTTCCTAACCCTCTTCAAAAGAAACCTTGATGAGTGGATGAGAAACAGAAAGTTTACCCCAGGGATCACTTCAATGGCTCTGCTGGACAGAGGCACAGAGAACTAATCTAAAGGGGTGGCGAAAGCCAACACATTCCAGCTAGATTTATAATAGCCTTCGGGCAGATAGCCTAGTACCTACTTATGAACCTATGAACCTATATAGCTGAGACATTTACTTTGCAGTCCTATGTTTCTGCAATATGATTTTAAATAAGGAAGACAATTCTAAACCTTCACAGTCTGCTTTAACAGTATATACAGAAGACTTAAAAATTATTTATAGCTGTTAGTTGAGGCAATGTCTGAGCCTACAATCATTATGGTCCTATGTAGTACCCTCTTGTGAACAAAACGATGTCCTAAATTGTTGGATGTTCATCACTATCTATCTGCATACCTACATGCAAGTACTTCTAAGCTATACCTGTATGCTTCAAGTGTACCTCATTATGAGGAACATTACCCAGTTTGAGTCTTAAAAAAGTCATCAAAATATCTTTTTATAGGTTTAAAGTAACATCTTTTAACCATCCTGTGAGCGTTTTAGTTGACGTTGTTAGCAAACTGTTAGTAAGTGTTCCACATTTTGCCTATTTATTCCACATTATGAGACATTGTGTTCCACATTCTGAAGATGAAAGATTGACAACTATGGTTGCTCCTCTTTATATAAAAGAATCCAATGCTGTGGCTTATAAAACTGATTTTCCACTGCTCTCGTTTAAGTGATGAGTAATTCACTTTCACTGCTCTCATTGGTTCAGTCACAGTGCAGCACTAAGCCATTGTGAGACCAGCTTTCAGGAGCTCATAATTGGTAGAGTCAATCAGTAACTAATGCCATTGATGATCCCTCCACTATGTTTTATAAAATAAAATAAAAAAAATGAAAGGATGGTCTAGATATGGGTCAATCACTGCGAAATGGACAAGTTCGTTTTTTTTTTTTTTTGCTAATAATTAAATTACATTAATAGTTAAAAGCAGGTATTAAGAAGTCAAAGAACATTTCGGAACTGGAGAAAATCTTCAGCATCATTTGCTTGATGCACTGCAGAGTGATTTTCCAGTAAGTTACCTTTCCAGGTTTGGTTTGGTTAGGCCGCAACACATTTACAAAGGGGAGTATACAAAGGGTAATATGAAAACCTTGAGAGCACACTGACCTGTCAACTGTAATTTTATGTTTAGAAAATGAGTATACTATGTACACTATGCATATATGTTCATAACATTGGTTAAAAAATGGCAAGGAAGTGTATCGACACCAAGCTTGGTGCTGATAAGTGCAAGCAAAATGTTCACAAAGAATGCATGCACAATGACAGTGACAGTGGAATAGGGATAGCATCCTGTGCACCACGGTTACACTGTCCTCCAATAGGAATGCACACATGTAGGTCTTCCCCCAGTGTTGCAGATTTACGTCATGCCCTCAGGTGAACATTTACGTAACTGCTAAGACTCAAAGCATCTGAACATATTCAGTGTTTTCTTCCTCTACATCACAAAGCATGACACTTGCTTATTCCACCCTGGATTTTCTGCTATGAGTTTTGATAATCTCTATTATGATTTTCTGGAGTGATATATTTAGAGATATGTGTTCATAAGTTAATGTGTATATGTAGTGCATATCAGAGTTAAGGATATATTCATATCAATATTGTAATAAATCAGTTGAAACGTACACCTGAGTTCATATAGAGAGAGAATACATTAGATATGGAGTGTAACGCACAGAAAATGAAATTATTTCAGTTGTTTCATGTTCACAGTCAGAATAATTCAGTAACAAGGATGTGGTCAAGATGGGGAACTGTTAACAGCATTAGAACTTTGATCTGCAACCTTATTTATTTTTCTGACAGGAATATATTTTATAGAAACTTCAGAAATACTTCAAGCTTGATATAACTCATCATATGAAGATACTGAAGAAGTTTACTAGAAAATAAATAATTGTATTTATTTATTTATTTATTTAATTATTTTTATTTTATTATGTATTTATTTTTACAATTTTCCTGTCAGAGCTCTACAATAAAAGCTCAGCACTGATACTTCAAGATGAATAATTTGAAAGATACTTCACAGAAATTGTCAGTTAAAAAAGAATTGCAGTCTCTGTCAGTAATATTCAGAAGTTTTCATTAAAAATAGATAAGCTAGACAAAAAATAGACACAATTAAAAAAGAAAGTAGCAAACAAGTAGAAATCTTAAATGAAATGGTCAAACAAATCTGGAATGGAATAATCTTTAAATGATATTGACTACAGAGAAGCTGAAGGAGAAAACCAAACAGAATTTCTCTTTAAGTAAAGTAATTAATTTTAGAAACAATAGATGATCTTGAGAAATAGGTCTAGCAGAAATAAAATTAGAATATATGGAATACCTGAAAAACACAAAGGAAATAATATGGTAAATTTCCTAACTTCTCAGTTTAGAAGAATTTGTAACTTACTGGAAGCTTTTTCTTTCTGTATTAAAAGAGCTCACAGATCATTGATAAAATCTTCTTCAAAGAAAAATGCTCCAATATGGTCTGTCATCATAAGATTTATTTATGTCAGGATAAAGTATTGATATTAAAACCACTTGGGCTAATTCCCCCATTAAAAGGGGTAACAACATAATCAGGTTTGATAATGATTACTCAGCTTTAGTAGTTACAAAGAGAAATGCTCTTACCATTAATTAGAGCACTAAAATAGGAGGAATTAAATGTCATTTACTGTTTCCAGCCAAGTTTAGACGGTTTCTTCCTGATGGACAGACTACTTTTGATTGACTGCATGATGCTTTCTCATTTCTCCTACATTTAAAAAAGAAAGATTTTGAAACAAATAGAAATGTGGATTGGAGTATCACTTCCCTGTAGAGACATGCTGAAAGAGATGGTTGGAAGAGAAAAGAAAAGAAAAAAGTAAAAGACAAATGAAGTTTATACTTATTTAATATGTTTTATATAACCTAACATCCTGTTTTACTTGAACTTTATTACTTAGACTTTTTCATTTTTTTCAAGCAGAAGGAGATAAAATGTTTCCTTTTCTCATATAAATTCCTGCAATTTTATATGTGTAAGTGCTTATGTTTTTATTAATTTGTATATGAATATATGTGCCTATATTATGTCTCATTGTTTTGTCTATAACCTATATGTATTGTACTCATTCATGTTTCTATATGGTAAAACCAAAAAAGGCAAGCCACCACTCTGTCACTAAGAACCAAAACCAAAATGTTGAACTACACACTTTGTCCACTGTTTTGGTTTTGGATGTTTGTATATGGGTATATTAAATTAATTTAGATATATAAATACTTATAGACCCATAAGTAACTATTTGATACAGTTATAGTTACAGTCAGTTAGTACACTAGATGGGTATTAAAATTTGCACATATGTATGGTTTACTTGTTATTAAGCAAAGTAATTTTGTCAATATTCTATCATATTTAGTTTTAAGTAAAAAGGGGTTTATTTTGCTATTTGTTGTACATAGGCTAGATAGTATTTTATTTGATGTGATTGTGTCATTCTATTCTTTTCTCTTCTCCTTTCTCTCTCTCTCGTTTCTTTTTTCCAACCTCATTTTTTGTGGTTTTCTGTTTGAAATGGTCCTGCTCATTGTCATTGATTTTCTAAAGTGAGTTCATCCCTTGCTTTGTCAGGTATTTACTGTTGTGCAGCGATGGATGGGTGGTATATGTGCCGAACTGGAAGTGTTTGGCAACATAGAGATATAGTGGTATACTGGGCTTCCATTTGACACTGTGGAGCCGTGTTGTTTTAGTTGAAAAGCTCAAGTGTAAGACTGAGATACTGAAATCCATTTAGTAGATTTATAGATGGCATGTCTGGTTCCTTCAATCTTCTATTGTGGGTAAGATAAATGTATGAGTGACTGGTGTGGGTATTGTTGATATGCTTGATATGTGCACATTGTTTTGAATAAATGCGATACAGGTTAGACAGATTCATCCATGTAGAAAAATAAGATGGTGTTTCAATATGCTTCTCACACCTCCTGAATAAAGTTAAATTTATTTATTTTTATTTTATTTTATTTATGATTTGTTGACCGGGAAAGTCCAACTAGGTTCCACAGAGCCTGTTTTCAGCGGAGGCCCGGGGAGAAGTGCTCCAGATATTTGGAAACACTTATGATAAAACGTTGTATAGTCAACCCCATTTCTATGTACCCAGATAATCTAGTTTAGACAAAAGTAAAAAATACTCTTACTGATTTGAAACAGATTTTTATATTTTCTTGAACCTTGCATTGGTGTAATATTTCATACAAGCAGAAAACAGCTTTGAATAACATTGTTCAGTAATGGACTTGAGTTGCATGGACAAAAAGAGATCAGAAAATAATTTACCTTTGTTCCCCTCTTTAATCTTGCGTGGATACATTTAGATTACATCATTGTTTATGCACACTTTATAGAGTTTCACCATTTAGCATGGGGCATGATGCATAATTTACACTGATATTGTGATTCAGAAAAATTGCATTTAATATATACTTTTTTCTCTTAATGTATCATTTAGACATCACTACATTTTTTAGATAAATAAGCAAGCTCTGTTCACGAATGATGTTAGTCAAAGTTGTTTCTGTTTAAATGAAATGCTACACCAGACAAGGTTCAGTGGTGTCAGACAATATAATTTCTGTGGAAAGGAAATCTTTTGGTCTCCCAGTATGTCCTGATATACACCCAAGTTAATATTTTGCTTTTTTACTTTCATCTAAACTAGATTATCTGGGTACATAGAAATGGGGTTGACTATACAACGTTTTATCATAAGTGTTTCCAAATATCTGATAAAGTCTTCAGGTTAAATGTTAAATGTTACAGATTTTTAGACATCTGGTGTACTCTTTGGATTAGTTATATTATATTATGGAGTTATTCTACCTGTATGCTAAATATGTATATGCAGATTGCTATATAATAACTGAAATTTGCCTAAGATGGAACATAATCAAAACAGTTCTAGTTGCATACCTGACAAAGGAGAAAATCCATTCATTGGATATATTCATCCATCCATCCACAGCCCCTTTTTCACATTTTTACGTGTGGGGTTGGGATATCACTTCAATAGTGACAATCATATAGAGCAAAGTTTTACACCACCATGTGGCATATGACTGGCTAAAAATCTTTCTTTAGTTTCTGAAATATTTCAAGTATAAGCTATAAATCTTGAAATGGATAGCTTTGGTCATATTAGTCAGTATCTGATGACAAATGGACAGTACTATTGCACGGTATTTATACATAAGAAAAATTTTAACCATTACTAAAGAAATGAAGGGATGAATTCGGGGGTAAAGAGAGAGAAGTTAAAGGGGAAAAGGTTTCATGTTCTTATATTACATTACTAATTATATCTGGTTTCTATATTAGAGAAATGCATTGTTCTAATGAACTAGAAGTAAACACACACACACACACACACATATATATATATATATATATATATATATATATATATATATATATAAATATATATATATATATATATATATATATATATATATATATATATATATATATATATATATATATATATATATTATATCTATATATATATCTATATATATATCTATATATATCTATATATATATATATATATATATATATATCTATACTAATGAGCTATTCTTATACTTTACTATGATGCTACCAGTACAATTGTTTGATCATCACCAGCCTCCTTTTTTCACGTTTTCTATATGGGGTCAGTGTATCATGTTAATATAGTCCTGCCTTCTTCGACACTCATGCCTGACTATCACAAATCTTCTTTCACTCACTCCATCCACTCTTTGCTAGACTTCCTCATTGCCTCTTACCTTCTTCCTGTTGCTCCCAAATCTTCTTCATCAGATTGTCTTATGTTTTTCTGCACATGTGCCCAAACCACCATAATCTGTTCTCTTTGATCTTTTCTGCAATTGGAGCTACATTGGCTTCTGCTCTTAAGTCCTCAATTTTTCATGGTCCCACAGTGTACATCTTGCCACTCCTTTCAGGCACTTCATTTGCATCACCTCTAGCTTCTTCATCTGCTCTGCTTTTACTGGCAAGTTTTCTGTACCATACAGTAGTACTGGTTGTACCACTGTCTTGTACACCTTACTTTTCAGCATTTTTGTCATTCTTCTGTTATAGACTACACCTGATACTCTATGCCAGCTGGCTGCAGCACCTCTGATTCCAGCTTTGACCTCTTCATTCAGTTTTCCCTTCTCTTCAACCACCCCTCCCAGATTCTTGAAGCTATTTACCTGTTCCACTATCTTTCATTCTATCTCAATTCTCAGCTTCTTCATATTTCCCCAATTTTCTGCCATTACCGCTGTCTTATTTGTGCTTAATTTCATGCCATGTGCCTTCAGTTTTGCATTCCATTCCCATATAATTTGCTGAAGTTCTTGCACATAGTCTTGCCTGTAATTCCACATCTTCTGCACACAGAACTTTGTTGATGTGCCCCCTCAATCTGTTTACTAAAGTAGCCCATCACCACTTTGAACAGCAGTAATCCAAGAGCTGAACGCTGGTGTATGCCCATTCCAACTGGGAACCCCTTTGTGAGGTCAAACACTGTTCATACTTGCATCATTGGGTCTTTGTACATAGCCTGCACTAATTCTACCAATGTTTATAGGACTTGGAACTACCACGGTACTGCCCAGATCAGATTTCTTGGAGCCTTGTCATATGCTTTCTCCAAGTCTAGGAATGCCCAGTTGGACTCTTTCCTCATCTCTAACTTCTTCTCAGCTATCTATTTCACTGCAAACATTGGGTCAGTTCTGCTGTATCCTAATCTGAAAACTAACTGCTCATCTCCCATCTTACATTCTACTACTCTTCGTATCCAGTTATCAGTCTCCTTGTCCAGAACTTTCATGCAATGTAATAGGAGTTTGATGCTTCTGTACTGCCTGCAGTTGTGGATGCCTCCTCTGTTCTTGTACACTGGCACAAACATGCTTATTCTCCAATAATCTGGGATACACCTTTCTCTCCACACTGCCATTTCTGCCCTATCTAACCTAGAATCTTTATCATATCTGCTGTGGCCTCATCTGAGCCTGCTGCTTTCCCTGACTTCATTTTCCTTAGTGTTGTTCTTACTTCTTCTAGGGTGAGCTCTTTTTCTTCTGAGATTGTAGGCCGTTTCTGGGGTAGTACATCTTCTGTGGGGTTTTCTTCATTCAGAAGCTGCTGGAAATATTTCTTCCATCTTTCTTTGATGTCCTGTGGACTGGTGAGCAGGTTGTTGCTGGCATCCCTGATGAGCAGTGCCTGATTCTCTTCTTTATCTTACTGTCTTTGCCTTGCAACCAAATATAGTTTTTGTGCTATCTACTGAGCTTCTTTCCAGAAGTTGGTAGACTCCCTCTGATGCCCTATTCTTTGCTATTGAAACTCCTTTCTTAGCTTATTTGATAGCCAACCAGTAGTCCTTCCTAGCCTGGTTGGTCTTTTCTATCTCCCACTTTTTCCTGCACTCCTTCTTTCTTTTGGTGACTTCCTGGACTTCTGCATTCCACCACCAGCTTTCCTTATACACCTTATTTCTATACCTGGCTAAGCCACATATCTGTTATGTAATCCTCAGACATGCTGTTTTGAGATGCTGACATTTTTTTCCCACTCCACCTATTTCCTTCTCCTCATGGTGTGCAAGAGTCCTGAGTAATTCCTTGAGCTGTTGTCCTTTCTTTCCAGTCAACTTCCAGGTCATCAACTTGGTCTCTGTTGACCTTAGAGGCTCCTGTGTCCACTGCTTGCAGCTGATTGTGGCAACCAGTGGTTTATGCTGCAATCATTACTTCTAGCCTAATTCCTTACTAGGAGGAAGTGTACCTGAGTTACATGTTGTCCACTCTTGTATATGATTTTGTGTCTGTCTATCTTTCTGAACCATGTGTTGGCTACTGTCAAGCCATTTGCCATACAAAAGTCCAGAATGGCCTCTCCTTTGTTATTCCTTTTGCTCCTTCCAAGTGGACCCAGGAAGTCCTCATATCCTCTTCTGTTTGTCCCAATGTATGCATATAAGTCACTCACTATCAAAACTATTTCATGTTGTCCTGCTTTATCTAGTAGATCCTACAGGTGCTGTATGAATGTATTCTTTTCCTCACTACCACAACCCTACTATGTAGCATAGACTGAGATTATGAATAGTGCCCTATCATTACACTGGAGTCTGAATGCCATGAGTCTGCCACTAATTGTGATGATCTCTCTCACTGCCTTCTGCAGCTTCTCTCTCACCATGATTTCTGCACCAATTCTAGCCTCCGAGTAGTAGACTCTGGATCGCACGCCAAGCGGCTTCACTGCACTGCCCTTACATCTTGTCTCTTGCTTACACAGGATGTCCAACCTCCTGATTAAGTGAAGTGTAGCAATTCTCAGTTCATGTTTGACAGGTTGATTGGTTTTATGTCCACCTTTTGGTCAACAGACCTATCCCAGGGAACCCAGGATGGGCTACTATTTTATTTATTTATTTATTTTATTTTATTCTATTTATTTTATTTTACATTTGTTGACCAGGATAGCCTAACTGGATTTATGTCCATTTTCAGCAGAGTCCCGGGGAGATAAGCTCCAAGAGATTACTAGACTACTAACATACAGGTACTAGTTGTTATACAGTTAAATACTACAACTTTTAAACAATTCAGGAATCTTCACAGTTTACACAAAAAACATGCTACAAGCATTAGATAAGATATTTTAGACTTTATGTACAAGACTTCATTAGTAACTAGAAAATAATTGTTAAACAAATGCATACTTCAAGTTTCAACAGTTCAGCAATGCTCACAGTTTAAACAATATTTGTTGCCTGCCTGAGGTAGGATGCTTTAGAATTATATGCAGAAGAATTTAACTAGAGATAATTTAAAATACCTATTAGGATAAGATATGTTTTTGCCAAGGATAGGCCTTGATCTAAAAAGACACAGATAGAGCAGGAATTAGGCCTTAAGAGAGGGTATTTGGGATATAATATGAGATTAGTCTGGATTTGTACAGGGACATAACCAATGGGTTTTAAGATAGAGTTTCAGATTGTGTTTAAAAAGTGTAAATGAAGACAGTGATGTAAGTTCATGGGGGAGTTGGTTCCAATATTTTCCAACGCATTTGAGAACAGAGCATCTCCTGCCATGTTATTAGATTTACATGTTGATACAAGACACTGGTCAGCCTGTAGCTTATTGACCCAGGGCTGCTGGGCTTTATGGCGGGCAAACACTGGTCAATAGGGGGCACAAACACCCCTCCTAACATTAGCATGGGCCATGTAGGTTGGATCCTCAACCACCTTTTCACTGGTAAATATCCATACTCATTTTTGCACCATTAGTCAATATGACCAAATAACCTAGAGCCATATTTTACACCATCAAGTGGCTATCTCTGCCATGGCATGCAGTCTGTGATCCATGTTCTCCTATCTTAAGGATACTACACACCATAGTAGATAACCAAACTGGTTTGTCTGTACAACTATCATCCCTATAGGGCACCATGCAAAGTCTGTGCTACATTTTTCACACTGAGCTTATCGAAGGAAGGACACAGAGGAAACTCGGAGCTATAATATATAACATTAAGTATCCTGTTTTTTGTTTATTTTGTTCTTTATTTCTTTGTTATTTATAGCACTTTGTGTACTGTGTATTTTTCTAGCTAGTTTCACTGTGTGTGAGGTATTAACTGGAAATTGTTCACTTTTATTAAGCATCTGTTGGGTTGTTTGTTTCTGATAACTTGTTGCAGTTAAACTCTTTTTTCTAGAGTCTCCTTTAGCTGTTTAAAACTTTCATTTAAAGCCTCACTGCTGCTTTTCAGCTGTGAGAAATATTTCTGCAGTTTGTTTCCCACCGTAGTGTTTTTATAGTTGGTGGCTTTGCAGTTGCCCGCCCCTAGTGTAAATTTGATCTGGGACCCTCCTCCCAGTCTAGTGTCATTACCTCATTCTACCCAGTACAAGGAGAACATTTGAGAAGGCCAATCAGCTTAGTTTCTGCTACTCCTTTCTCTCTTTCCACTTAAAAAAAAAAAAATTATCTGCTTTTACTGTATTTGTGTTTCTTCCTACTTTATTTTGCTTTTGCGTCATCTTAAAAGTACTCAGTTGTATTTATTACTGCTTGGTGTAACTCATTCTAAGTATTTTAGTTTAAGCACTTGGGTTTCAGACCAGTTGTTTTACATTAAGAAGGTTTGTGGTCTGCACTGTAGTGGCAGAACAGGTAGCTTACATCCTTCTAAGTTGGGAACTGCTGATTGAGGGCTCAGTGTCTGTTATTCTAAAAGTGTATTAATTCTGGTTTAAGCACTTGGGCTTCAGGCCAGTTATTTTACATTAAGAGGGTTCGTGGTCTACACTCTTGTGGGAGGAGAGGCTGGACTCTGCCCTTCTGAGCTGGGAATTTCTGGTTAAAGGCTTATAGTGCCCGCATATTTGAACTGCTTCTTAATGAAATTGGTACACCTTGTTTGCTGTAGCATAGACTAGATCCAGGCCTGCTGAATCTAGCTTTGTTTGTATAACTTGAGCACTAATCCAGGCATTCTTTAAAGTATTCAATTGTATTTATTATTGCTTGGTAGTAACTTGATTAAAGTGTAGCTATCATTCTAAGTCTTTTGGATTAAGCACTTGTGCTACAGACCAGTTGTTTTACATTAGGAAGGTTTGTGGCCTGCACTGTGGTGGCAGGACAGGCAGCTTACATCCTTCTAAGTTGGGAACTGCTGATTGAGGGTTCAGTGTCTGTTATTCTAAAAGTGTATTAGTTCTGGTTTAAGCACTTGGGCTTCAGGCCAGTTATTTTACATTAAGAAGGTTCGTGGTCTGCACTCTTGTGGGAGGAGAGGCTGGACTCTGCCCTTCTGAGCTGGGAATTTCTGGTTAAAGGCTTATAGTGCCTGCATATTTAAACTGTTTCTTACTGAAATTGGTACACATTGTTTGCTGTAGCATAGACTAGATCCAGGCCTGCTGAATCTAGCTTTGTTTGTATGCTTGTTGTTTGTTTGCTTGTTATTTCCCTGAAATGCTAATTCCACCTAAAATGCGGCTTTTCAGTGCTTCTGTGGAATCCTAGTGATATCTGCATTGCTTACTGTACTTATTTCCATGTTTCACTTGAAAAAAAGTTACTGTTTGTCGTTTTAGCATTTAAGTTACCTGTAACACATTGCATTTAAGTTACCTAGCACTTGCTCACTAAGTCAGCACTAAAAAATTAAAAGCACTACACCCTCACAAACTCCCCTTGAGTATCTTGTTCCCCATTGGCCTTTTTTTCAATTATAAAGGAATTCCCAATACTATTCTAGCATGTCCAAAGGTCAGTTGTCAATCTCCTCTCCAGTCCAGCTGGTGAATCAGGGAATCTTGAGGCAATGTTACAACTGCCTCATGTACACAGACAACCCTCTCCTTCTCCCAACAAATTCCAACACATGTGAGAGATGCAACCATATAGCCAAACTGGAGGCTAAGCTCTCTCAACTCAGTACTGGCATAACCAGTCAGGAGGAGAAGGAAACCACACTCACTACAATTCCAGTCTCACATAGACCTACCACAACTGCAAACTAAACACATGAAGACACAAAAACATACTCAGAGGCTCTAAATAAAAATCTGCCTAAGCAGCAGAGACCTCCAAAGCAGACACCCAAGCAACCGCTACCCCAAAACAAAACATGTGCAACACATAGCTCACAAAGCCAGTCTGCCGAACAGTCACAGCCCTTAAGGCTAAACAACACACCTGATACACTTGTAATAGGTGACTCTATTGTCAGGCACACTGAGATCCCACTCACCAGGCTGAACAAGGAGAAGGTCACGGTGAGCTGCCTGTCAGGCGCTAGGATCCGCCACATAACACATGCACTCAGGTCACTCCAAGGCAAGTACAAATATGACTCAGTCATTGTCCATGCTGGTGTGAATGACCTGAGACATACCTACCTGGACTACATGAAAAGAGACATAGAGGAGCTCTCTGAGCATATAGCCCAGGCCGGTATGACCCTGACCTTGAGTAGCATCTTACCCTCACCAAGAATGATGCCACAATATAAAGACAAGATGATCAATTAAAACAATTGGCTTAAGTATTGGTGTCATTCAAAGGGGATTCAATGCCTGTCAGCCTGGGATGACATTCTCGACAAGCCATGATGCTTCGCTAGGGATGGCTTGCACCTGTCACCCCTGGGCTTTTGGATATTGGCAAAGGCTCTCGCTACCCCCAAAGTGCCTTTTTTAGGCAAGGCTTAAAAGACAAACCCAATATTCCACAGGAAGAAAAAGGCACCTCCATAGGTATCACAAGGGATAAGAAACTAAGAGTAATGCTACTCAATGCCAGAAGTCTAAACCTCAAGATGCATGCACTTGAAACTCTCCTTATCATGGAGAACACTGATATCTGTGCAGGAACAGAAACCTGGTTCAAGGCTCCTGAGAGCACCCCAGCACTACCAGGTTATACCTCATACCATGCTTTTCGGCCCCAAAACTTGGACCGAACCACAAAAGGAGGGGGAGTATCAATATTCGTCAAAGATACCCACACCTCCAGGTTGGTGGCACAGCACGAAGCATCAGAGACTATCCATGTGCAACTAACAGTAGGTAAAACTGATTTCCAGTTTATAGCCTGCTACAGACCACCCTCCTAAACCCAGGAACCCCACTCGGCCTTCCTGAGAACACTGGAAAATATGAAGGTCTCTCCAAACACCATTATATTGGGCGATTTCAACTACCCAAACATAGACTGGGAGCAATATTCTAGCTCCAACACCCTAGCCTAAAGGTTCCTAGAATTTATAAACTCATATGCTATGGAACAACTTGTTACCACTCCCAGAAGAGGGGAAATCATACTGGACCTGATCATCACCAACATGGGGACTCTATGCTCCAGAACAGAAGTTTATCCCTCACTGGTAAAATCAGACCATAAACTAATCTCACTGGATATTCACATCCCGACCCCACCCCCTGCCCAGGAAATCACAGTGAAAAACTTCTCTAAAGCAAATTTCACACTCCTCAAAACTGAGGTGGAATCCTTCAAAGCCCCCGGGACTTTGGAAAATATGACCCAGACCGCAGAATCCTTTATAAATGCATTCTATGAACACCTTCAGGAATGCATGGATCATGCAATCCCAAATAAAACCAAGACCCAATCCTCCAAAGGCAGACGTCCTGTCTGGTGGACCCCTGCCATAAACAAACTATGCAATAGAAGGAGGAAGCTACTACATGATAGAGCAAAATCCCAAAAAGGGAAGGCATCTCTGATCAGTATTAGCAAAAAACTATGGGCACTCATAAAATCATCTAAGGCCAGCTTCGAGAGAAAAATTGCACAGGACACTAAGGATAATCACAAGGCTTTCTTTAGTTATGTTAGGAACCTGGGTGGGAATTCCCAGATATGCTCAGAATTAGTCCAAAATAACAAAAATACACTGAACCCACAGACATTGCCAACATCCTAGCTGACAGGTTCAGCACAACCCCCCCCCCCATCAAAAGGGCGAATATCTATCCCAGCAGAGTGCTGCCCCCCTGACATCTCAGATGCTCAGGTAAGAGACGCCCTCTCCAAAGCAAAAAACACAGCATCAATGGGACCAGACGGTGTCCCAGGCTGCATCCTACATGAACTCCAAGAAGAGCTAAACCCAAACATAAAACTACTTTTCAATCTCAGCCTTACTACAGGATATGTACCCAAAGAGTGGCGTACAGCAACAGTGGTCCATCTCCACAAACCTCAGCACTGAAATAAATAGGACATTCTGGAGGGACAGATTCATAACCCAGAGGCTCCCTTCACTCTGGAATAAAATCCCAGTCCAGTTTAGGCAGAGTCCCTCATTGACTCTCCTCAAGAGGAATCTTGATGAGTGGATGGGAGATCGTAGGTTTACCCCGGGTATCACTTCTGTGTCACTGTTAGACAGAGGCACAGTATACTAACCTCGAAAAAGGACATAGTAAAATTAATTTAAAATGGGTGGCGAAAGCCAAACACACTCTGGCTAGACTTATAAATGCACTAGGGCAGATAGCCTAGTATGAACCTATGAACCTATGAACCTCTGACCACAGCTCCATTCGTTGGTAAGTTAGAGATGAAAACATTCAACATGTTTTTTTGGAAGTTGGAGGAACCCCAGAGTGACATAGGGACAACATGCAAACTCCAAACCTTGTACGTAATGCATCAAAGGCAAAGACCTTCACTATCAGGTCAATTGGTCTCTAAAGTAATTTATAACAATCTACTAGATATTTTTGCTTTATTGTCTGCATAATACATGAGAATCATTACTTGGAAGATATACAATATATTTGTGAGCCAAAGTATCAATCTTACTCCACAAATAATTATATTACTATACTGTTATGTACTAAAAACTAATGGAATACAGTTCATTTCACAGCTGTGTATAGCATTAAATATCTTGTTGAAGAAGTTTCAGATATTTAGCCATATTATAAAGTGTCACTGACATTTATTTTTAGTTGATGAGCTCAAACTGAGAACATTAATTATTATATGTTTTTTTGAATTACTTATTCAATTTTATATATATATATATATATATATATATATGTGTGTGTGTGTGTGTGTGTGTGTGTGTGTGTGTGTGTGTGTGTGTGAGTATGTGTGTGTGTGTATGTGTGTGTGTGGATTCCTATCAGATTATCGGATTACCATAAGAAATTCAGAAACTTGAGACAAAAAAATTGTAAACTCACCTAAATGACCCTTGCCAATGCCAAATTTGGTAACAACAAAATAGCTGCTGCATATGTTAGATATCACTCTGAGTTTCTGAATGGAGATCACTCTGTAGTCAGAAAAATAGCTTCTCCATTTAAATACATCATGTAAGACAAAAATGTTAAATTTTTAACAATTCTGATGGAGATCGATGTACAATGAGGATTGGGAAATTTACCATTTTCCTCACTGTAATGCGATCTCAGAGTTGATATATTTAATTCACAGGGGGGTGTGAGAACATGGGGGGCAGGGAGCTGTTTTTTGACTGCAATGTGATCTCTATGGTGACTGACATTTGTAGTAGCTATTTCATTTTTACTAGTTTTGGCATTGTCAATGTTCATGTATGTGAGCATAACATCTTTTTGTCACATGTTCATGTTTATGTATATATATATATATATATATATATATATATATATATATATATATATATATATATAAACACACATATATATTTAATTGCAGTGACACATATCACACATATCACAGATAAATGCCTCCATGTGTTTCTTACTTATATAGGTTGTAGAAGCAAAATAGATCTGTTGTTGGTAACAGTGGTTTGGTGGGTAGTTTGAATGAGATTTCACTCCAAACTAGGAACATTAGGTTCCATGTTAGAGGTTTGGTATATAATTAGATTACATGTCAATAAGTTAGTTAATGTTTATTTTTTTAACCCTGGTGTTTATATTAATTTTTATATTAATTTGTTATCATATCTTACAGTTATTACTTGATTCTCTATATATATATATTTATGTACCTTAACATATTATTTAGAGGTAATATTAATGTCAAAACAGTATATAGCCTTTATTTCCTTGTTATAATATGTCTCATCTGAAATGTATTTTGATTAATGTAAATGGTCTTAACAATAGTTGCAAGAGGGGAAGTCTTCTCGCATATCTAAACATATTCAAAGCTCAAGTCATTTTATTACACAAAACTCGTGTACTAAATGAAGATATTGACAGAACAACTGTAATAATTATACTGTTTTTACTTGCTCAATGTTAAAGAAAAGGGAATGTCTAAAAGTATAAATGCTTTTGGAGATAGTCAAGGAATGTTATCCATACTTTTATTGGAAATACAATGACAAATTTATGTCTGTTGGATTCCCGGAATTCAGCTAGACTTACTAAAATATTTAGATGACATAATTTTGAATAAGAAAGGAGTCTAATAATTGTGTTGACTTTGTTTATTAACTGAAACTAATTAACATGCACCTGTGAAAATCAGAATATCAGCTACAGTTAAAACTTTGTTAAACTTTATTGAACTATTCAGTATTAAGGTTATTAATATTTTTTCTAGATCTACAGTGGATATAAAACAAACCTGATAGGGGAAAATATAAAAAAATAAAACATGTACAATAAGCTGGTTGCATAAATGTGCACACCGAAAAACTGTCGGAACCAGCTACCAACAACAGAAATCCAGAAAATGTAAGCTGGAAACCCAAAATTGGATGCACGATAAATGAAAACCGAAATGAATATGTGATATGTTCTTTTAATAGACCTTAGAACACAAATTAGACATTAACATTTAGCAACTTCATCCACACAATGGTGGACTACTGCCGCCACCATGCTTCACCATGGGGATGGTGTTCTTTTGTTGATGTAAAGTGTTGTTTTTGTGCCAAACATACCTTTTGGAATTGTGGCCAGAAAGTTTAACCTTGGTCTCACCCTATCATAACACATTTTTCCACATACTTTTGGAAGACTTGATGTATTGTTTTGGAAATTTTAGCCAGGCCTAGATGTTTTTCTGTGTAAGAAAAGGCTTCCATCTTGCATCCCTACACCATAGTCCATAGTCACATGTAGTACACATGTTGAATAGATGCTAGGTTGTAATAATTTTTTACTATATATATATATATATATATATATATATATATATATATATATATTACTATAACTTTAAGGAGGTGTGGTTATGAAATGTTTTATACTCATGTGATTACTTTAATTTAGTTTAAATACCTGCAGTTTTAAGTGTGCTTTGTCTGATGAAGTTTTGTATTGTGGGACGAAAGCGCTTACCAGCTTTGGATTATTCTGTTGAATAAAAGTGATTTGTGGATTGGATTCGTTTTCCATTTTTTTAAGCCATACAGAGACATCCTGCATCCTCCACTGGTTCTGTTTTTGTTCACATGTAGTACACAACCAGTACTTCTCAGAAATTCCTGCAGCTCCTTCAGTGTTGCTGTAGGTCTCTTGACAGCCTCCCTGACCAGTTTTTATCTTGTATTTTCATCACATTTGGCGGGACTTCCAGTTCTTTGCAATATCACTTTTGTCCCATATTTTCTTCACTTTTTGATGACTGTCTTCACTGTGTTCCATGGTATATCCAATGCTGTGGAAATTTTTTGTACCCTTCTCCTGACTGATACCATTCAACAATAAGATCCCTTTGATGCTTTGTAAGCTCTCTTTGAACCATGGGCTTTGCTGTAGCAGGCAACTGAACAGATGTCAGAAAAGTCATACTAGGAAAACTGAACTTTATTTGGGGTTAATCAGAGTGTCTTTAATTGATGGCAGGTGTGTACCCAAGAAGATAGAATGCTGTACTTAAATCAAAAGGTGCTTCAACAAAGTATTAGTTAAAGGGTGTGCAGACGTATGCAACCAGCATATAGTACACTTTTATTTTTTATATTTTTCCCCTAACAGATGTGTTTGTTTTTCAATTGAATTGTACAGGTTATATGTCACATTAAAGGTCAGAAAAGTTTTGAAATAATTTATTGTGGTCGCATTTTTTATATCACAAAAACCTGGCATTTTAACAGGGGTGTGTACACTTTTTATATCCACTGTAATTTTTTTTATTTTCTACTCACTATTCATATAGATTTGGAACTCAAACAGGAATAGGTAGTGTATTTATTTCAAATTATTTAGTTTCAAAAAAGTGAAAAGTAAAAGTGGTCTCATGCCCTTATTTAATAATAATGCTATTGCATTTGATATCATAATTAAACCAAAAAAAATTGTCTCTGGTAATAAGATACCTGCATATAATAAATCTAAAAATGGTTTCTAGAAGAAATTCAACATTATATTGATATGAATAATAATGAGGAGGTATCAGATTTTATCTTATGTTATTCTTTAAAGGCTTATTTATATTGTAAAATAATGAGTTGGTACATCAATAAGGGGGCATGTTAAGATAAATGACTAGAATTACAAATAGAAAGTGGCAAACTAAACATCACATTCAAAAAGGTAACACTAATTTACATACTGGATTGGCAAGATTAAATTCAAAATATCCAGAAATGTTAAAACATAAACAGTAAATGCAGAAAAAAATAAACAGCAATCTTAATCTTAATTCCTAAAAGTATGCATAAATTATCCATTAGATTAAATAAAAGTATTAATTACAATCATGTCAGAGAAATTAAGTGGCTAGACTATAAAAAAGAAGCTACATATATAGGGGGAATTTTGGAATGTTTTAGGAGGTATTACAACAAACACAACAATGTTAACAATACTGCAATACAAAAGGAAGTAAAGAAATATTTTCTAAACAAGAACCTATGAAATATATTAAATCAAGATCATATTAAGAAATTTGAAATGACCATCACAATTACAGAATAAAAACACTAAAGATAATAAAGATCCTGGTAATGATGAAATTATCCTACAAATATATAAATTGTTATCAAAAGAGATGTTATTGTGTTATGGGTGTTTTCTTTGCAAAAGATATGTCTAATATTCCTCCATCTGGGAAATATACACTTATTTATCCCTTATTGAAACAAGATACAGATTCATCATTATGTTCTTCTTATAAACCAATATCTCTATTAAACATTGATTATAAACATATTGTGTATATCTACACTAACAAACTAAAATATGTTCTCCTAATGTTAATTAAGATCAAACTGGTTTTATATTAAATAGATATTCTCATTAAATATTAAAAGAATATTTAAACCAGTTGATTATGCTAATTATACTAAAAACAGTTATCAAGAATTAGTTTAGACTTAAAGCCTTTGATCTTATATTTCTTATGCTCTAGAAAAATGTCATTTTTCAGACAAATTCATACAACCCTTAATTATCTTCATCAGAACTCTACTGCTTTTACAAGATTAGGATCATATATTTCCCAAACATTTAAAATAAATAAAGGTGAAATCAGGGTTTCCCAATATATCCTTTAATGTTTGCTTTGGTGGCTAAACCCTTTTCTAAATGTATAAGATCAAACATGCATATTATAGGATTTAAAAATAGATGATCATTATTTGTCTAAAACTCAGCTTTTTGAGATGATATTTTAATGACAGTTCATAGCATAGATATATCTTGCTACTTTAATTGAATCATTCAGTGCTTTTAAATCAATATCAAGATTAAGTTTTAATAATTAAGTTTTGATAATAGAAAGACAAACATTGTATTAATTAACAAGGACTAAAATTAATCAATAAAAAGACTTGGTAAATTTAATGGGAACAAAAAAATACTTCAGGATTACAATACCATGTAACTATAATGACATAGCACTGGTTAATAATAAGAATGTTTTATATTCTATTAATTAATTAATGAGCAAATTAATTAAATTAAATTTCTGTATGGAAGATAGAATGATATTAATTAAGATGGCTATCTTCCAAAAGTATTGTATATTATACCAATGATCATCCCCCAAAATAATTTAGTAAATAATTTAATTGATTGCTTTGAAATTTTGTTTGGGGCCCAATAAAATCACATTAGCATTAGATCATCATAAAGAGAGATTGTGTTGATGGTGGAGTGGGACTTCCAGATATAAAATTATATGCTTTATCTCCCATCATTAAAGCAGTAGAATTATGGTTAAAGCCTAATTATTCTGCCAAACGAAAAAAAAAAAACATACCATAGACAATTTGGTTAAAAAAGTAATGATATTATCACTAGACAACATATTCAGATTTTACGAAACAGCTTTCAATGGTTGCTAAAGTATTTTAAAAAAATTAGAATAAACCCTTTAATTAATAATGTGTAAACAATATTTTAATTATATTTAGAAATGTTATCTTTTAGTCCTTACTTAATGCTTATTTTTACATTATTCCCTATAGTATTCATTGTAGAAAAAAATTATAGTTTTCATATTTCTTAAATGTTGACTTTAAAAATCAAAATCTAATGTTCTGGTATCAACTTTCTCTCAATAAATCTATAATAGAGGTCAATACCCACACAAAGCTCCTTGTAGTCATTAATGACGAACATATGACATTTGAGCTTCATATGCAACACAATATTTTTAAAACACATTTTAAACTTGGAACCCTATATAGAAACAATTACTTTGTAAGCCCAACCACAAGAATAACCCTCAACACAACATACTTACTACCCTCTGTCTTGTATGGCCCCCCCTACTTACCAACATCCATACCTCTGCCGAACTCAAACTTTAAACTTGCTACAATAAAATCAACACATTCTCAACCATCTACAAATATTCCACTCATCACTGTACTACCCTCAACTCACTGAAATGGCTAGAACTTCCTATCTACCTCTCTTCCCTACAACTAACCACAGCTCACAAAATCCTCTTCAAACCCCAAGACTGTCCTGCTCTGAGCTCTACTTTTAATTACTACCTCACCCGCAGGCCACTCAGATCAGGGGATCAGAGACTCTTACAGATTTACAAACCTAATCTCCCACCCAGTCAGCTTCTTTACTCTTTCTCAATAGTCAAGAACTAAAGTGCTTTACCTCTACCAATTAGAACTCTTCAAAATTTCACTAATTTCAAAACTTCCCTTCATAACCACCTGTACCAGGCCCCCTTAGAAAATGGTGTAACTCCCAAATGTTCTTGTTGTTCATTATTGTTGCAAAAACAGTAACAACTGCAGAGACAGCTGATAGATCCTATAAGCCATATAGATACTTAAGTTCTTTGCTGTTTGCTTAACACTTTATAATTTTGTAATGTCTCTCTCAAGAACTGTAAGCACTTATTTCTTTAATTGCTTTTCATTTTTTTGTGATTGCTCTTTTATTTTTCTGTAGAATTTTATCTCTGTAGTTTTAATTATCATTTTTTCTATACAATGAGATCATTGTAATGTTGAATTGTACTGTTGAACTGTAAATTTTTAAGTGTAATGTTTATACTATGGTGCTTTTCTCCCTGGACCTCCACTGAAAATGGATTTGAATAGGCCCAGTGGACTTTCCCAGTAAACAAAATGCAAATTAAAATAAAATAAAAATAAAGAAACTGATGAATGGAGGAAAACTAATTCCAGCTGATTAGATTCTAAGTAAATTTGATATAGATATCGACAACTGGTTAATAATACAGACAACTGGACAAGGTATTAATATTTATACAATTACTAATAAACCCTCTGAGTCATAATATATAAACAATATTTTAATTATATGTATACATTCCATTTTTATCCTGACATTAGTGCTTATTTTTTTATATTATTCCATATAACCTTCATGGTAAAAACAATTAATAGTTTTAACATTTCTAAAATGTTGGTTTTAAAAAAAATCATTTTTTTTTTGGCATCAACTGATGAATGGAGGAAACTATTTACAGCTGATTAGATAATAAGTAAATTTGATGTAGATGTTGACATCTGGTCAATAATACAGACAACTAGACAATTTATTAACTCTAAAATCGATTTAATGCCTATTACACTGAGGAAAAATTCCTTCTTTAATCTGATTTAAAAAATGATCAAGAGAAAATCATATTTGCCTAAACTCAATTAATTAATAAGAAATATACAAGTTAAAAATAACTATTGCAATTATTCTCAAGTCGGTCAGAAAATGACAAAAACTTATTTATATTAGCATCTAAAGAATCAACATCTTCCTTATATTGGAAATTGTCTTGGAATGTATTCATATGTTTTTTACTAGCCTTCATAAAATAGAACTAATGTATTAAAAGGATGTTGGCTGTCAGGGATGCAAAATTAAATTAAAAGCTTATCAAGAACATATGGCTTTTGAATGTAATATCATAAAACCTTAATGAAAAGAAATTCCTAGCTTCCTGCAAGCAGCAATAAGCACAAAAGGAAACCTGATGGAAACTCACTCCTGCACCAATGATAAAAATACCAGACCAGGTGTGAACAAGTAAAAGAGTTTCCCTGGGATTCAATAAGGTTCCATGCAGGAATAGTTTATTCCTGTACAGAAGTGACCATTAAGGAACAGCACAGCAGTGAGCCATACACAGTAATGAAGGTGGACTGCCTCAGCTCCTAAATGGACACAGAGTGTGGACGAGTGCAGGGGGTGTGTCTGAGAGCAGAGCTCTCACAATATAGATGCCCCCACAGTCAAGCACTGCCATGTGGCAATTACAATGAATGAGACCGCTTATATGGGTTACATAACCCAGGGCACAGATCAATGTAGAATGTCAAGATATGTGGCACATACATCTGGCCTGTCCCTCATTTACCCTGCCAAATCACAATGCCAAGCATACGAGTGTTAGACATCAAATCTGTCAGACAATTTTCATAAAAACAAATCCTGTTACCCATGCAACAACCCCCCAAGTTTATAAGTGCAATATTTAAAATATAATAATATAAACACTTTTTTTATCAAACAGATTAAATTTGACCATAGGTGCATGGGTTTACCCATTGCTTAGCTACACATACTGTGGCTTAAATGGCACAAGAAGATAAATATCAAGATACATGCAAATGAAGCAGTACTGCGATAGTGTAGTGGTCAGTTTTGCCTTACGAGCAGTCTTTCCCAGTTAAATTCTCACTCCAGTAAATTCCATTTTCCATGTCAAATCACTTTATGAACAATATGTTTTTATTTTATAACTTACTATAACATATATTTGTGAACTGGAGTACTGCATTAAATGCAATATGAGGTGACATTGTAATAATGTTGTAAAATCCACAGATAAACACAAGTGCCCCATACAGTATATGTACACATGAATCAGGGATACAAATTGAAGGTATAATGTGTAATGAATGATAAATCCATAGAGTGTCCAAATCCACCACCTTCCCAAGAACCATGTTACATTTCTGTCTAAATTAGTGTGGGGGTAAGCGAGAGTAAGAACTATTAAGCAGTAGTAAGTGGGAGTAAGCATATTTAAGCAGCAGTAAATGGGTTTAAGCCTGTTTGCATGGGGATAAGCAATACGCATACAGGTTAAGCAATATTGAAGCTAACCCTTTGTAAGCATATTGAACCAGAAGTTAGCATTGCTTACTGTCACTCAAACCCACTCAAACTCGCTTACAATTGCTTAAAAGTGCCTTAATCACTTTGTATCCAACAGCCGCTGTTCTGCCCAGCAACAAAATAAACAGCCGATGCAGGTCTTGAACCCAGGACCCTGTACACAACAGTCACAGTAATTAACCAGTAAGCCATCACAGCAGTACATAAGACTGAGGTATCACCAAACAGATCCTCACTATAAGAAAATCAAACTTAACATATGAAAAGAATCTATATATAGTTTTATGTTGTATAACCTACTACATAACATAAATATGTAAACTAGAGTACTGCATTAAGTCCAGATGTGAGGTGTCATTGTAATAAAGTGTTGAAATCCCCTAATAAACACATGGACCCCATACATTGTATGTACACATGAATCATTTATACCAAACACATATATAACATGTAATGAATAATAAGTCAATGCCAAACAGCAAATAGTGTGCAAATTAAAAATTAAGCAATGCTAAGCATTGCACATCCCTGCTTAGTAGGTGTAAGCAATGTGTAGGCCAGCTAAATCATTTTTTCCATTGGTACACCCCTTTAAGCAATGACAACCTTAGGTAAGCAGGTTTGCCCATAGCTTAGCATTTTCAAAACCATCCAGTCATGGCAAAGTGTGGGAAATCGGCCCTATTTAAACCCTCAGATGGGAATACATCTCATAACTGGTTGCAGCTTCCTACTGTAGGCACTATGACCAGTGTGGTAGAAAGAGTGCGCTTCTGGACACAGCGCTGGGGCATCCAGGAGTCCAAAGTCATGGCAGGACTCCTTGTTAAAGACCATGACCAGAGACTGCTGTAGGGCCAGTACCAGGGTTCCCAATATAAAACGGAAGCCTGGGACCTTCTCGCCCATGACCTCACCAGTGTCACTGGCATACCTCAAACTGGTGAACAGGTCAGGCATCACTATGCTGACCTAAAGTGGAGAAAGAGGAAGCTCTCTGATCAGTGGATCCAAGAGGCTAGGTGGACGAGTGAAGTCCCAGTCATGTGTAAGTATCAGTCTACTACCTGTTTAATAATTACCAGCTCATGTATATTATGGATAGGTATGGCTAAATATTCCTCTTATGTCTTTGACAGTGGGAGATGAGCGAGCTGTGAACCGGGAAGCCCATGCCTGTAGACTGCAGAGGTTGCATCGTGAGGCATGTTACTAATACTCTTGCATGTACTGTCATTAGAAATAAATCTAAAAGTAGTAGAAAGTTAATTGCCAGTATACTGAATAAACCAGACTATATGGCAGGAAGAGTCTCATATAGGGTGTATGTAAATAAAAGATTAACAGCCTGACAATAAAGGTCTAACTGCTGGACTGCTTGTGTTTAGTCTGGTATCATATGGTAATGTAGTGTTGCAATCTCTTAATAGTACTTTGTATTAAGCTCTGTTATCCACACTGTGCTACATAAATAAAATGTGTAGGAATGTCTGTATATGACTGTTGTAATCACAAGCAGTCATATTGTACAACTGAGAGAGACTTAGACAGAAAACAGTGAAAAGATCGACAACATGATCCAAATAGCACACTCAACTGTGATGTGAAGAGTTGTATTTTTAGCAGACACAGCTAAGGTTCAAATCCTGGACGTAGTAGTAAGCTGTATGCAGAATCATACCCCACAACTGTACAGATATCGTCAGAAAGTCCAGATAATTGGTGTAAGTCCCCTGTCTGTCACCCTGTCCCCCTGGAAAATCAGTGGGATGATTCCAGAGGTTTAGTCAGCAAATAATGACATACAACTTATTGTCAGACATCATAACTGTCAGGAATATATCCATAAGAACAAACCTCTCACTCTAGCAACTCACCAAAGTGTTATGAGAGTAATAAGCAAAGTAAGTCCCAACTCCACCCCCATGTTGTGAAGGTATGACCAGAGTGTGTGCAGTAACAGAGTGAGACATATGTGCATAATAGTAATGTGGAATCTGGTAATATGTGTGACAACATTCAGGTAGTGCTAACAAACATTCCTCCCACAGGTCTGCCAGATATGAAAATAGTGCCTAGAAATAAAAGATTGACATCTTGGACTTGTACTGTTTAGTCTGGTATTGTTTGGCAGTGTTAGTGTTGCACTACCTCTGACTAATAAGGTATTACTCATCACTGTCATCCACACAGTGCTACATAATAAAACTGTCTGGGAAACCCTGTATAAGAGTGTTGGAATTACAAGGTCAGATTGTAAAACCACAGGAGACTTATAGAAAGAATTCCGGGAAAAGATACACAGCAAATATCTATATAGCATACCCAACTGTGATGTGCACTCTATTTTAGCACACACAGCCATGGTTCGAATCATGGGAGTGGTAGTAAGCTGTATGCAGAATCATACCCCTCAACTGTACAGATCTGTCTATAAGGTCCAGAGAACTGGCCCATATCTGCTGGCTGTTACCCTGACCCCCTGGCATATCAGCGTGCTAATCTTTGACATGTAGGCAGCATTTAATGTCATATAACTGACTGTCAGGCCTGTAAATATTTGGAAAATGTTTGTGAAAACATACCTGTCATTGTACAACTCACCAAAGGTTTACGAGGGCAATAGTCAAAATATGTCCTGGTTTCACCTGCATGTTATCAAGACATGCCCAGTGTGTGTGCATTAAGAGATGGAGAGGTATGTGTATAAAATCAACCTGGAATCTAGGAATATGCATAGAAACAGTCAGGTAGTGTTAACAAACAATACCTCCACAGGTATACCAGGTAAGAGGTGTATACTGCATGTAAAACTCAGTTCATGCATATAGTTGTCTACAACCATACCACTGTCCAAACTAAGGCCATAGTGTAGTGTAATAATACCTGTAAGGTACAGATCACAGCACTGAATAGGAAAGGAATGAGAACTACAGGGATATACAAGTTGTTAATTGGGATCTCCCCCCCACCACCATATCTGCAACAATAAACTAAATATACAACTCAATCAATATGTGCACTATTAAATCTACTGTTTAGACATATGTCCTATTGTTTGATAAATATTGAAATTTGTTCTATGCATGTGCCATGTTGAAATACTCCCACATTGGTGGCATGCTGCCATCAATGTAACTGCATGCTGTTGTAATGGCCACTGTGGTTCCATATATGCATGTGTTCTGTTAGCTATGCAGCTGTTCCATATCTGGTGTTTCGGGTTAATGGGAATATCTATGCATGCTGTTATACCTAATCCTGGAATGTGTTGACTATAACTAACCCACATATGTTATAAAATTGAAGCACCATAGCACGTTTTGGAAGGCCAGTCCCAGCAGACCCACCTCTCCCACCTCATCCGGCCGTGGCACCAGGCACCAGCACATCTGGGGCTCACCCCAGGACCTCTTTGTCTGCTGGTCTTGCACCACTTTCAGGTGGAACCACCTCAGGGGATGGAGCTTGCCCCCCCAAGAGCGGGTGCAGACAGGATACTGCCACTCGTCGTAAGGTCCGGGGTCTGGTGCGTAGTGAGCTCAGCACGGAGTTTGGAGATCTGCTGTGCCAGCTTGAGGGCCGTGTGGTGCAACTAGAGGGTCAGCCTGCCCCTCCTACTCTGCCTTCAGCACAGCCATCTTTGGATAGGTGAAGGTGCAGTGGTGACTGCCCATGGGTGGGGAACTCAGTCTCACTGTTTCCACTAGGGTGCTCATGGGCTTCCGACTTCCAAACACCCCTCTGCATCCAAGGTGTTTACCCCCCCACATATGTCATATACTGCCCCTGTATGCTGTCTTGTCTGTCTTGTCTGTTATCCTACCCAGTCTATCTCCCCAAATATACCTACTATCCCTCCCCAACATCCCACTCTCACCTTAAAAGAAAAAAGAAGGGCAATCTGTTCCCAAAAAAATAGCTGTCCATTTTGTACATGTCTACTGGACACATGCAATCTGGTCTGATTGACTTCACAACATATTATTGTTGTCCTCGCCCCCCTCTCAGGGGTATGAGTGTCCAAATCTACCTCCAAATCAGTGTATATGCACAACTGTTGCTGTACAAGAAATGGGCAGCTATTGACCTTCCCTACACCCGTCCTACACATCCCTAGCTATTTTCCCTACTATCTTTCCCTCTTTGTGCCCCTTTTTCACCACTTTCCCATCAATCCTTTTTAATTTTTTTTAAAGAAATTTGTGCAGGGGTAAGCAGGAGTAAGCACTTTTAAGCAGCATTAAGTGGGTTTAAGCTTGTTAGCACAGGGATAAGCAATGCCTGCACAGGTTAAACAAGCTAGAAGCTAACTGAGTATAAGAAACTGTAACTGCAAGTTAGCAGTGCTTACCTTCATGCAAACCCGCACAAACTCACTTACAGTTGCATAAAAGTGTCTTAATCACTCTGTAGCCAACAGCCCTTGTTCTGCCCAGCATCAAATTCGATGCATTTAGCAGAGTTTGGCAGAACACTGCCTTTTGAGGAAAAAGTCTATGGCAAGGTGTGAAGGGTGAGGAATACAGAGAACGGAAATTAATGTGTGTGCATTTCATTTTTTTTCATAGCAGAATGAAATTTCAAGTGTCCTTCAGTATGGATCTATTAGCTTACACATTGTCAAATATTAGCAATTACTGAAAGGGTTAGAAACATTTAAGATTTGTTCTGATTAGAAAGTTTTACCAGGGAGTTTGAAACTTGTGCCTAATATGGAATGTTATAAACAAGCAGTCAGGAGATCTTAGTTAGCAAAATTAATGCTGTAGTATGCATTTCTAATTAGTCAGTGGCATTTTTATAATTGTTACAATAATGTTACTTTTAATGAAAAAAGGTATAAAGTTTGATGATTTTTGTAGTTCAAGGAGACTAAATCTTGATTTCATAGTATCCCATGTACGTGCCTTTCTGTATAATAAAAGCAATTGTTATTTTCTTCTGAACTGTCTTGTGTGAAAATTATTTGATACCATAACAAAGGATATTGTTTCACATCTTTTTCAGGTGTCAAAACATGCGTTGAAGAGTGCCTTGGAGGTGGGCTGACACTATTTCTAGAAATCCAACTTCGTCTGTGGAGCTGAGGAGATACGCTTGGTTGAACAGCCAGAACTTCCCTGATGAGATAAAAAATGAGATTCTGAATGCTTCTATTGAATTTGATTGTGTGTTTGGTACAGCAGCAGCTAATCAGATCATTAATCACTAGGATGATGTATCCCTATCAGATGATTGAGTTACCATAACACTGAAACTATAAACAGCAAGATGACAACATCAAGAGGTTAGAACAATGAACGTTTACAAATCCAAAACACAAAACACCGAGAAATTGACCCCCTGCACAAATGTAAAAAGGTAGCTGGATTAATGGTGTTATGCATAAGATGTAAATACAGTTGCAGATGTTATCAAATCTTGAGAAGTGGTGCTGTAGCTTTACAAACTCCATCTATCATAGTGTTATGCTGGTACTTAATACAAAACGATGGTTCGATCTTGTAAATTTCATTTTTGTTGGCCATCATTCTTGTTTCCATTCGATGAACTCATCTCAATCTTTTTGTTTTGATGTTTTGGTAACTTGATCAACTGAAGTAGATCAAGAAGACAGAGGTAAACTGATGTAAGAGGTGTCAAAAATGTTTCATATGTTCATAGGTTCATAGGTGTGTACCAGGCAAATAGCCCTGCAGCCTTTACAAGCCTAGCCCATAGAAGTGCCCTGGAATTGTGCTGCCTGTCATTAGTTCCCAGTGCCTCTATCAAGTAGAGTCACTGGAGTGATCCCCGGGGTGAACTTTCTATTTCCCATCCGCTCATCAAGATTTCTCTTGAAGAGGGCTAGTGAGGTACTCTGCTTGAAATGTATGGGAAGTCTATTCCAGAGCATGGACAGTCTCTAGGTTATGAAACAGTCCCTCCAGCATGTTCTGTTGATTGTGGTAATGAGGTTGAAGTTTCTGGAGTGTATGGTGCGGAGGGAATGGGATTTCTTTAGATGTAGCATTTCTAACAGACCTGGGTCAGACATGGCTTTAAGTCAAGCAGAGATTGCCTCTTAGTAGACGATATGAGACAGAGAATAGCTGGAGTTTTTTGAGTCTGTCCATGTAAGACATGTGTTTAAGGCCTAGAATCCTCTTTGTGAAGTACTTTTGTGGCCTCTCCAGCTGTTGCAGGTGTCTAGTGAGGTACAAGCCAAATAGGGCATTATACTCTATGATTGGTCTAATGAGAGAGGAGTAGAGATAAATTATGACCTCTTTCTTCCTAGATGCAAAACCCTTGGTAATAAAATGTGCCACATAGAAGGACTTTCTGCCCACAGTAGCAATGTGGTGGTTGAAAGAGAGGTTGCTGCCAACCTGTGTCCCCAGATCTCTTATAACGCTTACAGTGTTCAGTGGGTTTCCATTGATATAGTAATTAGTGCAAACTGAGTTTTTCCCAACACTTTTTGGCATTAAGCTTAAGGCCATGGTTTTGACACCAGTCATTGGTCTCAGTGAGGCCTTTCTGTAGGATGTCTGCATCACATGGAGAGATAATAATGGCTCCCAGCTTGCAGTCATCTGTGAATTTGGTCAGCCAGAGTCCCTCAATGTTCCCAAGCTATCCTCCTTTAAACAGGATAATTTTTAGCACTGTCTTAAAAAAAGCCTCAGCCAAATAAGAACCAAAGTAATTAAAAGAAATAGCAGAATGAGAGCTCCAACTAGCCTAACAAGAGGAGTCCTTTCCCCAAACAGGATAATCCACATCTCAATTTATTATTATATTGAGATGGGTCTCTCATCTTTTGCAAGCCCCCTACTGGGTGCTGCGTTTCCAAAATTATCTCTCATCAAGATGGTGTGATGGTCAGTGCATTCTAACAAATGGGTTCTTAATATTTTGGCCAGAGAATACCACTGTCAGTGGAAGATCATCCTCGTCTGTTCAGGAGGAAATACCCTTCATCCAGTAGATGAGTCTTTATTATTCTCTCCTGTTCTTTATATTCTATGCTTGGGGGTCATAGGACCATTGTCTCCTTCCCTGAGAATGAAGTTTTTTTATTCTCAAATTTGCCTGGCTCCAAAAAAAGAAAATTCTTGGAGACTAGTGTTGCACCTCTCCTTTCTGAACACCTTCATCAAAGGTCCCAAGTTCCATAATGCCCACCTAACAGTAAGTACTTTATCTTCTACCAGAACACTTCTTCTTGGTGACCATAGGCTTAAAGGATGCCTATCATCATATTCCCATTGCTCATTCCTTCCAAAGATATGAGATTTGTTTTATCTGGATCTCACTTTCAGTTTACTGTACTTCTC
Source organism: Protopterus annectens (assembly GCF_019279795.1). Taxonomy (NCBI): domain Eukaryota; kingdom Metazoa; phylum Chordata; order Ceratodontiformes; family Protopteridae; genus Protopterus; species Protopterus annectens. The sequence goes on along the minus strand of NC_056729.1, from coordinate 235,307,928 downwards.
GAGTGTTTACAAATTTCCTTTCCCCAGTAGTGGCCCATTATCAGACTATGGATATCCACATTTTTCCTTATTTAAATGACACGCTGATTTGTGAAGAGTCTTTGTCCATGTGCTTGCAATTACTAGTGAAGATTTCAGCCTTACTCTGTCTTCTAGGGCTCAGAATTGAATCTCCTGAAATCATGCCAGACCCCCTCTCAAAGACACTTCTTTCTCTGGTGTCTAATTGACTCCAGCAAAAGAATGACCTTTCTGCTCAGGATAAAGTACTTTCTTAGCAAATTGTATTTATGAAATTCTCCAGTAGGAATGTTACCTTGGCCAGAGAATTCCTGAAAATTTTTGGACTGATGGCATCCATAATTCTTATACCACTGACTCATCTTCACATGAGAAAAATTCAGAGGTATGTTGGAAACTGTTTACCAAGCAACTTAATTCCCTGGAAACCCATTTACCAGTGATCCCTTTCATCAGATGAAAGCTACAGTGGGAGAGAGAGAGAGAGAGAGAATATCCAGGACTTCTATTCTCCCCTCTGATACTTGTGCTATCTGTCCAGACAGTTTCATCCAACTTTGCATGGGGAGTTGTGTCAGTGGGGAGGCAAGTGCAAGCCACTTGGGGAACCAAGGATGCATGGAAGAACATTGGTATTAAGGAGTTATCGGGTGTGATTCACACCTTGACAGTTTTTCATCACCTATGGACTCCAGGTCCTCCATAGGTGATTACAGACAATGCCTCATAGATGTGGTGTCTCAACAAACAAGGGGGTACAAGGTCCTACCCTCTGTGCTGATAGGCAGTGATGACCTGTGAGCCACCTTCTCAGTATTCCTTGATTCTTTGAGCTTCATACACCCCATCAGAACAGAACACTGTGGCAGACAGACTGAACAGATCTTGGGCAGACCAAGATGAGTGGTAGCTCAAGGCAGTGGTACTCCTTGATCTAGTCCAGATGTGGGGAAAAAACAAAAGTAGCTCTATTCACCTCCTTTCAAAAGAGACAACTAGATAAATTCTGTTCCAGACATCTTTGCAGCCATGCTTGGAGGACAGACGCATTCTTGTTGATTTGGATGAGAATGTTCCTGTAGGCATTTCCACCCTTTCCACTGATTCAGAAGGTACTTCTCAAAGTTCACAGAGAAATGACACAAATCATTGTGGTAACACTCTATTGGCTCAAGAAATTTTGGTTCTCCTTGTTAATGCTATTGGCCAAGGACAATTACCTCAAAGTTCCTCACATTCTGGATCTGCTCACACAATCTGAAGAGTGACTGGTGCATCGCAACTTGCAGAATTTCAGTTGACTGACAGCACGATTTAATCTTGACCCCACTTAGGCATTTGTTTCTTGAGGATGTAGAGCAGGTGTTAAAGTAGGCCAGAATACCTGCTACTAGAATATCTTATGTTTATTACTAGAATATCTTATTTTTATAAATGGATGAGGTTTCTAAGTGGTGCCTAAGTGGAAACTGGGGGAGGGTCTGTTGAATTTAATATCCCTCTGGTCTTGAAATATTTGTGTGAGCTACTTCAGGATGGCTTATCATATGTGTCCATTAAGGTGCATTTAGCAGACATCTCTGCATGTCTTTCTATGGATATCCTCTTTCTTCTTCTCTTTTGGGAAAACAGCTTATGAAAAGAGTGTTGCATATGATACCCCCTAGCAAGCACATTTCTCCTTCTTGGGATAGCAACTATTTTCTCAAAAAATTGGCATTGCCACCTTTTGAACCAGCAGCTCACACTGGTCTTAAGGTCTTAACATGGAAAACTGTTTTGATTTTTGCTTTGACATCTGCAAGGTGAGTTTCTGAGCTGCCATCTCTCATTGTGGAAAGCTCTTACCTTATTTTCCTCAAGAATAATGTTGTGTTGCATACGTCATGCTGAAAGTGGTCTCCAATCTCACTCTTAATCAGTTCATTGATCTCCATGTGTTCTTTCCAGAACCTAAGAATAAGGGAGAGAAGATACCTCATACCTTGGATTTGCATCTGCACCTCTGTTGTACCTTTACAGAACAAAACCTTTTAGGAAGACCAAAAATTTTTTTATTTCTTTCTGTGGGGTATGGAATGGTCAGGTGGTCTCTAAACAAATAATTGCATGTTGGTTGCCCTGTATTATCATTTTTTTTTTGTTAAACCCACCATGGAAAGGTGAATCTAAGCAAGGTAAAGGCACATTCCAACAGGGCCTTTTCTTCTTCTGCAGCATATTGAAAAGGACTGGACTCTAGAAATGTTCTAGAAGCAGCAACTTGGTCCTCAGTCAATACCTTCAGAAGGCACTACAAAATAGATACTTTTTTCTAGATCCAGAGCAGGCTTTGTGAGTACCATTTTTCAAGGGACCCTTATCCTTCCTCCTCCAAGGTGGGACAAACTTTGGGAATCCACCCATATACCAGTAAAGCAGTATTTGTTGAACATAGTACAATTCCGTAAGTTCCACTTATCTGTTACAGTAGATATTTGTAGAGCACACTGCCTTACTTGCAATACCCTCCCACCAGCCCTATGTTAGTTGGATATACGTTGTTTACTTGACAGTTGTTGTTTATGTTTAGCAGCTTTTGTTGTTGTTGTGTGTGTGGCTTTAGTTTTGAACAGCAACTGTTTGCAAAGCTTGTATTTCTATCTTCTCTTCCTTTTGGGCCCACAAAAAAGGTGAAGAGCTTCTAACTTTTCCTTCCCAACTACAGGCAAGCAGTGGGAAGGGCACTGAGCTTTGGCAGACTGACTACTACCCGTATGCCAGGAAGGCAGTGTGATCTATGAACATTTCCTGTTACAGGTAAGTAGGATGTACGCAACTGTGCTTTCATGAAGATAAGTTTGAGACAGTATTACTCATACTCAGACAGTGCTCACTGTTACATATGTTTCTAGTGAATTCAAAATGTAGGTCTTCTGAAGCCAAAATAATATATACAAGCAAATGATTTATCTAAAAAGGGTACTTTGAATACAAACATCTGATAAAAATAGAAATATTTAAATACAGTCGCTGCAGCCAGAGAACTTATGAAACCATAACACAGTCAGCTGAAATGAAGCAATGCACAGCAAAGTGTGAATTCAGTGTGCATTTGGTTACAGCATTAAAAGAAGCATTTATTACTGTTACTCATTTTAAAGCTCAACAGAAAAAGTGGTAATCTGCACTCAATGTAATGCTCCTGTCAGCATTTGAAATTGCATTGTTTATGAAGATGGCAGGCAAATATTTACAACACAGAAAGCATGAGATGTCTGCTGGCACAGTACAGAGTTTAAGTTCAAATAATACAAATTGTAAACTATTCTGTTATCTTTGTAAAAGAAAACATCCTAGCCCATAAGATGATAACTGTAAAGAAGTAAAATTCAAAAATTGTAGGAGGTCGGGCATATAAAGTGAGCAAGTCAAAATAACTTGCAATCCATATTAACGAGTAACGGTTTCCATGAAAAGTATTTATTTCCAAAGAGAAAATAGAATTGCCAATGCTTTCATTGTTAAGTGATGAAGGAAATGAATATATTTCCCTACTTTTTTGGGAGAGGAATAAAAGTTATGACATGAGAATTTGTTATAGGACTAGCACATCAGTTATGTCTGAAATGTTTCAGTCAATGTTTCTAAGAAAGCACTAGAAGCTACAAGTGAAAAAACCTACACTGAGGTGAATTTGAAAGTAAACTACCAGATAACAGCTGCAATATCTTGTGGAAAGCAAAGGAAACAAAAGCCATTATATGATGTGAAAGCAGATGGTCCTCCTTTCTGTGGGAGGGAATGGTTAAAGATAAAGAACATTGTGCTAAACTGGAAAAATCATCACTACATACCTCTCAGCTGTACAGATTTTCACAGAATGTCCAGATTTTTGCCTCGTATTTTTGGTGTGGTCATCCTAAAATTTGTACTTTTCTGGCAAATAGCTGAGGATTGAAGTCATTAAATAATGACAAGCATTTGAGTTTAAGACTCCACATCCTTCCGAAATTTCATGCTAATGCAAAACCCATTATTCTATCAACTAAGTTTGTAACAGCAATATTTAAAATCTGTCCCTATTTCTCCCCCAATCATTTTAGGCTTTATCCAGATTGTTTGCTGTAAGTGGTTGAGAGGTATGCATAACTGTTTAATATTTGTGAGTCAACATGTGTTTCATGAGTTACAAAGTTGCTAAAAGTTCACGGTCAAATTCTTTTTGAGAAACTAGACATAATTTGCGGTGAAAAAATTCTCCATTTTGGCAAATCTACATGCTTTTCTAATCCCTGCCAGAGATAATGAAAAATAAAAAATGATTAAGAAGTATAAAAAGCAGAATAAAATATTCTTACAATTAATGAGTTGTACCTCCTTTTCTATTAGTAAAGATGAAAATAAAATGAATAACATTTTCTTATGTGGTTATTATAAGTTAACAGCGAGTCATGCTGTTAATAGAGAAATAAATCTGTTAAGAATAGTAGTTATGTTATTTATGACAGAGGAAACCATGCTCTCAAAAACTGCTTTGATGTATTCTTTTCAACAAATACTGGCGTGATGATTCTGCAGTATACATAGCCAATAATATTCATAGAGGCTTGGTATTGTATATTTGCTGTGAGTTCAGCATCTTCCATTTTCCAAAAAGCTGCAAAGCTCTGCTAAAAGAAATAAACATGGCAATGCATCTGGATGATTTATTGTGCAAGTGGAAAACAAAGTATGAGAAGAAATTGCACAATTGCACAGATTGTATGTGATTTGAAAAAAAAAAATAAAATGTTAGTTTACTAGAAAGCAGACTGAATATTTGAAGCACATGGTTGATAAAAATGGAATTTGCCTTTCTACTGAAAAAGGCAAGTCACACTCATAGGTTTGTGCTCACATGCAGGAAGAACACAAAGTTGTGTGAAACTTTATCAAGCATTATTTGGGTTATTAAACTACTCTGAAAATTGTATGGCTAATTAAGACTTGACAGTGGCCGCCAGGGACACATTTGCAATGCAGAAAATTATAACAGAAACACCAAGAACAGTATAAATTCAAGGAATATAAAGAGCGATTAATGACTGATAAAGTGTTGAGGCATCATGACTAAGTTTTGCCTTTTACGTTGGCTTATGGTACTTCAACATATTGGTACTGGAACTTTCATTCAATCAGGTGAGAATAAAACCTATTGCTAACATTTTTCCCAGCAGAGAAAAGATATTCACAACATAAAAGGAAGGCTGCATTTTGACTTTGGGAATAGCAAAGTTTCATCAATGTCTTTGGTATAGACGATTTAAGCTTATTATACAGTTTAAACTATTGCTAGTACTGTTTGATGAATGTGAGTTGGCCAGCCAGAATAGCAGTGTTTTTTGAAAGATGGATCATAATCTTACACATATACATACACCTGAATTTAAACCCAGTACCATCTGGCCCGAAAAAGGAATGGATCAAAGCATTAATAGGTGGTGTCACAGAGTCAGTTAAGTAGCACATGTATTTTATACAATCAATAGTAACTGTCACAGTTTAGCAAGGACTTCCCTTTGTACTCCCACCGTGCTTGCTCCCCAAATCACCACTCTTCTATCTTTACCATTTCTTTTATATAAAGCATTATTGTGAGATGGTGCACATTGCTATGCAATGGTGAATAACACCTGTATATAACTGTATGTCAATGTATCATAGACACTTGTAAAAGTACTACAAACACCCGTATTAGAACCAAGTACCATATGGCCCAAACAACAAGGAATGTATCAATGCATTAACATGTGCTGCAGATAGCATTGTCACCTCACAGCAAGTGGTTCTTTGGTTTGATTATTGGCTGGGGTGCATTCTGTGCAGAGTCTGCATGTCCTCCCTGTCTTTGCGTGGGATTCCTCCAGGTGCTCTGGTTGCCTCCCACATTCCCAAGACATGTTGCAGGTGGATTGGACATTCTAAATTGGCCCTAGGTATGAGTGTGTGCATGTGTGTACCTTCTGAGAAAGTTTGGTTGCTGAGCTGGCAGCTCAGCACCATAAAACTCTACTGCAACTTGTTCTGCAGACACCAGTGATCCACTGTATTGACCCCTAATGGGAGCAACTGAAAGAAGAAGAAGAACACGTGCTGCCACAGGGTCAGTTTGCAGTACATGTAATTCATACAATCAATTGTTCTTCTCCCTGCTTGCTACCCATGTCACTAATGTTCTATGTTCCCCATTTACATCCTTTAAAGCATTATTGTATGATGGTGCACATTGTACACCAACGCACAGCAAGACTGATACAAAAGCAGTTAAATGTACTAGATGCAACTGTATTTGGACCCAGTACCATCTGAATTCAAAAGGGAACATATCACTACATTAAGGGCATTAATATCTGCTATTACAGAATCAGTTACATAGCAGGTGCATAGAACAGAAGTTAAGTCTGCCAGCTGCTATTCAGTCTCTAAAATACACCTGTTACTCTACTGAGTCTGTGGCACCACCTGTTAATGAGTTGATCCATTCCTTTTGGGGCCAGATGGTACTGGGTTCCAATACATGTGTATGTAACACTTTCAAATACTTTTATGTTTGCTCTGCTTAAGACTGTGCAAACATGGTGCTTGATGGTGTGCATTGCTGAGCACCGTGTTTATGCAATGGTACGCAGATCCCAACATTTTTAAACAGTGTGCGCACTCCCAGTAAATGCACTAACTGGAATTGGTGGGAAACCATCATTCTCCCTTGTTCTTGATCTATGGTAGACATGGCATGTGTTTGTGTGGAGACTGTGAGATTTAGGGCTCAGAAATGGGTTTTCAGGAGTCTGAATTTTTTGTTGAACTCCTAATGAACCATGACAGTGCCAGGCTACTGCAGGGAGACTATTCTGGGTACCAGTATATGTCAGAGGCTTGGGATAGTTTGGCCTGGGCTATAGCCAGTGCCTCCAGTATTCCCCACACTGGTGACCAATGTAGGCATCACTACAATGACCTCCATAGAAGGAAAAGGGATACCCTTGACCATTGGCTTGGGGAATTTAGGCTTCAGATATCCCACACCTGTGTAAGTATCAACTACAGAGAGTACTTGTAAGACATAAAAGCTGAATATAGGCAAGACTAGTATTCATTATGACATTCTGTTCTGTTCTGTTTTATCCACAGCTGCCATGGAAGGGGAGGTGAATGTTAGGACCCATGCCACTAGACTGGTGAGGATGAGGGAGACATGCAGTATGTATGCAGTAGAAGAGTAGTATTATTGTCACATTAAAAGGTAAATATAGCTTTTGGTATTTTATAGAGTTGTATCAAATTGAACATGTATATCTCAACTGTAAAAGCAACTATGCATGCATTAGTCTGTAGCACAAACCAAAAGTACAATATTAGACTTTAGTCAGAGGTTGTGGGTTAAAATACCACACTTCCCAAATATACAGTATTGTTAATTCTTCAGTTATGTGTAACTTAAAGGTTTAAAGTAAAAGTTCTATACCAGTGGCACACATGGCCTGCTGGAAATATAATCTGTATAACTGGAATATGCATATGTGCAATATATGCACATGTAAAAGAATACTTGATGTAATCTGTAGTATAGTCTGCCTCTTTTAGGAGCTGGTAGTCTTAAAAGTTATGTGTTAGGGGGTAGTTGTCTTAAGAGTAAAGGTTAAATAATAGAGTCAAATAACTGTATTAATGCATTGTATGTCACACAAGAAAGTACTAATTTTATCTCTTTTTTTCTCTCACCCAAACCTTATCTCTCTTTTTTATTTTATATTTTTTTTGTTTTATTTTATTTTTTTGTTTTATTTTATTACATGTCATCAAAGTGCATCAATGTCATCCTTGTGTACCACATCATGAAATGCTTCACAGTGCAGTGGGGTAGCTGTCTGCCCCCACTCCACAGGCTATGGCACCATTGCCCAAGATGTCTGAAAGCCAAATTGGCAGCAACACCTCTGCTGCCCCTGGACTACCCACTCCCTTAGGTATTCCTGCCATGGAGGATAGTTCAGTGATTCCCTCCAGGAACAGTGGCAGAGGTGGTGAGTTTATTACCTGCACTGAGTTGCTAGGGACAGTGCATAGGTTTGTGTGCTGCACTGTTAGTGCACACCTACACTGGCTGGAGAGGCTGCTCTCCTTTATAGTACAAAGTACCATAACAGTGATAGTTAAATATTTTAAAAGCTACTATGCTGGTCTACAACACCTTCTTTCTCTGAGATTCTAGCCACTTGCCTAATTTATCTTGATAAACTGGACTTAAAGAAGACACGGTCTTCATATTAGAAATGGTAGACAAGGACACAGATGGATGGTCTGTATACAAGAGGCCTGGAGACCCATCTTGCTTCCTGTACCTGTACATCATCAGAAGAAATTGGGTGATCTGACTCAGAGATCAGAACTCTCACACAACTGATCTCCATCAAAATCTGGATCCTTAAATGAATAACAGGAGGTGGAAAAGATGGCATTAATAATAAAGGGTATGATCCTCGTAATAAACTGCTTCAAGTGAGAAACTCAACAGAAAATGCTGCCCTACCACTTGATGAGAGTTTTGTCTCTTTTTTACATGCACCACACTGGAGGAAGAACTCCTGGTGGGAGAAGTATCAACCCTGCAACTAGATTCTTTACCTTGACTTCCTCTTCACCTAAACAGATTAATTCTGCCGTACCTCAAATAGACAATTTTACAGCCCAGAAGATGTGTCTGACCCTCATGTCATGCACAGATGTGGTATCAACACCACACCAGGGGACTTGGAGATAGATGAAGGTAATAGTCTGATGGCCTGCCCTTGACTGAGGCTACAGTAAACTCACAAGCCATTGGCTGTGGCATATTTTTGCCTTCTTTTTATGTTTTTTAGCTTCCCCAAATAACAATTTCACTGCCATGCTGACACAACCTGTGATGATGTTCCATTGTCCAACATAAAAACGGATATGAAAAACTAGATACCATGGTGGTTATGTAGCATCAGCACACTCATATAATGTCTTCCTTGCAGCAATTGAACAGCAAGCTATCTAACTCAATTGACTAATGAAAAGTGCCACTGTGGAAGTCTTAATAAAATTGTGACACTCCACCTATGCTGTCTTATTACATCAGAAGTATGTGTCACAAACAAATGTGTGTGTCATAAACAATCTCCTTGAGATAAAAGGATAGTAGACACTTCCCCCATTGTAAATGGACACATTATAGCTGTTTTGGATACTATTCATGCATTACAGTATAAGGCCTGAAAATGCTAACAGGTACTGAATGTGAATTTTGATCACATGAGTAACAAAAGAAAATACATGATATTGTAGAGAATGAATGCATCATGGTAGAAGTGTCCCTACAAGTGTGAGATATATCAGTATATCAAAGAATTAAATCATGTTATTGCCACAAGGCATATGTGTGCCTGTAATTGTTGTTCTAATGCAACTACATACAAAATGTTATCTCATTTCCATGAGCCACAGGATGGAAAGTGTAATCACGTGTCATTACTCTGAACAAAAGCATTGCTATGTGAGAAATTATCAGAGCTTTCAGTAAGAGGAAACAACATATATACATGTAGATGTGGTGGACAACAGTATTTGCAACATGTACAGTCACAATAAGACTAGCAAAGAGTAGTCTGAGCAGTAATGGCTGAATTTAAACTAAATACCTAAGATCACAATCTATGGATAAGTTTTTGAATTGCAAGTGCCACACAACCTATTGAGATATATTTGGCACAGTTCACAGTTAAACTGAGGACATCATCCTGTTTATTAGTTGGGTGTTTATGCTAAAAAGTGGTCCAAGTACAAAACAACAGTGTAAAGCTACACATCACATATGTATTTGAATAGTAGTCTACACAGCATGAGAGTGAAAGACACACTCCTAGCTGGCTACAAGCCTCCTACCTATGTAGGTACATAATGTACAAAGCATAGTATCAAAGTCATGCACCATAGTAAAATTTGCACTACAACTGAGGTACTGCAGTTACTGTAGTATTATATTATTATTGTGTGGCCCAAAAGTTTTTCCCCTGTGGATGCTAGGATTTTCTAGTGTAACACTGTGTTGCTGTGTATCCATCACATTAGCAGAAGTGCAAATAAAGGTAGTTGTAAGCTAGGTAACAATATATGACAGAAATCACAGTCACCCAATTTAAGCAGGGATGGGCTCAAACCATGTCCCTAGCTAGTTACACCAGCTAATCAGCACATTATCAGCAGCCAGTGCTGCAGGAGAATACTGAGTACAAATGAGACATAAACATCTATGAATGAATGACATCAACAGTGTTTTGCCAAGGAGGTATGTCTGATAAAATGACTTTCACAGCCATCTGGAGATGTAATATTTGTTACTGCAAATGTGTATAAAGCAATCCTAAATTCATTTACAGTCACACACTCACTTGTATAAGTTAACTACTGCTGTATTTCAACTTCTTCCTTATCTCTATACATATTCTAAAGAATAGTGTAAGAAACTGATGCATCACAGAAGAACTTTGACTCTTAAGGGAAGAGAGTAAACTTTTGCTATCAGTGTGTTTCAGAAAGGATGTCTCAGTAAAAAGTAACATGAGGGAGCTGTGTGCATATTTAAATGCATTATTCTCAGTGAAGTGGATACAGCACCAAGTGTTACATGCACACACACACACACACACACACACACACACACACACACACACACACACACACACACACACACACACACACACACATTTTGCATGTTGAGCATCAAACATCCTACTTATAAAGTTACACAATCTAGACAGCACTGTGTTAGTTGCAAGCACCACAGGAGAAGTCTGACTGTTAAGGGAAGGGAAAGTACGTTTTTCAGGATGACCTCATCAGTGTGTTTCAAATATATGTTTCAGTAAAAACTGGGATAAGGAAGCTGTGTGCAATTTTCAATGCATTCTTCTCATGGGAAATGGATACATCACCAAGTATTACACAAACAAACAAGTTTCCAATTGTATCTCCTACTTATCTAGTTATATTATCTAGAAAGCAATGGATTAGTCAAAATTGCCACAGGAGAAATCTGATTTTTAAGTGGAGAGAATGCAGTTTTGTCAGAATGACCTCATCAGTTGGTTTCATTGAGGATCTTTCAGTAAAATGTGGGATAAAGGAGCTGTGCGCATATTTAAATACATTTTTTCAGGGGAAGTTATGCAGCACCAAGCATCACGGATACCCACACAAGATTCCCCTGTCAGGCATCAAACCTCCTATCTCTTCACTTACACAATCTAAAAAGCACTCTATTATAAGCAAGCACCAGAGGAAAAGTCTAAATTCTAACACGGGAGAGTGCACTTATGTCAGGATGACCTCATCAATGTTTTACAGTGAGGATGTGTCAGTACAAAGTGGGATAATGGAGATGTGTGCACAATAAATGCATTCACCTCAGATGAAGTGGATATAACACCAAGTGTTACACACAGTTTTCCCATGTTAAGCATAGAACCACAATCGAGACAGCTCTGCATTAATAGGAAGCAGAACAGGAAAAGTTTGACTGTTAAGGGAAGAGAGTGCACTTTTGTCGGGATGACCTCATCAGTGCGTTTCAGGAAGATGTTTCTGTAAAAAGTGGGATAATGGAGCTGTGTGACAAGATAAATAGTTTTTTCTCTGGATATAATGATTAAGCACCAGACACTATATACACTCTTACAGACACACACACAAGTTTCCCATGCTGAGCATGGAATCTCCTTTCTCTCTAGTTATGCAGTCTAGAGAGCACTATATTAGTCACAAGTGCCACAGGAGAAGTTTGACTCTCAAAAGGAAGCAATGCACTTTTCTCAGGATGACCTCACCAGTGAGAGTGTGTGTGTGTGTGTGTGTGTGTGTGTGTGTGTGTGTGTGTGTGTGTGTGTGTGTGTGTGTGTGTGTGTGTGCGTGTGTGTGTGTGTGTGTGTGTGTGTGTGTGTGTGTGTGTGTGTGTGTGTGTGTGTGTGTGTGAGAGAGAGAGAGAGAGAGAGAGAGAGAGAGAGAGAATATGTCTCAGTAAAAAGTGGGATAAGGAAGCTGTATAAAGAGTTAAATGCATTTGTCTCAGGCGAAGTGGATACAGCACCAAGTGTTTCACACACTCTCACCAACAAAAGTTTCCCCTGCTGAACAATGAATCTCCTACATTTCTAGTTACATAATCTAGGCAGCACTGTATTAATCAACAAGCAATACAGGAGAAACCCATCTTTAACACTGTGAAATAGCACATTTGTACTTCTTGAAAATCCCTGTTTGGACCAGATGATACTGTGCATTATAGGTTGTACAACAAATACACATGTGTGCATGGGACAATATAATATCACTATGACTGTCACATGTAATTGCATACTTCTCAACTAAACGTTAGATACAATCCTTCATTTACATTGTGTAACTGTGAGGGACATTGACATGTTTCACATTATGGAATGTCACAGACCCTATTGTAAACCAGTGGATTATCAATAAAACTTTTCTGTAATATCACATTGGGATGATTGCACAATTGCATTATCTCATGCTTGCACTATGTCCATTAGCAAGACAAACATGCAAGTCATACATAGGACAGTGCAGTGCAGAATAACAGTGATGGATTATGTGAGAATAGGTTTACCAAATTTGTGACATAGTTGCAATTGTAAATACCATAGAGCAGACATACACTAAATGCCTAAATTAATCGAGTCAACATCATTCTCAAGATAACCTGTTTAAAAAATTAATCTAGACATACAAACATAGTGCAACCTAAAACAATAGATTTGTGATTTTCTTTTTTTGTTACTCTTTGAGCTCAGTGCTGCCAAGCTGTATTGTGCTACTGATGGCAGAGTATTAGGGCATATGTAAGCATTTCCTAACATGTTGAACTCATAATAGGAATTAGCAGTACTTTAAATTGCTCTGTGCTGACTTTTGCACAAAGATCAATATAAGACAGGCATTGCAATAGGGAAGCACAACAAAGTAATGTGGCCAAAGGCAATAAAAATCAAAAGATATTGTCATAAGCGGTGTACTTGCATTTAGCCTTATTTGCATTCGTTGCCCAGCACTAGACATTGTGTAAATGCAGAGGTGGAAGAAAAATGATACAGAAGAAGAAAATACATTGGCAGGGTGAGGCTGAGACAGCGAGAAAGAAGTTTATGACAAAAGGATAATGATGGATCATAATATTTAGCCAACAGGTAGACATCAAACAGTGCACATAAAACAGAAACATTTAGATAATGTTGGACTGGAACCATTGAAAGTAGTCAAAAAAAATATCTACAGGTAACATATCACTCCACAAAGGGTTTACTATATCACAGCATTTAAATAAGACACTATGTCACATACTATGTTACAGCATTTAAATAAGACAGTTGAATCACAGTGACAACTTACTGAAGCAGAAGAGGTGAAGAGAGACATATAGAGACATGTAAAGAAGAATAATAACAATATGTTTTGTGGGAGATGTAGGAACACCTTTATGGTGTGTTACTGTTATTTATTAAATCATAATTAAAATAATAATTAATCTCTTGTGCTTTGTTAGAGGCAGGAGAGTGCTACACGCATGAAGACATAAGTGGAATGAGGATGTCTTATTAACATTCCCTTTTGGTGTTGCAATGTTTTGGCAAACGACATATTGTTGTACTCATCAAATGGTATGCCAACAAAATGTTGTATATGGAGAAAAATGCAGACTATTGATGTTAAATATATGAAAGTAATATAAAATGTCATGAATTAATGCATTGACCTGCAGTTGTAATTAAACCCATGACACTATGCAAAAACATCAGTTTATAAACAGAGCAATTATCTTAGCAAGTTGCATAGAAACCTTTACTTCATTACATCTAGCAGCCTAAGAACGGTTACATTATCTGTCTCACAGTACCTGTTTTAGTCTTCCTTTACTCTGTAGTCTCACAGTGCAGAGGATTTAAGAAAATGTGCTTGAAAATAATTGGACCAGTGACTATTAAATTAAATCTTCTGCTTTTGCAATAAGAAGTTAAACAGCGTTTACTGCCACTCACCATTGTTGTGCTGTGACAATTTCCACTCAAATGCCAAGGACATAATGTCAATGCTTTTCCATGGGCCAATTTCTGGTCACATCTGTTGTTTGGGAATCTACTTTATGACCAGATTAAATGTGTAAAAAGGGGGTGGCTGGGACAGTAGTGAAAATAAGGTTGGCAAACACAGGGTAGGAAACAAGGAAAATAATGCAGGAATTTGCAGCAGGGTCATAAGAGAGCACCATAGCTATCTATCTTTCATAACATAAATGGACAATAGAACACACAATTTCATGACTTTGGAGAAACAGCAGACTAGTGATGGGTGACAGCAAGATAATGTTGCATGGCCAGTTGGAACAAACCAAGTGTGCCAAGATGACACACAGGGAAAGTGGAGAGCTATGAATGGGATATATTATTTGTGGGGCAGGTGTCCATTTTTATTATTTTTTATAGAGTGAGAGGAATGCTGGTAAATATGCTTAGGAATTAGAGGGTCGGGTAAGTGGAGTAGGGCAGGAAACATGCATAGACATACAGGACATACAAGACATATACATAGTGATGGAGATAAATGTTTGAGGACACCATGAGTAGGGATAGGTAGGGTACATCTGGGCACACCAACTTCCAGCTTGACAGCAGTGTGAATCCAGTCCTCATCCTCAGAACTGTTATTACTGTCTCTTGCAGCAGCTCCATGGGTCATTGTCAGATGTAGCATTGCCTTAACAATCTAATGCAGGACTTTCCAACTCTGCCTGTATGTGCACCAAGTCCCCTCTCCATGATATCCTCTTCCAATTTTGTCAGCTCCTAGCTCCCAATGAGTGACAAAATCTTCACCTCCACTGGTACTGATCCCATAGGGTACCAATGTACCAGCAGCCAGTGGAAAGCTACCTGACACATTTGGCGCAGGTAGGCAGGAGTTGTGGAGTCAACATTACCAGGTTGTGAACTGAAGTGCTGGGTATCTGTGCTGAGATCTGAGGAGGTATGGCAAGTAGACCTACAGTGGTTTGTCTACCTCTTTGTGCTCTTGGTCATTTATTTTTCAGCAGCATGATATGCAAACAGCAGAATGATAATACTTTATAATCCCTTCCCAAAAAAACAGAGTGATGTGGGGGCAAAAAAGAGATAATTAGATACACGGCATGTCACATTATTTTTTTTCCACTAAACTTTGTCAATATATAAACAATTATTATGATTTATCTTTTTACACCTTTGGAACATCCAAATATGATGGAAAGGTATTAATGTGTCATAAATACATCTCAATGCTATAATATAAAAAAGAGCAGCTTTTATTTTCCTTTGGTGGCTAGGATATACGCATTCAAAAGTAATAACTGCAATTACAGTAGCAGAACTCTTCTTGACAAATCCTTGCTGTTAATATTTTATAAATACTTATCCAGTTATAAAAAGTAATTGCTGCTTCTGGGTAGTGAACCCATATAATGCAAAGCCGGTGTTCTCATTGTCTAATGGAAGTAGCGATAGTTAATGGGGAAGGCATGCATGTTTGAGATGATGTTTGATGCATATCTGCTCATGATGCTAGTGACTGAGGGAATTAAAAGAAAATTCTGGCTTGATTTTGGACCTGAGTCATACTTCCCCTGTACCTCTCTGAGGCAGGTTAATCTCTCCTAGTGTGCCTTACAAGTTGCTGCTGCTTTTTCTTCAGCTGTACAGTAAGAAAAGAAACAAAATATATATGAAAATGTAATGAGTACCTGCACAGGCTGGCTAGATCATTAGTGCCATATCACAGACAGGTTATGGGTCAATATACTTACACAATTGAGGGATGTTTTCAGTCCTAAATTCAGCCTCCCTTCAGCTTAGGAGATCCTGCTTGTACTTCTGATGGTCACTATAGTGGTGATGGCATTGGTTTCCAATGCATGGAATGCCAGTTGCACTGAATACAGCCTTGGCTAAGCTATTCCAAGCCTCAGCCTTGTACTGAGACCCAGTATAATCCCATGCCACAGTCTTTGGCTGCAGTACTTCATGGGGATTTCCAGAAGTATTTTGGACTCCTCAACACCCTGCCTTTGTGCTATAAATTAAGCATCTTTCTTTCTCATGCAAGCCATGTGTACAAAAGTCGAGCTAACAAAACTTGTCTGAACTAGTGCCCAGTTCAAATCTCATGGGTAACTGGTTGTGCACAAAGATGTACAGCCTTGCCAAATGCATTTGGGCAATTGAAAGCAAATGGATTCTTCAGCAGACACACTGGAACTACTTACATGACATAGCAATAATGGTGTGAAGCATGGCATTGAGGTTTCCCATGTGTGATGCTCAGCCTATTGGTGCAGGTTCAAAAATTCAACCATGGAATGTTTAATGGCAATGCTTTATTCCTTGCAGTTTGGGAGGAAGAAGAGGATGAATTCTGACATACTGTGAAGTTGGGACTTACCCAGTGTTAAAATATTGTTGCACCACTTGGGAATTGAACCCATGGGATACAGCATGCAAAAATAAATAAATAAATAGAACATAGCTTTCTAATTGATATTGCCACAAAAGAACTACCTTCCAAGTATGGAAATTAGAGCTATCCTAATTTTAAAATTAGTGGATATACACTTCAGAAAGACCTGTATGTGTGTGAATGCATTCACATGTCAATGGCAATGTTTCTAAATGTATTTCAGATGGATTCAGCTGAATGAACTGAGCGTCACAGGTTGGGTATGGTACATACATATTTCAAAAGACATAACTGTCCTAAATACATGGTTGGGATATGTAATGAGTCATGAAGATTATAACAAACATATTGTGCCCATATCTATCTATCTATCTATCTATCTATCTATCTATCTATCTATCTATCTATGTATCTATCTATCTATCTATGTACACAAGAGAATTCTGTAATAAATATCATGATTGTCATATACAAGAAACTGGATACACATTAGCTTTAGATTATATGTGACACATTAATGACATATACAGAATAGAAATGTTTACTTAAACAAGCATTACTAGGATAGAACCCTGTGGGACACCCATACTAATCTCAAATTTCATTGGTCCAATTGCTGCATGATATTTGCCAAGTCCTATTTGTAAGTCATGCAGCTATCCATCTTATTAAGAGTACGTCAATACCTAGTTGTTATAATTTATTGATCAGTGTTTTGTGTATGACCCCATCAAAACCTGAAATTAAATCTATATAAATTGCATCCATTATAATATGAATCCTAATTATGGACAAACTTTTAGAATGTCTATATTGCTTCTATACCTATTGGTTAATCATTGTTAGTTTTCTGTATTCTAGTATACAAATGTCTACCATTGTGTGTTTGAATGATTTGATGTGGAGCTTTTTTCCCCGGGCCCCTGCTGTAAATCGACCTGTGCCCAGTCGTAACTTCCCAGTAAACAAATGTGAAATAAAATAAATAAAACATCATGTTACAGGTTGTAATAGATGTATTTTCAACATATGCATGCTGATATATGGTTTCAAGTCCCAAGCTTTCCAGTTTTGTCAATAATTTACCCAAGAAAACCTTCCCCATTATGTTCCACAACATGAAAGTAAACATATGGGTCTGTATGGGTTTATAGGTTCATACTACTCTAACAATCACGAGAGTCTTTACAAACCTAATCATGCGACCCAACTCAGTTTTGTCTCAGATATTTTTGGATGCCTATATGGCAAGTTATATTAGTAAGAAGGTAGCTAAGGGTTATGTGGTTGTGGGGGATGTGTATGTTAGTTGCTGACTAATTTACTTACTGTTGACTTCTACCCATTAAAGACATGGGGGCCAGGATGGGGTGAATTTGTGATTTCCCATCCAATGATCAATGTTTCTTTTGAACAGGGTCAGGGATGAACTTTACGTCACATACATGGGGAGCATGTTCCATAGGACAGTGATCATTTGATACATGTATTGGTCCTGGCAGCAGGTTTTATTTATGTTGCAGAAGAATTTTATCCATTGGATCTAGTGTTATTAGTGTTCTTTGTCTTGTGAATGTGCAAACAATTCCATTTAGCTAGATCCAAGGATGCCTTATATGCTATGCATAGATTGCCTCTCAGTAAACTATAGGAGACTGAGTACAGAAATAAGATCTTAAGACAATATGAATAGGACAGAGTATTCATACAGTGGATTCATCTGGTTAGAAACCTTTGAGGGTGTTCCAATGTTTGCAACTGCCTGGCTAGGGACATGCCAAAAGGGGCACTCTACTCAATGATGGGTCTGATAATGGCTGCGTAGAGTGTTACTATTACTTCCTTGGACCTGGATGCCATATCCTTGCTTATGGGTTGGGTGAAATAGAATGATTTTCTTACTATCTTGGCTATGTGTTGGGTGAACACCATAATGCTGTCTTCATACATTCCCAGATTCCTATTGGGTCAACTCTTAGGGGTGTTTTACTAATGAAGTAATTAGCTTGAGTGGACACTTTTCCAAAGGACACTATAATGTATTTCTTTGCATTGAGTTTTAATCCATTGCTTTCACACCACTGTTTGTTTGTGTTAGATCCTCTCACAGAATGTTGGTGTCACAATGGGAATCTATGATAGCTCCCACTTTACAGTCATTTGCAATCTTGGTGAGCCAGAGGCCTTTGACATTAGCCTTGACTTCTGAGAAGTAGATGCCAAATAAGAGCAGGGGCATTACAAAGCCCTGGGGTACTCTGCAGGTGACCAGCCTATTGTTGGAGGCAGTCTCACCAGTCCTGACTTTTTGGGTCCTATTTTGAGCAGCTGTCAATTCAGTAAGTTATGTAGGATTTACACCAAGTTCTGAGAGATTACCAACAACACCTGAGGGAAGTATTGCACTGAATGCTTTAACCATGTCAAGGAAGGTGGAATGCACCATTTTCTCCTCATCCATAGCCTTGTTGTCCTTCCCGAAGAAGTCTACCACATGCAGTAGACAAAACCTTCCATTAACAAAGCCATCTAGGATGGGTCCAGTGTCTGTAGGTTACCAATATCCTTCTTGATTATTCCCATGTTAATACATTCCTTGGCTTTGCAGACTAGACTTGTCAGACTGAGGGGGTCTGTAGTTCCTAGCATCAATTGATGGTCCACCCTTATGAAAAGGGATGACCTTTGCAGATCCTTATTCACTTGGCATGTAATCTTTTTTGAGGCTGTAGTTGAAAAGTGCCTGAAGTTGTCCTGCTATGTCATTTTCTTCTCTGAATGCAAAAATGTAGTCCAAATGCAGTTTGCAGCAGTCTCATCACTGAGATGGTGGACTGCTCAACTGCTGTAAAATACTAAGGGGGATGGGTTAATTAGTTACAGAAAACTCAGAAAAACTCCAAATTTGTACTACTGCCCTTCCCCTTAAATACGTTTAACAAGTTCATGTCTCCAATCTTGAGGATTCTCCCCGTATTTATACGACCAAGTAATAACAGATATAATTATGTCTCCATTTTTTAATTTCTCCAAATCTTTTGGGTTTCTTTTACCATGATGGGGATAGGCCCCATAAGTCAATGTATGATTAAAGTTCAAGAAATTATTGTTGTTTCAATCTTTGATGTTAGGAAGAAGTGCTCTAAAACAGTACTGTATGCTCACGCTGAAGTGTTCGCAGGTCATTATTACTAATTGCATCTCCTCCCTGTGCTTTGTTTGGATCTAGTTTCCGTAGTTCTTTTTCAATATAACCTAATTTGATTTCAGTATATGAGGTTATATAGATGTCACTAGGACAATTTATAACCCCCTTTGTTGAGCCAAACTGCTTTGCATAAGATTCAATAAATTTGTTGAGTCTGAGAATACATTTTAGAATCTGCATACAGTTTATCATTTGTATGTTTTTACTCCACCACATTATGTATCTATAAAATTATTTCGTAGTATGCTCAGTATCTTTATATCAATTTTCTTCAGATTTTTCTTTATCTTATCTTACATTATGTTTATTTATTTTCTGTTCACCTTGTTTATTTCAAAGCTGTAGTTCAACATCTTTTTCCATTTCTTTTATTTTTGTCTCTTACCTTAATGAAGTCTCTTGTTCTTATGGAAATATATCCATCTGAGGTTGTGTGCCTAGATCCTGAAGCAATTGTTTTTCCTTATCATACATGGTAAATAATTTCCTTATCAATGTTGTTGAAGCAATATTATTCCAATCTGTTTTTGGTAAATGTAAATCCCAGCCACTATTATTCTTCTCTCCTGTGTTTTATGGAAGAACTGCATGCATTCGTAAAGATCATCAACACTTGACTTTGGTGGTCTATACACTCTGACAATTATTATATGTTCCAGGGATGTTTTTATTGTCGCAGTTAGTATTATCACTGAACAGGTTATAATCACAGGTCTCATAACTATTTTTTATCCCTATTATAACACCTCCATCTGAATTTTTTTTAAATGTCTGTTACAGCAAATGCATTTATACTCTAACAGAACTGTTTTACAGTAATTGTTCTTTAACCATGTTTCATAAACAATATCAACATCAATCGTATAGGAACGCAGCAAATATTCCAGTGAAAAAAGCTTTATTATTAATGATCCTAGCATTAACAACCATCAGACATGCATAAAATATTGCCAACTGTGAACTAATACATTTTCAACCTGGGAAAAATCTTGCCTTGTGTTGGAAAATAATCTATTGCAAAAATCCTCTTCCCTGATCTTGACAAGTGTATGCCATCCTGTCTAAAGACATGTTTGCCCAAAATTAGGCTCAGATGCTCTACATGTCCTACTTTTTCATGTAGGTACTTTCCCGAAAAATCTTTTCATTCACAGTGATTTGTCTCTCCCTTCTGTATGCGATTTGTGAAAAACAAGTCTTAATACCAGTACAAGTGATGCTATGTAAGAGGGCTGCACGTTCTCCACTAACAGTCAGAGAATCCTTGTGAATGAGATTGTTTGTACCAACATGAATGAAAACAGATCTGTACTTCTTAACATTGAGGCATTCTAAGTCCTTTCTCACATCCTCTGTTTTTACTCCTGGCAAGCATAACACTATTTGATGTTCATTACCTTCTCTGTAAATCTGTGTATTAGTTCTTCTAGTAACTGAATCTCCAAATACAAGAATATAATTTCTGACCAAATCTGAAGAATCTTCAGTCTTTAATTCATTAATATCTCCTCTATCTCTGAACTACAAGAGGAACTAATCCCTCAAATAAAACAGCTATACAATCTCAGCCTCACTACAGGATATGTGCCCACAGAATGGCGTAGAGCAACAGTGGTCCCACTCCACAAAGGTGGAGCCTCTACGGACCCTGGAAACTATCACCCCATAAGCCTGACTAGCTTAGTCTGCAAGGCTATGGAGAGGATCATCATGGAGCTCATAAACAAAGACATTGGGGACCTACAGACACTAGATCCTACCCAGTTCGGCTTTGTCAAGGGCAGATCCTGCCTTTTGAACCTGGTTGACTTCTTTGAAACAGTCACCAAAACCATAGATGAAGGGAAGGTAGTCCACACAGCCTATCTGGACCTTGCAAAGGCATTTGACACAATACCCCACTCGGGCATTATAGGTAAGCTATCCAGCTTAAATATAAACCCCTATGTCACAAGATGGGTCGCAAACTGGCTCAAAGACAGAATCCACAGAGTGAGAGTTGCTGGAGCCATGTCAGACTCGAAACCCATCACAAGTGGCATCCCACAGGGTTCTGTCCTGGGACCACTCTTGTTCGGTATATACTTTTCCGAGGTACAGGCAAACGTGGGAGGACTATGGCTCACCAAGTTCGCAGATGACTGCAAACTGGGTGCCATAATCAACTCTCCAGCTGACACAAACATCCTTCATAAAGGTCTCACAGAGACAGATAACTGGTGCCAGCACCATGGTTTAAAGCTAAATGCCAAAAAATGTATAGTCATACCCTTTGGCAAAAACAATGTGCCCACAAATTACCACATAGGCAGAAACCCATTAAGTACAGAGAAAGTTATTAGGGACCTGGGGACCCA
Organism: Protopterus annectens; assembly: GCF_019279795.1. Taxonomy (NCBI): domain Eukaryota; kingdom Metazoa; phylum Chordata; order Ceratodontiformes; family Protopteridae; genus Protopterus; species Protopterus annectens. The sequence continues at coordinate 235,285,800 of NC_056729.1, read as the reverse complement.
AGTTGATAGCAATCTCTCCTTTGAAAACCACATTGCCAAAGTGGTTAGAAAGACCTTCTACATAGCCCACCTCATTACAAAGGGTTTCACATCTAGATCAAGAGAGGTAATTGTGCCCTTTATTCATCCCTCATCAGGCCCATCATAGAATACAATGCCCCTTTTGGGATGTACCTTACCCGACACCTGCAGCAATTAGAAAGACCCCAAAAGTATCTCACCAAGAGGATCAAGGGTCTCAAACAGATGCCATATGCTGCTCGGTTAAAAAAACTCCAGCTCTACTCAGTTGCATACCGCCTACTTTGAGGCGATCTATGCCTGACATACAAAGCTATATCAAATCCAGAATTAATGGACATGCTCCACCTCAGTAAATCTAAATCCCTTAGAGCCACACACTCAAGGGACTTGAACCTCAGCACAGAAATAAATAGAACTTGCTGGAGGGACAGGTTCATAACCCAGAGGCTCCCTTTGCTCTGGAATAGAATTCCAGTTCATGTGAGGCAGAGCACCTCACTGAATCTCTTCAAGAAGAATCTCGATAGGTGGATGGGGGATCGTAGGTTTGTCCCAGGGATTACTCTCGTGTCACTATTAGACAGAGGCACAGTAAAGTAAACCTTAAAAAGGGCACAGTATACTCAAATCAAGGGGTGGCGTAAGCCATACAGAATTGGGCTAGGCTTATAATTGCCCCAGGGCAGATAGCCTAGTATGAACCTATGAACCTATGAACCTATCAATTGTCACAAATGAATGATCTTCATCACCATTAGTATTATTAATCCTACAGTTTTTTCATCCAGCTGGCTTTGTACATCCAGAGTGTGAGCCATGTTATAAACTTCTGTCTTTTCCTTCCTTTTTCCTACAGTTATTTTATTCAGGCTTTCCACATTCAGTTTTGATTTCTTCCTTTTTTTTCTTCCTCTTGCATCATTTTTTCTACATTATCTATTGGAAAACTAATGCCGTTTTCTGTAGACTGAAGGTTTTCTCTTAGAAAAAAACATGTTATCAGTCCCTGTAATCTGTGTATTATATGACAAACAGTCATTTTTGTATGCATTATGTTTGCTTTATAGACATTAATCAGTTTCTTTTTCATCCCTTATTTTTTGTTAACTTTTTCCTTTCTTTCTTACTTCTTTTTATTTACTTCTATATGCCTCTGAACGCTAACATTGCTGAATACTTGTATCCAGAATTCCAAAATTGTCAGTGGCAGTTTCTCGTTTCACAGGGGTTGACTGATCTTTACAGACAATACATACTTCCTTTCCTAAACGTGTTCTGTTTGCTCATTGCCTAACAGCATTTATTTCATCATTCCAGTCACTAATATATGTAACAACAGTTCTCCAAGCCGTGCAAATTTCACAAGTGCAGTCATCATCAGTAAGTCTAGATTTACTATTAATAATGGTAAGCAAATCATCCAATTTTTGACATAAGGAGCACAGATCGCTAGTGTTATCAGGTGTTACCTGTAAGTATACATGGCATCTATTACACTGTACAAGTTACATGTGCTTTAGCAAATCATTAATGGCATATTCTTTTAAGGAACCCATATTCGGCTTCAAATAAATAAAGAATTCTAAAAGAAAAGGATAATTAAAATCATTTACCACAGAATTCAAAGAGATTTTAAATCAAGTTCTTTGACAAAAAATTGCACAAACAGTATACAACTAAATATTAAACTAAGCAGAAAAAGTCATTGATCTGTCCATAGCAGTTTTGAAAGTATCACAAAAGCTAGAATTCCTTTACATTGCGTGTAATTGTGGGCAGTAGCTTCTGCTCCCTACTCCTTAGTCACACCTCTTTATTACAGTAAAGGTCAATGAATTGCAAACAATCACAGGACTGTTTCAAAAAAGAAAATATAAATCAAGATAAATACCTTACCTTGCAACTGCAGAGTCAATCACAGACCAACACAGCACTCTTTAGATAAGCTCTGGATTGCTGCTATGCTACAGAATGCTATATGACCTATATTTGTTAGGTCATATTTGATTGTTTTTGTAAAGTTAGAAGGTCTTCTGTTTTCAACTGTGTTAGCAGAAAGAAAAATGCTTCCATCGTGAGGGTGTGGTGTCACATAGGATGGCTGGTAGGGGTGCTAAGAGGAGGTCTGCTATTCACCCTCCTCCTGATGCTGGTGTGTTATTAGATGCAACCAGATGTATGTGTAGGGTTATAGTTGAGGCAAATTCATGTTCCAGAAGGGCATTGGAAGAGATATTATGACAGCTAAACACTGTACATTCTGACATGCATAACTCCCTGAATCATGTGGGCAACTCATAAGACAGGATGACTAACACATGGGTCAGGCAGTATCTGTGATAGAAAATTTGTTGGGGAGTGGTGGGCATCCATGTCACTGGAGAAGCATTACATATTCTGGTTTTAGCAGACATGGCTGTACAACATCCTGCTACCATAATGACACTACATACATCACTCCATCAGTGATTGTGGTGTCCACACCCAGACATGGTAGGCCACAGCGTCATGGTCCTTGACATAGTCATAAGTTGGGCTCATCCAGAAGATATCACTCACATTCAGTTAGCATGCCAACATCTGGCCAGCTCCATGGAAGTAGCAGTGCAACTCCTGGCAGAAGTGGTTCTTGTGGTCAGAGGTGATGAAGACGACACTGAACTGACTATTCTACTGTGCATGGTTCATACCTGTCTGAGATGTCAGGACATAGTGCTAGCACGGTGCATGACGGTGTTCATGTAGACACACACACACACACACACACACACACACACACACACACACACACACACACACACACACACACACACACACACACACACACACACACACACTCTAAAAAAAATTTCACTTTTCCATACCATCTCACACATATACAAGCTATCTAAACAGTAAAATTGAGTGATATACAGCTGTTGTTACATGCCCTTAACACTGTATACTCTGATAGATAGGGTCTATATTGCAATGTCGAAAGATGAGTTTACCGAGCATGTCTTAATAGACATGTAAATATCGACTTTTTCAAATGCTGAATGGCCGCTTCAGCAATTTTTTTCCCAGAGGAAAAAATTGCTTAGTCGTGCAAAAACAAAACTTTCATACCCTACATAGTAGAGGGCTTTGCCTCCCCCCACCCCCTAACTAAATATACCAACTCTGAGATACCACTACAGTGTGGTAAAAAGGCAAATCCCAGATGATGGCCAAGCGTTTTTTTTCACGTGGAAAAAAATTGGCAGAAGCAGCTGTTTGGCATTTCAAAAGGTTGATATTTATGTGTCAATAAAGACATGTTCGGTGAACCTGTCTTTTGACATCATAATATAGACCCGATAGATACATGTGCTTTTTACTCACACACACTCACTTCTTGGGCTTCAGTCTTGCCCTCCTGCCACCCCACTCCCCATCCTGTGTAAATGATGATGACTGTGCCCTGCCCTTCGCACATGTCTTTGTGATGTAGGGTTACATATGTGTCTGATACACAGTGGATAGCTATTGCATGCTTACTCACAAGCTTACGTTTATCAATATGTATTGCAGAAGAAAAGTTGTTGATTTATTGTTCCTACTCATTTAAGAATGGTTGCTTCTACAGTTGTTGAACCTCATTGTATTTCTGTTAGCATTGTCATTAAAGGAGTAGAAGCATTAGGAACTTCAGTCTTGCTTCTTGGTAGAGTTGTGCAGCTGAGTGTATAATTGACCTGTTCCATGTTTTTTAGACAGTGGTGAATTAAAATTCTTGAAGAACGGTATTGGTTCTTGTATATAACTGTATATTGCAACAATTTGATATAACAGATATTACTCACATAACTGTACAGCTAAGATAAATGTTCTACTTAGGGGCTTATATATATTTCCACATGAGAATAATCAATTATGTAACTTTTTTCTTTACAGGTTTTATATTTACCATGACATTACTGCAGGTACAAATTGTGTTCTTGGGGTTGTCGCTGTCGCATGTTATTAAAACACACCTATTACATGCTTAAGTAAAGGTTTTGGAGTCTGAGAGGTATTCATTTTACTGCTTGTATGTGTGTGTGGGATCTTATGCTTTGAACTATGTAGTGAATGTGTGTGATATCCATTACACCTTAGCCAGAGCCAAGGCATTCTGTGCATGTCTCCATCTGCCAGAACCATCTGCAGGTGGTGGTTTTCCCACAGACTCCTCATCTGTACCTGCTGCTGTTCCTGCCTCTGGTCCTTGAAACATTGGACCTGCCCATTGCTGTCCTTGTTGAAGCTGTTTCCTGAGAATTATATTATAAAACATGGAACAGACTGTAAGTATTTCAGCAGAGGTGCCCGAGTCATACTGCAGTGCACCTCCTGATGTGTCTAGACACTGGGACTGTGATTTAAGGAATCCAAGCACACATTCTATGATATTCCTAGTTTCAGTATGGGCCTCATTGTATCTTTTCTCTCTGGGGCTGTATGAGTTTCTCATGGGTGTCATGAGGCAAGGCTCCAGTGCATAACCTGCATGCCGTTGAGGGTTATCTCTCCTAGCAAACCTGCTGTACATATTCCCTCTAATGTTCCCTTTTACATCTGATATTGCTGTATAATTTTTGTGTCATGTAATCCATGATTAGTCAAACAGCATCTAAACCCCCTTCTTCTTCTTCTTGCCTGAGGTCTGGCAGCAGCAGCACCCTGATTTAAAACCTGTTTCATATACAGCATAATAACAGCCGCAGCAACCCCTAACATATTGTTTTTTAAGTGCAATAGTGCTATACTTCAAAAAGTTTTTGTGTACAGGAAAAAAACAAACCTACACTGAGTGTACACAATTGTTTTGTAGCTTCTTGAATAACTCTGTCATATTGGAATGGTTAACTAGCATGTACTTCAGCTATATATGCTTTGATTAGCATATTCTGCATTTAGATTGGTTTGGCAGTTCTGCACATCATGTTGAGCTATTTAATGAATACCAAATAGTGAGCCAATGTGTTGGTGGTGCAATGTAGACACGATAGCTACATTTTGTGTAGCTGGTAATGAACATGGCTCTATGTTCATTTAATAAAAGAAACCGCTAAAAACTAGCACTTTCAGTATACATTTAACTCATTCGGTCGAGTGGAGGTCTGAACATTTGTACTCTGTCTTTCATTGATTACATCCCAAACTTAATGAAAAAAATGCAGTTTTGTCCTCAAATTTCAAACAAATATTCATACCTCTAGAGCCATTTAGGGTTATTAAAGGAATGTAAATGACAAGCTGTTCATCACAAGTAACTTTTTGCAGTGATAGTGCTCAGTAGATTCTAGATATGGATTTTGTAAGTCATAATAAACACAATAAATATTAATTTTGTAATAGCTTGATAGCTAGTAACCACCCAAGCTATAATAGATTATCAGCAACACATTGTTCATCCAACTGTGAGCTTTCATAAGCATGTGGATCTTAGTGTTGAGATATTTAAATCAATATGAAAATCATGACAATAAAAATAAATAGTATACGAACAAAAATTAATCAGCCAAATTCAATAAAGCCTATATGGTCCATTTCTATGCAGCTCACACTGCAGCAAACTGTTTTAGATTCAATAAGTGGAGCTGGGCAGAGCCGCGTATAAAGCTAAGCACTGTGGCATGCAAGTTACAACATAAGCAGCTGAATTATATACTAAGCAACCAATCCATGATGGAGGAGCTATTCAACAATCATGTAGACTTAGTGCTGGTCTTTACTGCGAATTCCAAAACCTATTGGAACACAGCTACAGAAAGGAGTCTACACAGAAAGAATGCTATAGGCTGCTGTTACTTTAATTAATGTCTATGTGCAACAGGGTGAAGTCTATGCTGCTGCTGCTAATAGACCATGGCCAAGAAGGAGAAGAGTTTTCAGACCCCAGTTAACTTATCACAATCTGCATGACGCGGAAATTGTAGAGCGCTACAGGGTGGATAGAGACAAACTACAAGAACTCTTCAACCTCTGTCATCCTCAACTCACAGTCAGGGCTAACTGAGGGGAACCCATCCCAGTGGAGAGAAAGATATGTGTAGCTCTTTGAATTTTAGCTACAGATACCTTTCAGAGACCAACAGCGGACATGCTAAGCACGTCACAATCATCAGCATCCAGGATCGTACATCATTTCCTGAATGCTATGCTCCAACATGTTACTGACCACATATATTTTCCCAATACTACTTAGCATAGGGCCAGAAATATGCAGGAGTTCTGCCCTGTAGCACACTATCCTGAAGTACTGGGTGCCATAGATTGTACACATGTAGAAATTAAGGCACCATCTGGGAAACAGGGAAGGCTCTACATAACTAGAAAGGGCTTCCACTCTGTTAACTGCCAAATCATGTTTAATACCAAAGGAGTCATCTAGAACATTTGTACTGGCAACCCAGGCAGTTACCATGACACACATATCTGGCACACCTGTCAACTGCTTCAGATGTTCACAAGGGTGATATCCCACAGGGTATTTTACTGGGGGATGCAGATTATGCACTGGAACCGTGGCTGATGACACCCATCAGAAATGTCACACACCTGCTGAAGAATGCCATAATGAGGCACACACGCAAACCAGAAATATCATAGAGCATGTGTTTGGGCTGCTGAAGTCAAGGCTCCTGTGCCTAGATTCAGCTGGAAGAGCCCTGCAGTACAGTCCACATACATGTACTGAAATATTTATAGCACGTGCCATTCTACAACATCATCCTGAGAAAACAGCTTCAGCAGGATCAACAAGAGAAAGGGGCACACACCCCTCACCAATGACAAGGTCACCACAACTACATGGAGGTGAGGGGTCAGAGGTGGAGCCAGCAGCTGCTGTGAGTGTAGGCAGATGTAGTCATGATCAATATGCCCTCTCATTGGCTGAGAGACAATGCATAGCACGCTCACTCACTCACTCACCTCCTAAGGGCCAAAAACCTTACTCCTACACAGATACATATAGTAACATTGATGCCAGGCAACACTCACAACCTTTACCTACCCATGTAATGGATGTGTATTGCTTTTCTTCAGAGAGAGTAGCCCTGAACTAAAACTGCTGCAACTGCTGGATTTACAAAGTAAGTGTTGACCTGGAGTGTATTGTGTGATAATATGAATGACTGCCATATCCTTGCATATTGTTACTTGGTGGTGTAAGCAAGGAAATAGTGTGTCATTTGTACAAACATGACATTAACATATGACAGCAGAAACTTATTTGACTTATATGTGTCCATTAATAAATTGTAGGCCTCAAGCATCAAAGATTCACAAAGTCATACCTCTTAAAAGTAGTGATGATCACTACACACCCTCAGTATAGCACCATACCTTTGTACTGGAAAATCACTAAAGAGAGAAGTTAGAAAGTAATGATACACATTTCAGTTTCAGATTTCATAACTCTCACAAGATCATTAACAATAGTGATGGAAACAAGTTTGATGCAATCAACTGTCTAACTTTTTAAAACCAATATAAATCAAAGATGCAATTACCAATTGAACATCACAAATGTAGATACAGTAAGCACTAAGTCAGCTATGCACCTTGAGTCTCAGACACAAAGCTTATGTATCCCTGAATCCAAAAGATAGAAAACAGGGATATGACACAGTTGTCATCACTTGCACAGGGTGATGTGTGGGGGGGAAGAAGCCTAGGCTGACACAAAAAGTTGGTGAGTGTGTGTGAATATGAAAGAGAAGCAGGCAGACATTCAGATAAAGTAACAAATGGCCAGTGAGAAAAAATGAGTTTTAAGCTTTATGGCTCAACCATGTAACTGATGTGTGTTTGCCTGCATGGGTTCTCCAGGTGAAATTGGTGTGTGAGAGTCTATATGAACAGAGTCAAGCTCTGTCCCAACTCAACATCTTGATATGTCAGACAGGTGTGAGCTGTGCATGGTACAGATGGCAGTTCATCATTGTTGTACCTGACCACGAGAACTGGCTCTGACAGGAGTTGCACTGGCATGTCCATGCCCACAGTCAGATGCACTGCTGGACAAGCTCCCCTCACTAGGGCACCCAGGACCATGACCCCATGGCCTGGCACATCTGGATGTGGAGAGTTCAACCACTGATTGTATAGTGTAAGTACTGCCACTAAGGGAGTGTGATCAGGCATGGTCATGTTGGCTAACACCAGATAATGTGGTTGACCTATGCCCATGCGGATGCCATCCCCCTCCCAACAGACATTCCATCACAGACACTACCCATTCCAAACTGTCACTCATCCAGTTAATTGAATCAGCAAAATGGTGGAGGCAGTCACTCATGTCAGCCTGTGTCACATCTACAACCCTAAGCATTTCTCTGGAGGAGCTATGGGAAGATACCAGTTCCTCCATGATGGCTCTAAACATACATTGTGTGGTATAGGAAAAGACACCTGGATCAAGTGGAGGATAGACAGGCATACCTCTCAACCTCTTAGAGCAAAAAATCTGGGCAAAGGCTAAAATGATGGGGGAACAAATAGGGGCAGATTTTAAATATCACTCTTACAAACTTAGAAAGTTGATAGAATAATAGGTTTTGCATTAGCATGAAATTTCTGAAGGATGTGGAGACTTAAACTTAAATGTTTGTCATTATTTAATGACATCAATCCTCAGCTATTTGTCAGAAAGGTACAGATTTCAGGAGGAACACACGAAAAATATGAGCCAAAAATTTGGACATTCTGCAAAAATCTGTACAGTTGAGAGGTATGGACAGCATGCCTCCTTTGTGCACCCCTAACAACCCTCCTGCTTGGCATCTCACCCTCATTTTGGCTACGGCCAGAGTCAACAAGCACTAAAGTTGAAGTAACTACACTTTCCTAATCGATTATCTCACCCTCCAGCTGTCCAATATTTGACGGTTCACTGGAATGGGTAGGCATAGGCCTACTGGCTCTGTACAATGGAACTGCAGGGGATGGCTATATGTCAATCTCAGAGTTAGATTCAACCTCTGCACCCCCAAACTGTGCCTCTGTTTGATCACCATCATCATCAGAGTCTGGTGATACTCTGCCATCAGGTGGTAGATATCTCACACTTCCAATCTCAGGATCACATGTGCTAATAAGCAACAAAGACAGGAAAAATTAATACATACACTACTATAGTCCAGTATATGCTAGCAAACTAACAGTGGTGCCACTATTACAGACAGTACAGCAACATGCACAACAGTCCTGACATCAACATTACACACTAAATATTTCATTGAACTGCACATCAGTGCTGACACAAAAATGTTTGGTTTATCTTGTGTAACTAGTTGTAGGCTCCCTATGCTGGATGGTCCTGGAATAAATTAAGCACAAGGTAAGAACTACATAATCACACTTAACAGTAACACAGGATAAAACTTTTGCCCTTCATGTGTCCATTAACTATACTTTCAACAATATGGATAACCAACCTAAGCCCCATGTGTAATTAATCAATCAGAATGAGTTGTTAATTGTAGCAACGTTCAATCCCACCTACCAATTTCTTGTTAAACAGAACTAACATACTGATATAAATATTTTATTAATCCCCGGATTCACGAATCCTCCGTGTAAGACTAAATAAGTCTTACTCGGAAACTGCAGTTGAATGGTATGACATCAGCGTGCCATGCATATTCATGAGGGCACGCTGACTCCACTCCAAGTCTAACACGGACCGCGCAGGAAGGCAGGGGGCGTGTCTGCCAGCAGTTCAAAGGTTCACGCCCCTGCAAGTGTCTGAATTGTGAAATGTCAACACACAAGAGCGAGTCCGCTCAAATGTCTATGTACCCAACACTACACTCCCTCACATTGTAAACCCCCAGTACAGTTATAAAAAGTAAAACTTTTAATTTTTTTTTCCTAATTCCCAATATAGCTGCCCGTATTTGCGCATGTTTGCATGGGTATGCCCATTGCTTAGCTGCAGTTAGCAATTTTGACATTGAAGAGCATAATAAGGAATGTTTATGCAAATTAAGCCAAATAGCAATAGCGTAGTGGTAGAGCTTTTGCACAAAGAGGAGGCATGCACAGTTCGAGACCCACCACTCCCCTTTCTATTTTATGTTTTAAATTAGTATATGAAATAATTCCTGACATATATGAATAAAATTGTACTAAAAAGCATTGAAATGGCCTATGTATCAGTGAACAAAATGAATATTTATAAATATAAGAAGGATCCTGACGTGTAATTGCCCATAGTTAAGCAGCGCTTTAACCAGCACAATATAGTTGCCCATAGCTAAATAGCACTTTACCCAGCACAATATAGTTGCCTGTAGTTAAGCAGTGCTTTAACCAGCACAATATAGTTGCCTGTAGTTAAGCAGCGCTTTAACCAACACAATATAGTTGCCCGTAGTTAAGCAGTGCTTTACCCGGCCCAATCGGTTTGCGCGGAGGTGCGCACCATGCCAACCAGCGCACCATAGGGCAATGTGCAGCAAGATAGAGCAAAGTTGCCTAAAAACAGCCACACCCCCTAGCCTGTCTGGACAGTAGTACAATAAAAAGCAATGACAAGGTTTGAACCCAGGACACTGTGCACCATAATGAAAGTACTGAACCACTAAGACATGACAGCTTAGGATAAACAGCCACTGTTAACATGCAAATACTTATAAATGGTAGATTAACCATTGCTAAGCAGGTCTGCAGTCAGCTGGGAATTTTCAAAAATGGCCAATCACAAAAAAGTGCAGGAAATGTGGCATATTTAAGCTCCATAGGAGGGAATACTTGCCATAACTGATTGTACCTCACATCTGCTGTTAGAATGGCTGGTGCTGGAGAGGGTACTCACTTTTCAGCACAATGCTGGGGCATCGAGGAGTCAAAATACATGGTTTGGCTCCTTGTCCACCGTCATGAGTCAAGACTCCTGCAGGGCCAGGTCCAAGGGATGGAGTACAAAGCAGAGGCTTGGAACCGGTTAGCTCATGATCTCAACAGTGCCACAGGCATCCTTCGAACTGGTGAGCAGGTCCGTCCCCACCATGCAGACCTGAAGAGACGGAAGCAGGACCTACTGAACCAATGGATACAGGAGGCCCGTGACATGCAAGTTGCCCCACTACTGAGTAGGTAGCCATGGAATGCAGTATGTACGACATGCTAATTTAGTCTATATAATGGATAGGTATGTCTCAATATCCCTTCATTTACTTCACAGCTGCAGGTGTCCATGCTGCGAATCAGCAAGCCTATGCAGATAGGCTGCTAAGGCTTTGCCACCAGGCAGGTTAGTAATTATTCTGCATGTATTGTTATATAAAATAGGTGAGAGAGCCTGAAAAAAAGTGTTGTAGCCCAATAATACAGCCATAAAACGCCCTGAGTAATTCCTCTGCATGTACTGTTATATAAAATAAGTCAGAGAGCCAGAAAAAGTGTGTAGTAACCCATTAAGAAAGGTAAAATAAGTCCAGAATAATATCTCTGCATGTACTGTCATGAATAATATCTCTGCATGTACTGTCATATAAAATAAGTGAGTGAGCCTGAAAAAGAGTGTTGTAACCTAATAGTAAAGGTATAATATGTCTTGAATATGTCTTCTGTATGCACTGTAATACCAAATAAAGGAGAGAGCCTGTAGAAAAGTGTGTAATGTAATTAATAAAGGTATAATACTTGGAGTGTGTCTGTGTCACTTACTTTGAAATGTTGTCGTACCCTTACATTATATAAATAGTACTGTTGTATTAAGTGCTGTCAACCCACAGTTGGGCAGTCCCATATAAAGTGGATGAAGGAAGTGCCAGTAGCTGCAAAGCATATATACAGTCCTCAACAGTCGGTTAATGGCTAGCATGCATAGGTAAATCTGGCACATGAGTAGCTTGTTAATGTGTTCCCCAGAAATGTGAGTGTGCTACACGAAATGTAGGGTTCTGTAGAAATTTAACTGAAAATGTCACATGAACACATCCAGATATGTATATATATATATATATATATATATATATATATATATATATATATATATATATATATATATAAAATAGATAACTATGTAGCAGTAACATATGCATATTGGACAGTAAGTATGTCAGATATAGGTCAGGTATATAATGAACTAGCCAAACCCATTACACAACCTAATGCATGTTGCCTACTGTAATAATACATGTAGGGGATATACACCTGCAGTCAACAGGAATGTAGTGTAGACTAAAAGTACTTATAAGATGTTAACGGAGGTTTCTTTCTACACCCTACTGTATCTGCATAAACAATGCAATTCCACACCTCAATGGGTATGTCTAACATATGTTGGGACATATGTCCTGTTGTTTTATAAATATCTGCATTTACTTTGATGCATGTGCCCTGTTCAAACACCACAATCTTGGTGGCCTGTTGCCACCAATCATCCCTGCATGCTGTTGAAATGTCCACTGTCATTCAATATATGCATGTGTTATGCTTGTTGTTTAACTGTTGGAACCCTGGTGTGTTGGATTAATGGGAATATAACTGTATGCTGTTACAACTAATTTGGAATGCTGTTGTTTATGTTGTAATTAAACACACCTAATCACAGAATGTATGGGAAGGCCGGTCCCAGCGGACCCACCTGCCCCTCCTCAGCTGGCGATTGCACCTGGCACCAGCAGGTCCGGTGCACAGCCCGGGCTACCCTTCTCCATTGGTCCTATGCCACCTTTGGGTGGAAGCACTGCAGGGGATGGGGCTCGTCCCCCCTGTGCAAGCATGGGCAGAGAAGGGCCACCTGTCACCCTCCGAAGGGTCTGGGCTGTGGTGCGTAAGGCGATCCAGCTTTCAGTCGCTGATCCCCTACGCCAGCTTGAGGCAAGAGTGGTGTGACTCACGGGTGAGCCTGCCCCTCCTACGCAGCCCCCAGCACAGCCACCCTCGGGGCTGTGAAGGTGCAGTGGTGACTGTCCATGGGTGGGGATCTCAGTTCCACTTTTGCCATCTGTGGGCTCATGGGCTTGCGATTTCCAAACATCCGTCCCCTTCAATTGTGTTCACCCACCCCATATGTCATACTCAGCCCCTGTATGCATCTTGTTTGTCTTGTCTGTTTAATTTCCCAACCTACCTCCCCAAATATACCTACTTAATCTACCTCACTTTCCACTCTCACCTGGAAAAAAAAAAAGGGCAATCTGTTCCCACAAAAAAATTACGCCCCATACATAGCTGCCCATTTCTCACACATGTCCGCTGGACATGTAAACTGATAATTATAACTGGCAGTACAACATACATTGTTGTCCTCACCCCTCTCTCAAGGGTGGAAGGTTTCAAATTTCACTCCAAATTTATTGCATATACACAGCTGTTGCTGGTAAAGAAATGGGCAGCTATGGACATTCCCTACACCCGTCCTGCACATCCCATGCTTGTATCCTACTGTCTTTCCCTCTTTGTGCCCCCTATTCACCACTTTCCTATCTCCCCATTTTCTTTTCTTTTAAAGAAATTAGTGCGGGGGTTAGCGGGAGTAAGCACTTTTAAGCAGTAGTTAGCGGGTTTAAGCGAGTGTGCTCATGTGTGCGCTTAGCTAAGCACCGCTAAGCATCACGCAAACCAGCGCAAACCCACTTACAACTGCTTAAAAGTGCCTTAGTCACTCTGCATGGCAGGGCCTTTGTTCTGCTGAGCAGCAAAATAAAACACCTCTGTCATTCTCGAACCCCAGACCTTGGACACACAACACTGCATGAAGTACCACTAGGCCACAGTCAATATACAACAAGTTGGTGCTGTAATAAATATATCATGCATTACAATGAGTGAATGCAAAGGGAAAATAGGAATGCCATAACACAAATCTTGTTCTGTGGATCTTTACCAGCAGTTGTTGTGGAATTGCATGACATGACTGTGAAAAGAGAACCAGCCATTCTAGCAGGAAATAATGTTACAGTAGCATTTTACAAACCCCACACAATATCAGAGCAGGATTAACACTGGCATATTTGAATAGGGCAGAGGCCATACTTCCCAACTGTGACTGCTTTTCAAGGATGTCCCTGATTCGTAAACAAATGTTAGCTTTGTCCCTCAGAATCCCTCCGAAAAGTACTGACAGTAGGCTGAAAAGTAGGGAATTACACAATGAATAATGTCAATAAGTAAGAGTGCACACTGCATGCACTTCAGAAAAGGTGTATTAATACATATGCTGTGATTTTCTCACAGTCTCAACTTAATGTCTGTAATATATTATTGGTGTACTCCACTTATATGTACCTTTCCCTGAGGCTGTCCAAAGATATACATGAGTGTATCAGAGGCCTGGCAGAGGCAGTAACACACAGGCATTTCAGCTTTTCTGCCATTACACAATCTGCAAATAGCTTTGGAATGGGTCCCACAAGCATACCCTTATGTAGGACTACAACACAGAAATATCAAAGGATGTAGCCATGTACTGTTAGCAACCAACTGTGACAATGCCATTGTTCCAGTGCAGGAAAGACTGGTGCGGTGCACAGACAAGGAATAATAGGCTAACCTCTGGCTACCATCTGGATATGTCCACAAGTGGGAGCTACGCAGACAGACTACTTGCCTTGTTAGACTAACAGGTACACAGCAACCCTGTATGTTCAGCAAGATAAACATCACACAATAATATATAATGCTCTCTGTACTTCTGCACCCCTACCCAAAAGAACAATATACCTGTGTATTCAGGCTCTACCAAGGATGTAGGTAGGCATACTCAGTACTGAAATGTGTCCAGTTGTCTTGAGCAGCCTGTGCTAATATCAACACAAATAAACAACAAACTGTTCAGAAGTGAGGTAATTAATGTTTACAGTATAGTAGTTCACAAACAGTTCATGTGCCAGAGGAATACATTGCAATAATTACTTTTGTATGGCAGTTAATTGTCTAATTAGAAAAGAAAGTGCATGCTCCCATGTATCTTGTGTAAGCATTTGGAGGGGTGCGTAAAATTCTACATTGACAAGTGTGTACTAGAAGCAGCAACATTCAGGTTTGAGTACAACATGCAAATCACTGGCTACAACCCTAGCTTCAGAGATAAGAAGTATACCAACCTTCTGACTGACACAACAGTGTCCACAGCAAGCAAGCATGGGCCCCACTTTGGAAAGCTGAAAGGCCTATGCCTACCTAACCTAGTATTTTATAGCAGTGGGCTGCTATGACAGTGAGTACTGCAATTACCACACTGCAGGCTGCATGCAATTAGTAAATGGTGGGCACCAATTGGTGCAGAGGCCATCACATGCACATGTGCAGATACCTAGAAAAGCAGGCTGTACTTGCTGTCCACACATGCAATAATCTCATTGTAGTGAGAGAGAGAGAGAGAGAGAGAGAGAGAGACAGAGACAGAGACAGAGGCAGAGGCAGATACACAGACACAGACAAAGACAAAGAGACAGAAACAGAGAGACACAGAAAAAGAAAGAGCAACAGACAGAGAAAAAAAATTAAATAAAAAAAATGATATCCTTTAAAAAAAAACAGAACACAACAATACAAAGGAAAGGTATTAAAACATATGTATTTGCTGGCATGTAGTAGAGGTTTATGAAGAGTACTCTACATACTGTGAATCATCCATATGTGGCAGCAGTACGTATCTCTATGTATCTGTACATGTACATAGGGCAAGGGACATACTGCAACTGTTTGTGAAGGGTGTGTGTGTGTATATATATATATATATATATATATATATATATATATATATATATATATATATATATATATATATATATATATATACGTTGTTGAAGGTTGTTATGTGCATATTTCTATGTAGGTTGTAGTGTGTGGCAAAGAAAACATCATGCAGTGCTGGTATATGACATGTGGTGGTTAAACGCTGTGGGTATGCTCTGTCAGTTTTGCAGTGTTGCAGCCAGTGAGGCCTGCTAAAGCTACATGGACTGAGGACACCTTTAATGCAGTCTGCACAACACTGTGTAATATTATTACATAACTGTATATCTCACAACTGTCGCATAATTGATATTCCCACCATGAATAGTGGACTGTATATGTACCTATGTGTACATCTATATGTACAGCAATGGATGTTTATATGTATGTGTATATATATGTATGTATGTATGTGTATATATATTTATATATATAAAAAAATATATAAATAAATAAATATATATATATAGATATATGTAGATATATATAGATAGAGGAAGAGAGACATGGGGCATACTTACTGCGACAGGTGCCTGGCGACCAAAGTATGGACTGAAGCTCAGTGTTGACACTGCAGTGCCATCCCTTCTTGTCAGAACACTGTACCCATTAACTACCACATAGGTGGTAGTCTACCTAACACCAAAGGTGTGATAAGGGAACATGGGACACAGGTGGACAGTAGCCTCTCCTTTAATAATCACAGTGCCACACTGGTCATGTACTCTGTCTACGTGGTACACATCATCACAAAAGTTGTGTCATCTAGGGAAATATAGGTCAGTTTTCCCCTCTAGCTATCACACTTAAAACACATTAGAGAGTACAGTGCCAACTACAGCAACTGGAAAGGCCTCAGACATACCTCACAAAGAGTAATACCAGCCTCAAGCAGATGCCCTATGCAGACCGACTCACAAAACCACAGCTACACTGTGTTGCATAGCGCCTACCCAGAGGTGACCTCTGCCTAACATACTGAGCTATGTCACACCCATAGCTGTTGGACATCCTCCACGTAAACATATTACAATCCTCCCAGATACATGCTCTAGGGCCCTACACCTTGTCAGCTCACTAAACAGCACATGCTGGAGGGATAGATTCCCATCTCAGAGACATGCCATACCCTGGAACAAACCACCTATCAATAGCAAACAAAGCTCCTCATTAGCAGTTGTCATAAATACTCCTGATGATTGTTTGGAGATAGGAAATACACCCCGGGAATCACCTCTGTGGATCTGGTTGACAGGGGCAAGTGAAATTAAATTACATGTGTGTCGAAGGCCAGGGTAGCGTATGGCTAGGCTGCTGTAGGCCCTAGGGCCAATAGCGTATTACCTACCCATGACACGATGCACACACACATGTACTTAGTGCAATAATTTCTATGTGAGGTTGACTGAGTGTGATGGTGAATGTGTTGGTGAATGTGTGCAAGGTCTGTAAAGGTGTGATAGCTTAGTGTGAAATTGTTTCTGTCATGGTAGTTTGCGTCCTAGCTGTGATCCCAGCAAAAGATGTGTATGCTATTGCTAGGCAGAAAAAGTAGTATGGCATACAGTGTGACATAGTCCCTTGTTGTCGACTGTGGTGTCCCATTGTAGGCTAAAGCAATACATGTATGCTTAGTGAGTGGTACTGCTGGTGAATCCAACTCCCATATGAACTGTAGTACTACCTGAAGCTGTAGGCCTAAACAGTACAGTATGGTGTATGTTCACATTGCTTGTAAATACTGTTTTGTGTGTTCCCTGTAGTCCTCACAGATTACATACCTCAGGCATAAGGTTTTGTAAGTAGTGACACACAGTACTGTATGGTACACAGGTAAAGCTCATCTGGGTTGGCATACATTTGTGTGTTGTATGTATGTCTGATGTGTGTGTAATTATGACTGTACCATGCCCTCAATCATATCTGTGTTACAGGGTATACATGTGCATCTAGCAACATGTATAGTCTAGTACAGCAGTATGCCACCTATATCAACAACTGTGCACATATGTTAGGTAGGGGGTTGGCATCAAAGACTACTGTGGTATACTGGTAATACTGTAACTATACTTTACATTCATTGCAATGGATGACATCTTTCTTCATGCATTAGCTTGATATATACCTCCTGTGGCTAGGTGGTGCATTGTGTCACATACAGTGTGCTATGTACTGTTGTATAGTCTTACATACTGGTTTCACTTTGTTGCTGTGCAGAACATGGTTTAATATATAGAACGTGCCAGGCACTGTCAGGCAGTTGTGGGCTGAACACAGATATGCGGTATTAAAAGTGTGTATCTATTGACAGCCAATAGGTTGCTATATATGGCATTTCATTGATATCTGTACTTTAGAATGTTAGGTGTGCCACATGACTTGCTCACAATTATTGTTTTATTGTCTTCCAGGGACATGTCTCACCATCGCAGCCCTGCGTATTCCACTGACGAGGAGGAAATAATCATATCCACCCTACTATAACATCACACCTTGCTGTTCTCAAGAACCAGCCAGGACCAGCATGGATGCCCTGCACTGTGGCAAGATGTTGTCCATTGGGTAAATGATGTAGGCATGCATAACAAGACTTATGAGTAGGTACGCCATCACTGCAGTGATTTAATTAGACATGTCCGACAGCATGCCTCCGATGTCCGCAGACAACAGCTTGCCACAGGTGGTGGTGCAGCATTACATCCGCCCCTCACCAGAGTGGAAGAGCTGCTCCTCAGTGTGGTGGCTCCTGGCCAACCACTACAACAGACATGTGTCATCATGGAGGCCGGAGTCACCCAGCAAGTTGACTCGGAGCGTGCAGGTAACATGGTATATCTGTAGACTACTGTTAGCTCGATTGTTAGAACATGCATATGTCAGATGTGTACTGTGTATTTAGAAGATGTGGAGCCTGGTGTTGTGCAATACTGATAATTTGGAACATAATCTGTATGCCTGTGACTGTCACCCATTGTACTATAAAATTGCAAACTCACAGCAGCAATGCCATGGTTGTAGACACTGACAAACTGTCTCATATCCTTGTATGTCCCTCTGGTGTGACAGCAAGACAACAGACCCATCCTGGTGAGTGTTCTACATTTAATATAGCAAATAACATGTGCATGTCATGGGTGAATTGTAGGCCATATACACATGTAAAACACCTACACATAATGCGTGCTCTGCATGTTTTCTGTGGGACTATGCACATCCCAGTAACATGAGTAGCTGCCTCAAACACATGCAATGAACAGAGCATCCAAAACAATTGTGGTACACTGTAGTGGACATTGTATAGGCAGAGTCAATACACATGCACACAACATACGCCACTTTGTCATACGCAGTAAGTGTTAATATGATACACATGGCATATTTAGACACCTGCTGTAAGGTCAGACTCCAGTATCCCAAATGTCATCCACACAGCACACATACTATACCTGAGGGATAGAGGCCTATCATGGGGCAGTGCAACACTCTTCAACACACAACACATTCATGTTAGGCAATGCTCCCCATTGAACACCTTACATACCTATGTAACAACTGCCTGGGAAATGGTTAATGTAGCCACAGTGCTGCAGTTCAGATACAGCAAGATAGTTGCCCAGTGTTGCACACATTAGTGGCCTTGATTGACCACATGATGTTGCCTGATGATGGCTCATGGTACTACACTACATCCAGTTACAGCAACTACAGTACTACACATAGCATTCATTGCTATACACCTGACAGTTGTGTGCATCCAGCCATGGTATGTATACCTGTGAGTGATGGTGCACAGGACATTGAAAAGCATTTAATACTTGCACAGCAATGTTGTGTCTATGTACACATTGTGTTTCAGGGTGAGGCCAAACATTGAACAACACACATGCATCAAAGACATGTATACTGTTATTAACAAGGACTCTCTACACCCGCACTGCATGCTGTTGAGCAACACACATTCTGCATGCTGATACATATGATAGGACTCTTTGGCTTGCGATACTGTACACCACCATCAACCACTAATGAGTATGTTCTGGATTACTGTTGGTGTGTGTGTGTGTGTGTGTGTGTGTGTGTGTGTGTGTGTGTGTGTGTGTGTGTGTGTGTGTGTGTGAACTTTAGTGAGTAGTGTATTTGTGTTCATGTGTGCATGTGTGCATGTGTGCATGTGTTCATTTGTGCATGTGTTCATGTGTGCATGTGTGCATGTGTGCATGTGTTCATGTGTTCATGTGTTCATGTGTGCATGTGTTCATGTGTTCATGTGTGCATGTGTGCATGTGTTCATGTGTTCATGTGTGCATGTGTGAATGTGTGCTAACATCATGTACAGATTGTAAAGTGTGTTTCCTGTCTTCCTCTCACAGGTGCTGAGTTTGTGTAAGTTGAGTGCAGCAGGGAACGTGAAGTCACTGCCACAAATAGTGGAAATGATGATACAGGTTAGACAGGGTCTGTCGTTGGTCCGCCATTTGACAGTACACAGCTTTCCACCCCATCTATGCATGCATTCATACTGCCAATACATCCCTCATCACCAATGGCCTTAGCTGAGGGACAGCATACAGTAGGCATTAACCAGGATCATGTGGTATCTATGGCAAATGCATCCCCTCACATCAGCCATACCCAGATTCCTGGAACGGTACCACATAGGCAGATGTCCAGGGGTTCTCGTGGGAGCACTGCTGGTCCTAATGCCCCTGGCAGACATGGCCCCACAGGTCTTACAACCTCAGGTATGTTCCAGGCTGTAATGCAGGCACAAGCACGTATGGAACGGTACACCAGACAGGGACTAAGGGTGCAGAGGGCCCATAACACCGCTATCTATGACAGTATCCGTGACCTTGCCTGTGCCATCCGTAATTACACCGAGGTCATTGATAGATGCTGGGGTGAGACATTAGATGTCCTCCGCAATGTCATGTCCATGCACCAGGACAGTGCAGGACAGCTGAGACATCGACACAGATGACACACAAGTCACAGCCGCTCCTGTAGTGGCAGTACCAGCCACAGCAATGTTGGGGCTGGGCTGTCAATAGGCCATCCTAGAAGACCACATGCACTTAGCTCTGGCCAGTCCCAGCAGGGACATGGGTCTAGTCAACATCCCTATGCCTCTGATGATAGTACCCAGTCTGGCTTAGTACCCGATACAGTCCTTGCACCCTGCCAGGCACAGGTACTGTGTCCGTGGCCAGAGAGGGTGATCTGTACAGCCTGGCAGATACAATCTGTGGCTGTCCCACAACCTCTTGTATTTGACAGCCACATGGTGGAACTGTGCGCATGCAGACACACACATAAACCAAACACCTGGGGCTAACACATACACACACACACACACACACACACACACACACACACACACACATTACATCAACATTGACCCATGCTGTACTGTTGTCCCTCACACACACACACACACACACACACACACACACACACACACACACATACATGTCAATTGGATGGGTCAATGTCGGGCTCTGGCAAACCAACAACACACCCTGTGCATATGATGAAACTGTGCCACCTCCTGTCATCTGTAACATTGATACAGGAACAGGCTAACATGGTGCTGATGCACAGGGTGACTTAATAGCAGTGTAGCAATGTTAGCATGTTGTCAACAGTAAAGTGTAATGATATCCTTGTAGGTATATCTGAGCAGGCATGATGCATTAAAGCTATGATTATCAATGTAGCATTGTTTACACCAGTGTTAATTCCAAAAATGTATTGTCTGCCCATGTACCACTTGGCTGATGTGTGTAGTTCTGGCAGCATGTGTTGGTGAGTGGACAGTACATGTGATGTGTGCAGTACAGATTTGCAGCTGTACATTTGTGAACATGGTGGAGGTGCACTGTCTGCATGTACGTGCATAGTGGACACATGGGAAGGGTGACATGCCCTGTATTACACAGTGTTAACACTTCATAGTTTCTATTGGTGGCCAGTATGTATTTTACTGCACATATGTTTTAACTTGGGTACACATGTGTGTATGACGTGGTTTGACACTATGCTGTGGGTGATACTGGTACTATCTGTCATTGGTTTGCATTCTGATAGTATACACAACCTCAACAGCCTGACTATAACCAATAGTTAGATGATGTCTTGACAACTGACACACAGATGTAGGAAACACAGTAGCATTTGGATCCTTCCGGTACTATACTATACCATTAACCAGTGGTATTGACCGCCAACCATTCTTGGGACCACTCCTCTTTGGCATGTAGCCCTCTTAGGTACAAGCAAACACACTAGGGATATGTCCGTCCACATCTGGTAATGCATACAGTGGCCTACAATGCATTCTATGGATGAGACACTTATCCTCCATAAGGGTATCATACAGACAGATACCTGTTGTCCAACACATGCTATAAAGCTATAAGCCAACTATAGCATAGTCATCCAAATTTAATAAACATAGTATCCCGACAGTACCACATAGGTAGTAGCCCACAACATGTAGAAGGGGTACCGATGTGTACATACAGCCACGTATTCTGAAGTCCCTCGGTGTATCACATAAGCAATAAGGGGTCTGTATGCATATCCATGAAGTTGTTGTACACCTATAATGAATGTCCATTATTGACAGACTTTGTTGTGTTTGAACATGTCTGAAATATACCCCGGGCATGAACCCTCATTCACACTATTCTATAGGAACTGTCATGGGTGTGTGTGACACAGATGACCTAGGCCACAGATCACTACAGTGGCTGGCCTTGTCACAAACATACATATGTGACCTAAGGTCTGAGAAGCAGCAGCACAATCTGTCAAAGGTAACAGATGTATGCATGTGTAAAGCAGGCTTCACACCTATGAACTAATTGAGGTCACATGTACATATATGTATTTGCCACACAGATACCCAGAGTGTGCAATGCACATACTGTTGTTTTACTGATATGTCATACAGTAGTAAAAGCAAAACCCACAACACATTGACCAACAGTGTCACACATACACACTCAGCAATTGCAGGATTCAAACACCTACCTAACTATGTTATGATACTAGATGCTTTACTGGGAGCTTTCATTTCCACTGCTGTATTTGCGGGATGCTGACATCATCAGACTTGCCAAAGAGGAATATACCTCTTTTAAGGTGTTTTCCTAGTCTCCAAAAAGGGGACTCCTCTCAAAGGAAATCACACACAAACCTACACCCCATCCCCCACACACACACATACACTCAGCAGTTGCAGGATTTAAACCCCTACCTAACTATGTTATGATACTAGAGAGATACGCATTAACACGACGCACTATATGCTTGACTGCGTGTTTTCATTTCTCCTGCTATATTTGTAGGATGCTGACATCATCAGACTAGACATGGTAATGTGTGTGCACTTTGTTTTATGCAATCCCAGGACTGAACCATGGGGGATAGCAGGTGTTACCAGCTTGAACAGGACTCCAAAATTTTAGCTTGTGTGATCTATCTGTGGACCAGTTGCCAATCCATCATATGACAATACATATTTATGCACAGGTTGTTGATTTTGTGGCTACAGCATGTGTCTGGGATGTTGGAAAAGGGCTATTCAAAGTCTATGTGGGACGTGTCTAGCTCATTTCAGTGATGTATGTCCTGGGTGGCTGCCTTGCAAACAGTCTAGCAGGTTTGGGAACCATGATCTGCTCATGACCAAACCACAGTTGGTAGGGTTGTGTGTTTGTAGGCTTCCAATAGCTCTGTTTCTCACTTCAATCATGATGGACTCCATGGCCTTGCAGATCAGACTTCAAAGGCTTATAAGTCTATAGTTCCCATGGTCTGTTGTGCACCAACACTTGTGGAGTGTATCATATGTTGCTATAACCCATTCAACAGTTTCATATCCTGTAGAGAGGGTGAGGCTCAACAGACTGTTCAGGTGCAAGGTCTGTTTGTTCTGCAGTTCACTTATGACACATATAGGGAAACAATGTAATCCAATTGATGCCATGTTTTTGGCTTTGGAAGGAGCGGTTTACCCATTCTACATGTGATATCTCCTGGTATGATGATAGGGCCTTTTGTTAGCGGGAGGTGGGCATGTATGTATGGGCCTGTCTGACAGGATGTTGGCATTGTCAGTCATTTACAGTTGTCCCTGACTCAGGACATATATGAGTGTACATTGCTATTTATGACATAGCTGAAGGAAGTGTCATGGTTCTGTCTGGACTCCTTCACAGATAATCTTTCCAAAACACCAACAAACTTAAGCAATAACCCCCTCTTATACTCTTTTAAACACTTAACACCCTAATGATCCTTTTTGATCAGTAAAAAAGTATTTCATCATAATATCCTGACATGTCCAAAGGTCAGTTTTGTGTGTACTCTCCAGTCAAGCTGGTGAATATGGGAATTTTGAGGCAATGTTACAACTGCCTTATGTACAGAGACAACCCTCTCCTCCTCCCAACAAACTCAAATATATGTGAGAGATGCAACTATATAGCCAAACTGGAGGCTGAGTCTCTAGACCCATGACTTTCACAGTCTATCAGGAAGAGAAGGCAACCACACACACCACAAATCCAGTCTCATATAGACCTATAGCAACAGCAAAGCAAACACATAAACACACAAAAACATACTCAGAGACTCTAAATAAAAATCTGCCTAAGCAGCAGAGACCTCCAAAGCAGACACCCAAACAACTGCTACCCCACAACAATACCCACATATCACATAGTTCACAAAGTCAGTGTGCCATACAGTCACTGCCCTTAAACCTAAACAACACACCTGATACACTCGTAATAGGTGATTCTATTGTCAGACACACTGGTGTCCTGTTCACCAGGCTGAACAAGGAGAAGGTCACTGTAAGCTATCTGTCGGGTGCCAGGATCCGCCACATAACACATGTACTCAGGTCACTCCAAAGCAAGTACAAATATGACTCCGTCATTGTCCATGCTGGTGTGAATGACCTGAGACGTACCTCCCTGGACTACATGAAAAGAGACATAGAGGAGCTCACTGATCATGTAGCCCAGGCCGGTATGACCCTGACCTTGAGTAGCATCTTACCCTCACCAAGAATGATGCCACAGTATAAAGAAAAAAAATTATCAATTTCAACAATTGGCTAAAATATTGGTGTCATTCAAAGGGGATCCAGTGTCTGCCAGCCTTGGATGACATGCTCAACAAGCCATGTTGCTTCGCTAGGGATGGCTTACGCCTGTCACCCCTCGGCTTTTGAATACTGGCTAAGGCTCTTGCCACCCCCATAGTGCCTTTTTTAGGCAAGGCTCAAAAGACAAACCCACCACCATAGACAATACAAGGAAAAAGAAACTAAGGGTAATTAGGTTCATAGGTTCATACTAGGCTATCTGCCCTAGGGCATTTATAAGCCTAGCCAGAGTGTGTTTGGCTTTTGCCACCCATTTTAAATTAATTTTGCTATGCCCTTTTTCAAGGTTAGTATACTGTGCCTCTGTCTAACAGTGACACAGAAGTGATATCCGGGGTAAACCTATGATCCTCCATCCACTCATCAAGATTTCTCTTGAAGAGAGTCAATGAGGGACTCTGCCTAACCTGGACTGGGATTTTATTCCAGAGTGAAGGGAGCCTCTGGGTTATGAATCTGTCCCTCCAGCATGTCCTATTTATTTCAGTGCTGAGGTTCAAGTCTCTGAGCGTAGCTCGATGGGATTTGGATTTTCTGAGGTGCAGCATGTCCATTAATTCAGGGTTGGACATGGCTTTATACATCAGGCACAGATCGCCTCTGAGCAGGTGGTATGCCACTGAGTAGAGCTGGAGTTTCTTTAACCTGGCAGCATATGGCATCTGTTTGAGCCCTTTGATCCTCTTGGTGAGGGGTCTTTCCAGTTGCTGCAGGTGTCTGGTAAGGTACATCCCAAAAGGGGCATTGTACTCAATTATGGGCCTGATGAGGGATGAGTAAAGAGGCACGACGACCTCCCCTGATCTAGATGTGAATCCCTTCATGATTAGGTGGGCTATATAAAATGTTTTTTTAACCGCTTTGGCCACGTGGTTGTCAAATGAGAGATTTCTATCAACTTGGGTCCCCAGGTCCCTAATTATTTCTTCCATACTTAATGGATTACCACCTATGTGGTAATTTGTGAGCACTTTGTTTTTGTCAAAGGGGATGACTATACACTTTTTGGCGTTTAGCTTGAGGCCATGGCTCCGGCACCAGTTGTCTGTTTCTATGAGGCCCTTTTGGAGGATGCTTGTGTCAGCTGGAGAGTCGATTATAGCACCCAGTTTGCAGTCATCTGCGAACTTGGTCAGCCACAGTCCTTCCATGTTGGCCTGTACCGCCGAGAAATATATACCGAACAAGAGAGGTCCCAGGACTGAGCCTTGTGGGATGCCACTTGTAACTGGTTTGGAGTCTGACATGGCTCCAGCAATTCTAACCATGTGGGTTCTGGCCTTGAGCCAGTTTGCAACCCATCTAGTGACATAGGGGTTTATATTTAAGCTGGTGAGCTTATCTATAATGCCTGAGTGGGATATTGTATCGAAGGCTTTTGCGTGGTCCAGGTAGGCTGTGTGGACCACCTTCCTCTCGTCAATGGCCTTGGTGACTGTTTCAAAGAAATTGACCAGGTTTAAGAGGCAGGATCTGCCCTTAACAAAGCCAAACTGAGTAGGATCCAGTGTCTGTAGGTCCCCAATATCTTTTTTTATGAGGTCCATGATGATCCTTTCTATAGCTTTGCAGACCAAGATAGGCAGGCTTATGGGACGATAGTTTCCAGGATCCATTGAGGCACCACCTTTGTGTAGAGGGACCACTGTTGCTGTACGCC
Organism: Protopterus annectens; assembly: GCF_019279795.1. Lineage (NCBI taxonomy): Eukaryota > Metazoa > Chordata > Ceratodontiformes > Protopteridae > Protopterus > Protopterus annectens. The sequence continues at coordinate 235,259,233 of NC_056729.1, read as the reverse complement.
ACTCTTTGGGTGCATAACCTGTGGTAAGGCTGAGATTGAACAATAGTTTTATGTTTGGGTTTAGCTCTTCTTGGAGTTCATGTAGGACACATCCCGGGACACTGTCTGGTCCCATTGATGCTGTGTTTTTTGCTTTGGAGAACGCAGCGCTTACCTGAGCATCTGTGATGTCAGGGGGGCAGCACTCTGCTGGGATAGATATTTGCCCTTTTGGTGGAGAGGGGGGGAGTTTGCACTGAACCTAATGCTGCTCAACGCCAAAAGTCTAAACCTCAAAATGCACGCACTCGAGGCACTCCTCAGTATGGAGAATATTGATATCTGTGCAGTAACAGAAATCTGGTTCAAGGCCCCCAAAAGCACCCCAGCACTACCAGGTTATACTTCATACCATGCTTTTTGGCCATAAAACTCAGACTGTACCACAAAAGGAGGGGGAGTATCCATATACATCAAAGATACCCACACCTCCAGGTTAGAAGCACTGCGCGAAGCATTGGAGACCATCCTTGTGCAAATAACAGTGGGCACAACTGCCTTTCAGTTTGTAGCCTGCTACAGACCATCCTCCCAAACTCAGGAACCCCACTTGGCATTCCTGAGAACACTGGAGAATATGAAAGTCTCTCCAAACACCATTATATTGGGTGACTTTAAATACCCAAACATTGACTGGGAAAACTGCTCAAGCCCCAGCACCCTCGCCCAACGGTTCCTAGAATTTATAAACTCAAATACTATGGAACAACTGGTCACCACTCCCACAAGAGGGGAAAACATATTGGACTTCGCCATCACCGACATGGGGACTCTATGTTCCACACCAGCGGTATCCCCCTCATTGGTAAAGTCAGACCATAATCTAGTCTCACTGGACATCCATATCCTGTCCCGACCCCCAGCCAAGATAACCTTGGTGAAGAACTTCTCAAAAACAAACTTCACACTTCTCAAAACCTAGGTGGTATCCTTCAAAGCCCCTGGGCCAGTGGAAAATATGTCTCAAACCGCAGAATCCTTTACAAATGCATTCTATGGACACCTACAGGAATGCATGGATCATGCTATCCCAAATAAAAACAATTTGGGGACCCAAGTAGATAGTAATCTCTCCTTTGACAATCACATTGCCAAAGTGGTTAGAAAGACCTTCTATATAGCCAACCTTATCAAGAAAGGTTTCACATCTAGATCAGGAGAGGTCATTGTGCCCCTCTACTCATCACTCATCAGGCCCATAATTGAATACAATGCCCATTTGGGATGTACCTTACCCAACATCTGCAGCAACTAGAAAGACCCCAAAAGTACCTCACCAAGAGGATTAAGGGACTCAAACAGATGCCCTATGCAGTTCGGCTAAGAAACTCCAGTTCTACTCAGTTGCTTACCGCCTACTCAGAGGTGATCTGTGCCTGACGTATAAAGCCATGTCCAACCCAGACTTAATGGACATTCTCCACCTCAGGAAATCCAAATCCCTTAGAGCTACATGCTCCAGGGACTTAAACCTCAGCACAGAAATAAATAGGACATGCTGGAGGGACAGATTCATATCCCAGAGGCTCCCCTCACTCTGGAACAAAATCCCAGTCCAAGTTAGGCAGAGCACCTCACTGACCCTCTTCAAGAGAAATCTTGACGAGTGGATGGGAGATTGTAAGTTTACCCCTGGGATCTCTTCTGGGTCCCTGCTAGACAGAGGCACAATAAACTATGCGTAAAAGGGCTATCTTCTGTGAACTACTATTCAAAGGCATAGTCTACTAATCTAAAAGGGTGGTGAAAGCCAAACACACTCTGGCTAGGCTTATAAATGCCCTAGGGCAGATAGCCTAGTATGAACCTATGAAACTATGATAATGTTTGGAGTGCACATTGTTTATTGATGATACTGATTGCAGGCTTTTTATCTTCTTTGCTTTCCCACTTTCTAAGAACAACCTAAGTATCTGTAGTACATATTTGATTATGACAGGGTTACAATATATTATATATGTGTCTGCTGTCATATAACTGTGTGCACAAGTCAGGATTGGTGAATAGTGAGAGGTTTCTGGGTTAACGCATGAAAATGCCAGATATGTGTGGCCCACTGCTGTACTCAGACATGACCTAAGTGTGTGATCATGCCTAGTTTGGCCTTTCAGTATTTTGTTGCCTGACATTTGCCTCATTTATTCAAGTGTGTGAGCATAGCCAGTGTGACCTTTCAGTATGTTGCTGTCTGAAGTCCACTACATTTGTTGACGTGTGTGAACATGCCCAATATTAACATTTATACTATATGTGTGTTGAAAATAAAGTTGTATTTTTACTGCAGGGCTCACCTTTGTGTCATAACTCGACAGAGATTATGCTGTGCCTGCAGGGTTTCCATGAGACACTTTGCATAGACTTATCAACATTTCTTCATACAGGCTGACCAGTGAAATACCGTCATGGTTTATTGGTTCAGTACTGTGACTATAGTGCACCGTATCCTGGGTTCAAGGACTGTCACTGCTTTATATTTTCATACTGGGCAGACTAGACTGCTTAAGGACCAGCAAAGCAAATATGAGCATGTTTACCTGCTTTTGCTCCACTATGCCCAACTTTGACTGAACTTGCCCAACATTGCTCAACGTTAACCAACATTGCTGAACATTGCCCAATATTGCTCAACATTGCCCAAAGTTGTGCTAAGTAGTGTGTGCAATTTTGTTTACATATACTAAATAGTGGTAAAAGCTGTTTAGCACTGCTTTATATTGCTTAAAACATGGCAATCATGCCTCAGGTGGTGCTGCAGGGCTGCCTATGTCGGATGCACATAGTACACTCCCTATACATGTTTAAAAACAGGTTGTGTCAAGTTAGGCATCCCTTTTACTATATGTGCGAGTCAGAGAGAGGTATCATTTCCAGGGTTCCTACTGAGCCAGTGTATGTTCTATGCGTTGCCTCTTTGCCACGGCCAAAGCATACTGGGCACTCCTCCTTCTGCCTACTGGGGCAGGCTCAGGTTGTTCCTCTTCTGAGTCACGCTCTGCCTGTGATGACCTTGGCAATGGTGGGGGGCTGTTTGACCCGGCCTTATGCTGCTCCTGCTGCAGCTGTTTTCGCAGGATCATATTATGTAGCATAGCACATACCATGACAATTTGGGTACATGTAGTTGGTGAGTACTGCAAGTCTCCACCAGATGTGTCCAGGCACTGGAACCGTGACTTGAGCAGCCCAAACACACGCTCGATTACATTTCGTGTTTGTGTGTGTGCCTCATTATGGGCATTCCTGTTCAGGCGTGTGTGCATTTCTGATGGGTGTCATCAGCCACGGCTCCAGTGCATATCCAGCATCCCCCACTAGGTGACTATGAGGGATGTCCCCATTGGCAAATGTCTGGTACAGCTGTGTCAGATGCCAGAGATGGGAATCATGGTAGCTTCCAGGGCAGCCAGCACACACATTCAGTATTATGCCCTGGGCATCACACATGACCTGGCAGTTGATGGAGGGGAAGCCCTTGCAGTTAAAGTAGGCCCTACCCCGCTCACTGGCTGGTGCTTTGATGCATATGTGCGTGCAGTGTATTGCACTCACTACCTCAGGGTATTCTGCTATTTGCTTGAAAAGATGCATATTGCTGGCCAATACCTCTCAGGAATTGGGGAAATATACATGATCACCGACATGTGCTGACATGGCATTCAGGAACTGGTGCAGTACCCTGGATGCTGATGCCTGTGATATCCCCATCATATCACCAGTTGGTCTCTGGAAGGTACCTGTTGCTAGTATTCTTAGACCAACACATACCTTGGTTTTCACTGGGATGGGTTCCACTCTGTTGGTTCTGTGTGTGAGGTGTGGCCTGCACAGCTCAACAATTTGCTGCATGAGGTCTCTGTCCACTCTGTAGCACTCTACTATCTCCACCTCATGTAACCCCTGGTAGGTGACCCTGGGCCTGTACACTCTTCTCCGTCTCCTCACTGTGGATTGCTCAGCAGCATTCGCATTGTCACCACCCTCAGCATGTTGCATATGTCACCTTATAACAGCAATGGCAGCCCCTAAAATTTCTTTGTCTCAGTAAAGCTTTTTAAGTTTTCACTTCTCTTAGTTTACTGCAGTGTTGCAGTGTCTCTGAGGAAAACATGGTGGAAAGTTGTTTGCAAAGTTTTAAGTGCTGGGCTGGGCTACTGTACTGCCTGTGTAATTGCCTGATTCTGATTGTTTTCCCCTGCTAGCTCTGCTAGTTCTCCTTGGTTAACGTCCTACTATTTGTTGTGCTTTCTTTTCCCTTTCTGTTTCCACAGGGGGCATCGCCTCGCACACAAGCGCAAACACGCACACACCAGCTCACATGCTTACACAGCCTAACACTTGGTGACTCCTGCTTAAACGCGTGGACACAGGCGCAAACGTGCTTACACACATTTCAACAGACTTACACATACTTACTCCGGCTTAAACGCGTGCACACAGGCGCACATGCACGCACACAGTCTTACTCGGATATACAGGCGTGCACCCGTGCGCAAACACGTTGCAGGCACTTCATCAAGAAACTTTAGTGTTATCCACGGCATACACCTTCAATTTCTTGCCTTTAGCTAGGATACCTGTTGACACACCTTTTCCAGTGATGAGTAACTGACAGCAAACACATGCCACTCTGCTCCAATGAGCTTACATTCTTTCATACATATCTCCCTTGTGATGTCACCTATCTTCTACTCTGATACCTCCCTTATCCTACTCTTACATTCCACTGACTTTGCTCATTTGCCATGTAAAATTGGGATTCACTATCCTTACCCTCATTTGCATAGGATTGCCTACTAATGCTTGGTTACATCTCTTAGACTGAGCTTCCCCCATTAGCAACCTCTACTCAGTAGCCATGTTGTCTTCAGCCTGCCATTCACTTGCATGGAAAATAAAGATTTTCAATAAAATCTCTATTTGTGGCTTTTAATTTTTGGTTTTCTGTTTTTTAAAGTGCAGCACATTTGCGCGGCGATGAGCTGTGCTTAAACTTCAGAGATTGAGGTAAAAAAAATGATTTTTTTTAAATTTTGCAATGGGGAACATTGCCAATGGCAATATATTTGGCCATTGGCATGCTTCCTCAACTGGATGCATCCTTTATTTGGAGCTGTCATGGCTCCGTTTTGCTATTTGCAGAATGGTACTCAGTTGTCAATGGAGTTCATTTCTGCAAATAACACTACTCTTACTCGGACAGGTTAGGGTTTCCTGGATCGCAAATTTACCTCATTTGCATAGCTTTTGGCAGCAAATGAGGTAATTTGCATAACCTAGCCCTGTCCGTGTAAGAGTCATTTTAGGAGTTCTCTTGCACACCCCTGCCGGCTGTTCCTGGATCGTTTGGTGGACATGTTGGCTGCATGGAGTCTTACTCTACTCTTAGACTCCGTGCAAGCCTTTGTGAATCTGGCCCTATATAAGATAATTTAAAAATTGAGGTACATGAGCCTACTGGAAGTTCCTCCTGTGACATATTTGCTGTCCCTGAAACAGTAGCAGCAAGGTTAAGGACATGCTGTTCTGCATTTTTCTGGGAGCTGTCCGGATCCTGACAGTGGACAGAAACTCTTGATTTGCTGTTAGTGGTGACATTGTAGCATGCCTCCCAGGTACCCATCTGATCCCGGTCCATTGCAGTTGTTCTCCTCCTAGAAGATAAGATAATTTCAGTGCCCCTATGGTTCACCTGATCATATGTCCTGCTGTGGCCACCTACTGCACTGAGATCTGCAACTATCTGCTGAGAAATTTGCATTCTGCCGGACATATCACCATGTCACCTCTCAATCAGAAAGGCACCATGTCATCTAAAAGCTTCCATAATGATCTGATTCTCAGGAATACGGAAGGGTGTTTTTTAGGGATTGAGGCACCTGGGTGTCATAGTCCTAGGTGTCCTAAAAAACAACTGAAGGATAATACACATAAGTGTTACATTACTACAAAATAACTATTCCCAGATAAGACAGAAACATTAGCATTTCAGTATTACTCACTGGGGAAACATAAAAAAGTCTAGAGATTTGAAATATGAAGAACAGTCTTGATGCAAAAAAAAAAAAAAGAGGGGAGAGTAACAATAGCAATATATCCATGTTCTTGCCATAACAGAAATGTAGTTTTGCTCCCCCACCCCAAAACAATAGCCAAATGACGTATTGTGCTAACAAACCATCACTGAAATGCTAAAAGTGCTTTCAAATGTAAAGTCCCTGAAACATGACTAAAGATTTAACTCAGAACATTCCATTTTAAGATATTGCCAATCATGTATCCCTGTGAAATGCCCCAAAAAACATGTCTATGCCATCAGGACACTTCTAACTAATGTATACAGATAAAATATATATTGAACAGATTTTCCTTAATGACATTTCAGCATATGCAATATATAGACGAAAAGTGCAAGTCTACCTTCTCAAGTTTAATAATCTTCTGTGCAGACATATCCCAAACTAATAGCCTCCTTTTTGTGCTTTCTACATAAGCAAGTCTCATCACCTTCAGGTTCCATAGCTGCACAGTTTCTTTTTTATGGTGTAGATTCAGGGCTGTCAGCATGGTGAAGATGGAAATCAGGTGTGAACTCATTAGAACTGCTGAATCCAATGTAATAGGTATAAACATAATGCAGGCACTTTTCGGTGTTGTTTTTTAATGAATTGCAACTGTGAATAATTACTGGATATAGAGAAGGAAAACACAAAAGCAATACAGACTGTTCTATATCAAGTGAGTGTGTCAAGTTAGACTTACAAAGTTGTTAGAAGTTATTTTGTCAAAGCAGGAAATGTCAAAGTTGGAAATGTAAGTAAGCAGCACACAGTTCACAACTTATGTTTTAATATCTAACCTCCCCTTTATTTGTTGGCAAGTGTATATTATATTATTGTCATTTAATATCCTCACACATTTTAGGACAATGATAGAGAATGGCTTTCAGATTGAATCTGAGATTACTGGCCAGATAAGATAAGAAAGAGCAACAATCACAGAAAGGTAAGACAGAGCTGTATATTTGCAAGCAATGCTCATAAATGGTTGTACTCAGTGCACATCATCCAAAATTAATGCATGTACAAATAACTGTTAAATGATTTCATACTACTGTAGATGACATTGCAGCAGGTTGCATGCAGACTGATTTCAATTCTTGCTGCAAAGGTGTTTCTGTGCAAAGAGGGATAGGGCACCCTTACTGCATTCTGAAGGTTCATTGGAGTGAGAGTTGAAATCAAGACCTATGTACAAATGTTTCATGTGCTATAACATTTTGTAATGTCATAGATTGTTTCACTCAGTTTCTATTTTTTTTTTATTTTTATATATATACATATATATATATATATATATATATATATATATATATATATATACATATATTTTTTTTTTTTAATTTTATTTTTTAATTTTATTTATTTATTGTTCGAACAGTGTTTGGCTGTGCTTATCTCATTTCCACGAAGCTTAGGAGTGCACAAGCCTGGACTAATGGCCCTCCCAGGAAGCAGACAGAACACCTGCAGACAGGGTGTCTGTAAAAGTCCAAATGTCAGAACAATACATTTTGTTGCAGATTTTGCTTTCCATTCCACATCACTGCTTAACGACATTGCACGGCAGTTAGCAAGGTCCCCCAACATGTGCAGCCATTGAACACCTGCAGACAAGACTCAGACCACCAATAACTGAAATTAGATACATTCAGTGAGTTCTGTTGGGCACAGTGTAAACACGCTAAGTGGTTAACACAGAGAACTTATGAATGAGTAGGGAATTATGGAAATGACATGTAACTTGTCCTGTGGCAGCAGGTCTAAGTGTAGGGCTAGAGTACAGATATTCTTAGGTTTCTGAACAGGGTTTACAACCTATTTTTACTGTTGTAACAGTACAGTTTATATCAATGAACTGAAAACAGATGTGTTATTTTGACATTCTTGTGGCAACAGGTGTAAGTGTAGCACTGCCATACACATGGTCCTGAGTCCTAATACAAGATATTCCATACATTTTTACTGTTTTACTGTTGTTCCACTTCCTGTTATATTCATTCTCATTTATAACTCTTTAGATAGTGAAGCTGATATGAATTATATGTATGAGGGATAAGACATCCTTATTATGTTTTCTTTTGTATGACTGAGGGTATACTGTCTACTATATTTCTATAAGTATAATTCTGCTATCTTGACTTGCATGACCTTCACAATTACATAACATACATACATACGCAACTGGATCTATATACAAGAACCTTGTCGGGTCACACACATAGGTTCATAGGTTCATAGGTTCATACTAGGCTATCTGCCCTATTTTGAGGTTAGTATACTGTGCCTCTGTCTAACAGTGACACAGAAGTGATAGCGGTAAACCTACGATCTCCATCCCATCCACTCATCAAGATTCCTCTTGAAGAGAGTCAATGTGGGACTCTGTCTAACCTGGACTGGGACAGCATGTCCTATTTATTTCAGTGCTGAGGTTCAAGTCTCTTGAGCGCGTAGAGCTCGATGGGATGATTTTCTGAGGTCCATTAATTCTGGGTTAGTTTCTTTAACCGGGCAGCATATGGCATCTGTTTGAGCCCTTGATCCTCTTCAATTATGCCTGATGAGGGATGAGTAAAGAGGTACGCATGACCTCCTGATCTAGATGTGAATCCCTTCATGTTTAGGTGGGCTATATAAAATGTTTTTCGGTTGTCAAATGATTATCAACTTGGGTCCCCAGGTCCCTAATGACTTCTTCTGTACTTAATGGATTACCACCTATGTGGTAATTTGTGGGCACTTTGTTTTTGTTTTTTTTTGTTTTTTTACACATACATGTGTAACACCTCAAACTGTCACCTGCATTTATGAATGATTTCCAACTATGTTTGAGCAGCACTTCTTCTGTGGAAAAGATGGAAAATCAATGCTGAAGAAGAAAAGGTGTTGTCCCTTATGCCGAGGTTTGAATCCCACACTGTAAAAATCAATTTTATCAGTGTATAAAGGCAAAAAAACAGTGTCAGGTCATGACATTTATGCCCTCAGTAGATGTCTGCAAAATTAACTCACCTAAAAGTTACCACCTAATTTCCAATATATATTTCAAAGCTACATCACCAGACACCCCACAAACTAAGGCTGAGTGTAATATTAATCTTCCAGTTTCAAGTATTTAATTTCTCTCTACTCAGCATTGCTGCACTCTGCTTAACATCCCACAATTGCGGTTGGCATCATTGCTCAGGTTTGTGCACTACCAATAAATACGATAACTGGAATTGGTGAGAAAACATCAGTTTTGATTGTTCTAGTTTGGATATTAGACATGTCTGGCATTAGAGGGGAAGCTGCTCAGTTTAGGGTGCAGAACTGGGGTGCCCAGGAGCCTAGAATAGTTATTATAAAGCAGTGTAGGCATAATTTTAATGACTTGCACATGCATAAAAGGGATATGCTCAACTGCTGGTTGAATGAATTTGAGACTGCAGACATCCCAAAGCTGTGTAAGCATGATCATATAGTACTTATAATAATTAGAAAGCTAAATATAGGCAAGACTGTTATGCAAAATGCTCTTCTGTTCTTTTTCTGTTCTTTCCCCAGTTAATACGGAATGTGAATTCAATAGGCAGGCTCGAACTGAGAGACTAAGAGAAGCAAGTGGCATGTATGCAGCACAAGACAAGTGTTATTGTAGCTTTAAAAGTTAAAGAAAGCTTTTTGGGTTTTATATACAACTGTAGCAAACTGAGTATGCATATCCTAACTGCAAAAGCAAGTATTCATGCATTACCGTAGTGCAAACCAAGTTTAAGGGTCAGATATTAGACTGTAGTCAGAGTTTGTGGGTTCAAATATCGCAAATCACAGCTATGCAATATTGCATTTCTTTAACAATATTTACATTAAATTAAACTGTATACAAGTGGCACAGATGCCCTGCTAACTGTAATCTATATAACTGGAACACGGATATGTGCAATATATGCACTTTTCAAGGATTACTGTCAAAAGTCTGTAGTTATAGTATGCATCTATTATGACATATACCTAAATGTCATACTTCAGAAAAAAATAGTTGTATAATTGTGTTAATGCATCATATGTCTTTTTTTTCCTCTCACCCCAACCCTTATCTCTCTTTTTTTATTTTTTATGTGTCATCAAAATGAATCCATGTCATTCATCTGTACTACATTACTAAATGCTCCACAGCACAATGAATCAACCTGCCCCTGCTCCACCAGCTCCAGCACCGAAGCTCAGCACATCTGGGACCCAACCTGGCAGCACTGCCTCTGCTGCCCTTGCACTACCTGTGCCCTCAGGTAGTGTTGCCTTGGCAGCTAGTGCAGTGGTACCCTCTGGAAGCAGTGGCAGAATTGGGAATTTCGTCACCCACCAGGATATGCCAGGGCTGGTGCATAGAGTCATGCACCACACTATTGGTGCATGCTTAAGCTGGATTGAGAAGCTACTCTCCCTCATGACTGATAGGAGGAGAAAACATCAAGCACTACAGCTACACGTGGAGTAAGTAGAGTAAGCGGACAGTGACCACAGTCCAGTGTGTGAGGACTCAGATTCTCACTGTCTCCCAAGTTTGACATGCATGAGCCTGGGTTGTCCCCTCCCTCACCCCAGTTATAGTGTCCACCAGTCTTTCAGGTCCTCACCATCCCTATCTCTTGTCTTGTTTGTCATGTTTGTTTGCATTTTCTCCCTCCCCTACCCAACATACCAGACCCAGACATACCTAATTCCCTAACCCAGCATTCCTGTCTTACTGAATAAAAAAAATGGGCACCTATCCCACAAAAAAAATACTGTGACATACATAGCTCTCCATTTTGCACACATGACTTCTTGGCACACTTGATTCAGTCCAATTGGCTACACAACAGGATTATGTCATTGTCATCCCTCTCTCTGGAGGTGACAGTCCACAACGACAAAGAAGTAACAAGAACACCAGAAAAAAATAAAATAAAATAAATTTGCTATGCAAAAAGAAAATGAAAAAAATCCACAGACTGTAAGAGGAACTACACATTGTGGAACTTGTAATTTTTGCCACTTTATAGATACCAATAGTGTTTTTGTGCATCCTGTAACAAATCAATAACATATTTACAAGGAAGGTAATACTCATGCCTTTAGTTTTAGGGTATTGAATATGGTAGAACAAAGCATCAGACTGAGGTATGTTAATAATGCACTAGAACAGAAAGAGAGACAAGGTGGATAGTAAGACTACAGGCAGCTGAACATCCAGGGTTGAATGAACATGTTCCTTTACAGCCCATTTTAAAGGCATGAACCTTATTTAAATAATTGTTTTATTGAAGCAATTTGCTTAAGTAATGCACTGTTGGTCTTGTGATAATGATTTTTTAGTATTTAAGTGGAGTGTGTTTTAATTTTGTTTGTATTGGTCTGAAGAAGTACTCAGGAGAGCATAAAAGCACTAACCTTATATTAAACTATGCATTTTATTTTACTCTGATGTGGTGGTTCTGTGGATTTTATTTTATTTTGTTTTTCTGGTGTTCTTGTTACTTCCACAGACCCTTTGTTCCACAGCGGATTACTTCTTTGTCATTGCCTTATTGTTGTTAGTGTTGCTGTGGACCAAGGCAGAGGGGAACAACATTGAATTGGACTATAATCCAAAGATTTTAGCAGTGAGTTCTACATGTTTCGAAAAATTGACAGTTATACAGTATAATCCACTGCTGACCTATACTCTAGGTCCAGAAGTTGCAGAAAGAGAAGGCTTGGTGTTTGATAATGTGTTATTTGGTAATGAACTTAAGGCCCTGGAGAATGATCTTTTTAAGTTAAAACGCTATCAATGTCAGCGTCTTCATTTTGAAGCTTGCCTCCACCATAAGGTGGTACTCAGGGATCTTTGCATTCTTAGGATGCTGACCTATGAGAATACTTATTTAGATTTGTTAAAAGAGTGACAGCAATTGAATCTGGACTTGAGTTTTAGTCATATCAAGCTTCTTATTAGTTTTTTTCTTCCTACGGAACAAGCATTGATAGCTGATATAAAACAGAGGCAGCATAGACTCATGATCATTCTTCCAGAGGAAATTTATGTGCAGACTGTGGAGGAATTAACTGAGAAGGTTTCCTCCTTACAAAATCATTTAATGGCTATAAAAAAGCAGAAGCTAGAGAGGAATCTACATGATTTTGTTAATGGGCATGTTTTCTCTGCCACGTTCACCTGCATCTTGAAAGTATTCAAATGTTGAGCCAGACACAACACACCAACTAGGAAGGGCGTGATTGGTTGAGACAAATGCCAATATCCCACTGTCTACATCTATTGGTTCGTCTGCTTCCATTGAGGTGTCTGACATCCCTATGACTTCCAGAGTGACTCTAGAGGCACCAGCATTGTCAATTGAGCTACAACAACCAACTGTGAGAGCAAAGAATGGGGTTGGTGGATGTAACAAGTCGTTTTTCCATCTCTGCCTCTACCCATCAGAGACATGAACTCTCCAGCTCACAAACGGTTACCGAATCAAGGGAGGAAACACTCCCTACAGCTATCAGATACAGAAAGGAATCAGAATCAATCATTTAAGAAAATGTGGCACATGGCTCAGAACAGTTAATAATTTGTAGAGGACTTTTTCTGAGGTTGAACTATATGTACTGAGGAAAGGTTTGTCCTTTATTCCAGCATCTCAAATGCTGATTACTGACATTTTGATTGATATTAAATTATTTGCTAGAAATGTGATGTTAAAAGCCATGTTTAGTTCTAGTGAAAATCAGTCTATATATAAAAAAGCCTAGTAGTTTTGTGCCTGTTTTAGATCCTGCGATAGAGGCTTTTTGTCATATGTGTGAAAAGGATGTGAGGGAATATTTTCTGCACAGACCACCACATAAAAAGTTTTGCAACCTGAGCAAGCATTAGTGGAAAGCTTTGTTGAATCTGCAGATGGAAGAGTCTGTTGTGTTTCGGCCAGCAGACAAGGGTGAGTCGTTAGTAGTTTTAGATAAAGTTTTCTATATAACACTAATGAAGGAAATATTAAGTGACAGAGCTGGCTATGTGGTTATAGGGTTAGATAATGTGTACTACATTATTAATGAGATACATAGGATTTTGAATGGTTATTTAGCAGAAAGCATGCTTACTTTAGATCTATTTAATTATTTTAGAATTATGCTTCCATTAGTATCCACTCTTAATGGTTTACAGAAAATCCATAAGTAGATGGATCAAACACCTTTGTGACCTATAGTGTCAGGGAAGGGGTGGGCTACAGAGTCTGTGTCCATTTATATAGAGAAGGAATTGAGACCAATTGTTAATGCTTCATGTACTATTTTACGTGATACTAAATAGTTTTTAGAAGATTTGTTTTTATGTTTAGAGGTGATTAATAATGTAGACAAGTTATTTTTTTCTAACCCTGGATGTACAATCTCTTTTCACTTGCATACCTAACACAGAAAATCTTAAGATGCTCTGTGAATGTTTCCAAGAATGTAATAACTTTAGTGATGCTAAGATAGCCTTGATTTGTTCCCTTGTTAGTATTATTCTGGAATATAATATATTTCTCTTTGATGGTGTATATTATTGGCAAAAGCAGGGTGTAGCCATAGGCACACCCTGCGCAAACAGTAATGCAAATTTGGTTATGTCACAATGGGAACAGATATTTGTTCTGGATACTAATAGGTTCTCCTGATATATTGTTCTGTTTAAAGGATTTGTGGATGGCCTTTTTTTATTATGGCAAGGACGGGAGGAGTTGATCTCTGAATCTGTAGATTATTTGCATACTATGACAAGCTTTCTAAGGTTTATGTATAAATATTCATATACAAGAATGGATTTTTTTGGATGTGGAGGCTTTTAAGTTAGAGAATGAGGGCATAGCTACTAAACTATATAGAAAACCTTGTCGAGTAAACACCACGTTAAGAAGGGATAGTATGCATCCAGCAAGAGTATTCAAGAATGTATTAAAAGGTCAGGGGATGCGGACTTTGAGAATGAATAGCCTACAACCACTTTTTGAATCAAATTTGACTATATTGACACAAGAGTTCAGAGATAGAGGTTACAGGGAAAGTGAAGTAAGTGGTATGGCAAGAGAAGTCAGATGTTTAAGAAACAGTGCAGCCCAACCATATTTCTCCAGCAGACAGACAGAGTCAAATCAGGGACAACTGGCCAATGTTAGTCAGAGGGACTGCATTGGTTTTCTGATGCATTATACCAAGGACAACAATATTTTCTGTGATATAATAAAAAGGAATTGGCCAGTTTTGTTATCAGATGCCAAGATAGATAATGCTGTAGGACCATATCCACACTTTGTGTTTAGGAACAAACATTTGTTAAAGTGACTTTTGCTATGCCACAGACTGTAAGAAGAACTACATAATGTTGCCAGTTTATAGATACTAATAGTGTTTCCTACATAAAAACAACAGCATAGGCTGAATGTTGGAGCTACTTGCAATAGCACTGATATGATTTATTTGGCTAGGTGTCAGCTATGCTCATGTTTTTATGTAGGAAAGACGGTGAGGATGTTAAGGGAGAGAATAAGAGAACACTTACAGGCTATCAGGAGTCAAGATTTGAGGAATGCTTTAGCTAAGCATATTTACAATGAAGGTGATACTCATGCCTTTAGTGTTAGAGTATTAGATATGGTAGAACAAAGCATCTGGCTGGGGGATGTTAATAATGCAGTGGAACAGAGAGAGAGACAAGTTGGATAGTAAGATTACAGGTAGATGTACATCCAAGGTTGAATGGGCATGTTCCTTTAAAACCCATTTTAAAGGCACAAACCTTATTTAAATAATTAATTTATTGAAAAGATTTGCTTAAGTAATGCATTATTGGTCTTCTGATAATGATCTTTTAGTATTTAACTGGAGTGTGTTTTAGTTTTTCTTGTATTGGTCTGAAGAAGTGCTCAGGAGAGTATGAAAGTGCTAACCTTATATTAAATTATGCATTTTATTCTACTCTGATGTGGTGGTTCTGTGGATTTTATTTTATTTTGTTTTTTAGATATTTTGTAAATAGTATCAGATTTTACTGTTGGAGAAATGTATAACTATGGTTCTTTCTTTCCTCCCTCTTCCACATTCCTGTATTGCTTTCCCTTTGTTTTTACACCTGCTTGCTCCCCATTTCACCACTTTCCTATCTACCTCATTTTAACACCTATAATTTGGTCAAAACATAGAATCACACACAACACTCATAAGTAGCAGAAAAAGCAAGGATCCCTTCACTTTTGGCCTCTATGTTAGTATGGAGTTTGGCATCATGCACCAATCCCAAGTGACGGTAAGCTTCCCTACAATGCTGTGGTTATGTCTGTATAGTGTTGCTTAAACAAGCTGCACTATGCCAACACACAGCAGCACAATGTACAATAAATAATTGATGTCATTGCATTATCACTGTTTATTTAAAAGTAATAGAGACACCCAGATTCAAACTCAGTATCATCTGGGCTAAAAAAAGAAATGTATCAATGCATTTACACCTGCTCCCACAGAGTGAGCTAAGCAGCAGGTGTCTTTCTTATACTCAGTACTAACTGTCATACTTTTAGCAATGCGGCTTGCATATGCACACTGCTTATCTATGCTCAAATGGGGAAAGTAATAGAAATGTGTATGTCACATGAGGAAACACTTTGCCAACCATCGTGCAAACCTGGTGCTCGCTGCTGCACTATGCAAAGTTAAATTTAGCATGTATTAGAGCTGTTTACTGTCCATTTTACTCTTTATGCCATGAAACTACATGTGGAAACTTAATAAACTAAACAATATGTCACATATTTGCAATGCAGCTATACATTGCCTTTCCCCATGCACTACAACCCTGGTGTCTCCTCTACTTTTTCACAAATATATCAACTACACTATATAAATTAATATCAAATGTTGTGTGATATGCAATGCACATCAATCTGGTAACATGCAGAACTAGAACTATCTTCACAGTTGAACATGCCTACACATCCATTAACTGACCGTCAAAACTATTGGCCCATAAGTCTAACCAGTCTATCTACAAGGCTATAGAGAGGTTCATCATGGACCTTATCCACAGGGACATAGGTGACCTTCAACACTCTTTACACAACCCATATTGGTTTGTCAAGGGTAGAGCATGAAGCTTCAAGTTTAGCGCTGCTTGTTCTGTTTGACTGGAAGGTCTGTATTCCAGGCAGGCAATGGGGATCCTACAACAGGGATTCGACTCTCAAACTTCTTAACGTTGGTCCACACAGCCAGCTGGAATTAGTCGGCGAGTTTGACTTTCGTCCACCATTTAACTCCGATTCTGAAGAAGAAGTGTGTCAAAAACGTATGAATTTGTGAGCGTTATCCAATAAACTATTTCAACTGTTTGTGTTGCGAGCCCTCATTTGGAGTTTCCAGCGAACTTCTGGTTGTTTATTCGTGGTATTTTGGTTCACTTTCATCTCTTTTTTGATTTGGTTAAGGGTAGAGCTTGCTTAACAAACCTAGTGCACTTCTTTGATAATGTCCCCAAAACCCTGGAGGAGGGAAAACAGGGCATATGATCTATCTTGATTTAGCCAAGCCCTTTGACACAATCCCCCATTTAGGTATCATAGGGAAACTATCCCATTTGGAGCTTAACCCATACATTACTAGATGGGTAGCCAAGTGGCTCACTGACAGAGTGCACAGTGTCAAACTTGGAGAGTCCACCTCCACCAGTGGACCAGTTAGCAGTGGAGTATCCCAAGGATCTGTGCTGGGCCCTCTACTATTTAACTATTTCTCTGAATTCCAGCTGAAGTTAGATAGCCTGTGGGTTACAAAGTTTGCAGAGGACTGACAAATGGGTGCAATCATACAAAGTCCCTCATCGATATTAACATATTACAGAAAGGCCTGACAGAAACAGATGATTGGAGCCAAATGTACAGTCTGAAATTTAATGCAAGAAAATGCCTCATTGTCCCCTTTGGCAAAAAGTAGCCCCACTAATTACGTTATCTGTAGCACCACTCTAATCTCAAACTCTGTGGTGCGAGAATTGGGAACACAGTTTCATAACAATCCAAACTTCAATCACTATGTGTCCATAGTGGTAAGACACACATTCTACATTGCCAAAATCATAACTAAGGGCATCACATCCAAGACCGGGGAGGTCATAGCTCTTCTGTATTTGATCTTTATCAGACCACTAATTGAGTACAATGCTCCCTTCTCTATGTACTTCACCTGACACCTGCAGCAATTGGAGAGATCACATAGGTTTCTAACCAAGAGAATCCAGGGCCTCCAAAACATGACATACATAAAAAGACAGAAAGAGCAGTCTTCGACCCTGTCCTAATGTAAATGCTGAACATCTGTAAATCAAATGGGACAAGAATAACTTGCTCCAGGTATCTCAACTTAGCCTATGACATAAACAGAACATGCTGGGGAGACAGATATATCCCCAAAGATTGCCACTGCTCTGTATTAGGCTCCCACTGCTTGTGAAGCAGTACAACTTAATGACCTTATTTAAGTGCAAATTTGACAACTGGATGTATAATTATAAATTCAGCCCAGGGCTGGCACCTATGTCCCTCATAGACAGGCCCGGTTGGTGCTGATCTCAAAATCACTCTGCTAACAATGAATATCTAACTATGCTCAATAAGAGTATTTGGGTTTTTACACAACTA
The DNA here is from genome assembly GCF_019279795.1 of Protopterus annectens. Lineage (NCBI taxonomy): Eukaryota > Metazoa > Chordata > Ceratodontiformes > Protopteridae > Protopterus > Protopterus annectens. The sequence goes on along the minus strand of NC_056729.1, from coordinate 235,241,457 downwards.
GGCTTGTTAATGCCCTAGGGCCATTATCCCAGTAACCTGCTAGGAATATATGAAGCTATTAACCTATGAAGGCCTCTCATCATCTTCTGTCCTACATTCAGTGCTGATGTCATACACTATAAGATGACCAGCAACTTTGTAAAACTCAGACTTGTGCCATGGAGCTTGCATAAATTACTGAGTTCTATAGTTTGTGTACTAAGACAGGTAGGGATTCTGTTCTCACTGTAGTCAGGTGTGTGTGTGTGTGTGTGTGTGTGTGTGTGTGTGTGTGTGTGTGTGTGTGTGTCTGTGTGTCTGTGTGTGTGTGTGTGTGTGTGTGTGTGTGTGTGTGTGTGTGTGTGTGTGTGTGTGTGTGTGTGTGTGTGTGTGTGCGCCTAGCCAGAAGAGCAGAAGTGTGTATCCTACTGTTACCACTCCAATCCCATGGATTGACAGTATTTTGACACTTGCACATGCCTACATATCCATGTCATGCAGGCCTCCCAACAATTTCTCTCCTACATCCAGGGCTGATGTCATGTACTATAAGTTGGCCTGCAGCCTTGTAAAAGTCAGATTTGTGTCATGGTGTTTGTGTAAATCACTGAGTTTTGCAGTATGTGTTCTTAGGTAGGTAGGGATTTTGGCTAGAAGAGCAGATGTGTGTATCATACAGTTGCCACTTCAATCTCATGAACTGACAGTATTTTGATACTTGCATATGCTGAATGCACATCCTTTTCATGCAGGCCTCTCAATATCGTCTCTCCAACATAAACTGCTGATGTCATCCACTATATGCTGGCCTGCAGTCTTGTAAAAGGCAGAGTTGTGATGTGGAACTTGTGAAATTGCATTGCTCTATAGCCTGTGTACTTAGATTGGTAGGGGTTCTGTTCTCATCTCAGTCAATGTGTGTGTGTGTGTGTGTGTGTGTGTGTGTGTGTGTGTGTGTGTGTGTGTGCGCGCTAGACAGTAGACAGAACCTTTTACACCAGCATGTGATACACTGTTATTGCCACATTCTTATCAGACACTGTTGATGTCATCAGCTATAAAATGCTGTCTGAGAGATTACAAGTCAGACTTGAGCTGTGGTGCTTGCCTTAAATGCACAGTTCGGTAGTCTGTGTACTGAGGTAGGTGTTCTATTCTCACTGCAGTCAAGTGGGTTGTGTGTGTGTGTGTGTGTGTGTGTGTGTGTGTGTGTGTGTGTGTGTGTGTGTGTGTGTGTGCACTTGTCTGACATTACAGAGAGCCTTTTACATCAGCATGTGGGACACTGTTATCGCTCTATTCTCCTCACCCAACACTGCTGATGTCATCAGCTGTATCTGATTTGTGGATTTGCACTTTTTCCACAATGGCAGGCTTAGAGACTTACCTGATGGCCATCCTTTAGGATACAGAATACAGTGACATGGCTTTCAGTCTATCCACATACAACATTGCATGGTTTGTAGGCCATGTATTTTCTTGGTGATAGCCCCCTGTAGTCTCTCCAGCTGCATGCGTCTGGTAAGAAACATGCAGAAGAGAGCATTATACTCTATATTAGTGGTCTGATAAGGTGCTGTTATACAATCTTCAGATATGAATATGATGGTGTGACTAATTATGTGCACAGCATAGGATTTCAATACCAGTGTGGGTACTTGGTGGTCAAAGTTCAGATTGCTATGTACTTCTGTTCCCACTGCTTGCATCACTGAGTTTTCAGCAAAGAGGGACTGTTGTCAATGACCGTAATAAGCAGGAAATTTCACTTTCCAGAAGACCAAAATAAAGACACATTTTTGCATTTATTTGTAGACTGTGTTGCTTTGTCACCAATCATTTGTCTGCGTTAGCCCCTACTGTAGTATGTTATCATCATAGGTGGACTCAATGACTGCACCCAGGATACCAGAATCAGCAAATGCTATAAGCCAAAGGCAGTATATTATAACCTGAACTGCCAAGAAATAGATTACACACAATAAAGGGCCAAGCACAGCTCCCTGGGGTAGACTAATGAAGACAGTCAGTGAGCTAACTGGTTACCCATCTATTGATGTAAGGTTTAATTCCCAGCTAGGAGAGATTCTCAATGATACCTGCATGGGGGATTATGCTCAAACCCTAGACCAGATCAGGATAGCCAGTATGCACTGTCTTACCTTCATCCAGGCCTATCACACAGAATCAATGGGCTGTGACAGCATCATGAATCACCTATCAAGTGACACATCACATACACCTTTCTGACATGATTGAATACTTCAGCATGCACCCCACATAGACTATGTTCCTGTAGAAGGGTGTACATCAACATGTATCTGTCTCAGTTTGGGGGGGACAGCACATGATGCATGCAAGTATTGTCTCATCCTGACTCTCCTTATCTGTGAGATAGACCAACGTGTCATCATTGACCTTTTCTAAATGGACACTAGTAATATCTGGGTTGCATGCAACAGACCTGTGTGAGTTGTTTATGCTACATCATGTCTGTTACATCTGTTGGATGTCCTCAATGAGGTCATCAAGGGCATGCATGATGACAACACTAGTATCCTTTTGAACTTGACAAGCCCAAGGCATTTGACACAAATCACATTGAGGTATTCACTCAGCACTGTCAGATGTGGCCATAAACACTTATATCACCAAGTCGGTAGACCACTGTATCACATACGTGGTATCTAAATATTTTGAAATATCTGAAGTGACCTAACCAGTGATCAGGTCCGTACATCAGGGCTGTCTGCAAGATCTTTCCTGTATGTTACTTAAATGACAGACATCATAGATTACATACACAACCTGTATCCAAACAACTGTCTGAAGGACTACAGATTTTGGACAGTCATTAACTCTAACTGTGATATTAGTATAATACAGACAGTATCAACATGCACCAAAGATTGCTGCCACAGACATAACACGTGCAGTGATACAAAAATATCCAGGGATTTGTTATTCCAGGAAAACAAACACACAAGCCAAGTATAATGTAGACATCACACCCTGTAATCAGATGAATAGGTATGTGACATGTGTCTCTGGATAGATGGTAAGTGGAACATCCACCAGCATGTGCTCACAGTGCTGACTACGTCCTTGTATATAACACAACTACTGAGTATGTTACACCAGATGCATGTGTGCTACATATTTTGGTAATGCACACAGTACATACATTACTGGCATGGGTAACATTCATGACAGTGTGGATTGTGCCATGCATATCTGCCATGCCCTCCAGTCAACTAGTCTGTATTGATGATAATGTTGCATACAGGTATAGCAGAGTCCCTCCTAACACCTCCAGCAGATGTTATTGTGCCCGGACAGTGTGCATGATTACCACATTAAAGTGTGGACATGTTAATAGTTGTACAAGTATGCTTGTGCAGAATTATCTCTGACCACTGTAAATCACATATGTCAGAGACATGTGATTATTGGTGGTATTATTCTGATATTGTCCATGATTGTGCTTGCTTCTTTTAATGTTACTCATGAGCCGTTATATATATACCACTTGCTGGATACCTCTGCTGAGATTACACTCATATTCAGGCAAATCAGTTTGCACAGCTTCACAATATGCACCCTAACCCAATTGTGTATCACATCCCTGATAGATGTCTTCTGCATTGTTCATGTAAGAATGCTTATCTTACACAGACATCTTTCCCAATGTTATGCCACCTTGTGTGACCGTCACATATTACACATTTCTACTGTACAGTTTGTACTGTACCATTTTGATGTGTGATTGGTGTTACTGCTACAACTGTCTTCCGTTGACATATCCTCATCTGTTGTGGTTACTTCAGCTGTCTTCTTTCTTGAGTTCATTACTACAATTCATCTGTGTGCTCCTATTCAAACGCACACTACCCCTGATTGTTTATTTTATGTGGTAGTCCATTTACCCTTAGAGATCATTTACACAAATTTGGTATTGAAAGCCATGAACTGGATTTTACAATACTCTGCACTGTATACACTGTCCTGTATGGTGTTTGGACCATATAAATAACTAACAATCACACCTTTCAACTGTCCAGATTTTCAAATAATTTCCAGATTTTTGGCTTACATATCTTTAGTGTGTTCCTTATAAAACCTGTGGTTTTCTGCCATATCACTGAGATGATATCAGGACTGATGCCACACAATAATTACATGCATTTGAGTTTCAGACATCAAACCCTTCAGAAAATTTATCTACACACAAGCCCCTTGTTATTCTAGCAGTTTAAAAGAGCAAATTTGTAAAATCTGTCCCTATTTCTGTCTCATTGTCCCCCATTATGTTGCACTTTGTCTAGATTTCTTGCATTAAGAGATTGAGAGTTATGAGAAATATCATATGTTAAGCCCTTAGGTTCATATGTTCTTAGGTAGGTACTAGGCTATCTTCCCAAAGGCATTTATAAGCCTAGCTGTAATGTGTTGGCTTCCACCGCCCCCTAAGATTAGTTGCCTGTGCCTGTCCAGTACAGCCATTGAAGTGATCCCTGGGGTAAACTTTCTGTTTCACATCCACTCGTCAAGGTTTCTGTTGAAGAGGGTTAGGGAGGAGCTCTGCCTAATGTAGATTGGAATCTTGTTCCAGAGTATGGGAAGTCTCTGGGACAGGAATCTATCCCTCCAGCACGTCCTATTTATTGTTGTGGTGAGGTTTAGATCCCTGGAGCATGTGGCTCGAGGGGATATAGTTTTCTTTAGGTGGAGCATGTCCATCAATTCTGGATTGGACATGGCCTTGTATGTCAGGCAGAGAGTACATTTGAGTAGGCGGCATGCAACCGAGTACAGCTGGAGTTTCTTCACTCGAGCTGCATAGGGCATCTGCTTGAGGCCAGTGAACCTCTTGGTGAGGTACTTCTGTGATCTTTCCAGTTGTTGCAGGTGTCTTGTAAGGTACATCCCAAATGGGGCATTGCACTCTATGATGGGTCTGATGAGTGATGCGCAGAGGGTCCAATGACCTCTTTCGATCTGGAAGCAAACCCTTTTGTGATTAGGTGGGCCACATAGAAGGATTGTCTAACCACTTTGGCAATGTGATTATCAAAGGAGAGGTTGCTATCTACTTGGGTCCCCAGATCCCTTATTATGTCTTCCATATTTAGGGGGCTACCACTTATGTGATAGTTTGTGGGTACTTTGTTTTTTCCAAAGGGGATGACTATGCACTTTTTGGTATTTAGCTTGAGGCCATGGTTTTGACACCATGTATCTGTCTCAGTGAGACCCTTTTGGATGATGTCTGTGTCAGCCACAGAGTCAATTATAGCCCCTAGTTTGCAGTTGTCTACAAACTTGGTCAGCCATAGTCCTCCTGTGCTTGCAAGTACCTCTGAGAAGTATATCCCGAACAGGAGGGGTACTAGGACTGAGCCCTGGGGAATGCCACTTGTAACCAGTTTAGAGTCAGACCTAGCTCCTGCAACTCTTACCATGTGGGTTCTGTCCATGAACCAGTTGGCAACCAATCTCATGACATAGGGGTTAATGTTCAGGCTGGTGAGCTTGTCTATAATACCTGAGTGGGGATGGGTGTTGAAGGCCTTTGCAAGGTCTAGGTAGGCTGTGTGAACCACCTTTCCCTTGTCTATAGCCTTGGTAACTGTCTCAAAGAAGTCCACCAGGTTGAAAAGGCATGATCTGCCCTTAACAAAGCAGAACTGGGTAGGGTCCAGTGTTTGGAGGTTCCCAATGTCTCTGTTAAGGAGATCCATGATGATGTGCTCCATAGCTCTGCAGACCAAGATAGTCAGGCTTATAGGGCAATAGTTCCTGGAGTCCATTGTGGCTCCACCTTTGTAGAGTGGAATAACTGTTGCTGTGCATCACTCTGTGGGCACATAGCCTGTGGAGAGGCTGAGTTTATACAGTGTGTTTAGGTGAGGGGTTAGTTCATCTTTGAGATTGTGTAGGACGCAGCCTGGGACACCATCCGGTCCCATTGATGCTGTGTTTTTGGCTTTGGAGAGGGCTGTTTTAACCTAAGTGTCTGTGATTTCAGGGGCACTACATTCTTCTGGTATAGTTATGGGCCCTTTTGGGGTTGAGGGGGGTGAAGTTTGCATTGAACCTGTCTGCCAGGATGTTGGCTATATCGGTCGGTTCAGTATTTTGTGCCATTCTGCACTAACTCAGAGCAGATCTGAGAATTGCCATTTAGATTCTTGACATAGCTAAAGAATGCCTTGTGTTTATCTTTGGAGTCCATGGAAATTTTTCTTTCGAATCTAGCCTTGGATGATTTTATGAGGAACATAGTTTATTGATTATATTGATCAGAGATGTCTTCCCTTCTTGGGATTTTACTCTTTTTTTGTACTCGTTTTCTTCCTTCTACTGTATAGCTTGTTTATGGCAAGGGTCCACCAGACTGGTTTCCTTTTTTGGAGGAGTGAGTCTTGGTTTTGTTTAGGATAGCACGATCCATGCATTCTTGTACATGCCTGTAGCGTGCATTAGTAAAGGATTTTGCAGCTTGAACAGCATTATCCTTTAGCATGGGGGCTTTGAAACTTTCCACCTCGGTCTTAAGTAACGTGAAGTTTGCTTTTAAAAAGTTTTTCATGGTGGTTTATTTGACTGGGGGTGGTGGCAGAATGTGGCTATCCAGAGTGATTAGTTTATGGTCAGATCTAACCAACGAGGGGTTGCCATCCGGTGTGGAACACCGGTCACCCATGTTGGTGATGACCAGGTCCAATATGTTGTCACCTCTGGTGGGGGTGTTGACCAGTTGATCCAGGGCATTTGAATTTATAAATTCCAGGAAATGTTGGGCAAAGGAGTATGTACTTGAATAGTTCTCTCAGTTAATGTTTGGGTAATTGAAATCACCCAATATCAGAGTGTTTGGTAGGAACTTTATGTTTCCCAGTATTTCCAGGAATGTGGAGTGGGGGTCCTGGGACATCGTGGGTGATCTGTAGCAAGCTATAATTTGAATAGCAATTTTGCCCATTGTTAGTTGCACGTGGATGATCTCTGAAGCATTGTGCTGTGCCACTAACCTGGAGGTGTGGGTATCCTTGATGAATATGGATACTCACCTGCCTTTTGTATTTCGGTCCGGGTTTTGTAGCCGAAATGTATAGTATGAGTTGTAGCCTGGTAGTGCTGGGATGCTCTCTGGAGCCTTAAACCAGGTTTCTGTTATTGCACATATATTGATTTTTTCCATACTGAGGAGTGCCTTGAGTGCGTGCATTTTGAGGTTTAGACTTCTGGCATTGAGTAGCATTACACTCAGTTTTTTTTACTTGCGCTATTTACGGCGGTGGGTTTGTCTTTTGAGCCTTGCCTAAAATAGTCACTATGGGGGTGGCAAGATCCTTGGCCAGTATTCGAAAGCCTAAGGGTGACATGTGCAAGACATATCTAGCAAAGCAGCGTGGCTTGTCGAGCATGTCATCCCAGGCTGACAGACACTGGATCCCCTTTGAATGACACCAGAAGCTTAGCCAATTGTTGAAATTGATAATTTTTTCTCAATACCATGGTATCATTCTTGGTGAAGGCAGGATGCTAAGAGCTCCTCCATATCTCTTTCATGTAGTCCAGAGGGCTCATGTCATTCACACCATTGTGTTATGTGGTGGATCCTGGCACCCAACAGGCAGCTAACAGTAACCTTCTCCTTGTTCAGCCTAGTGAGTGGGACGTCAGTGTGCCTGACTATAGAGTCACCTATTACTAGTGTGTTGGTTATGTTATTTTGCCTTAAGGGCTGTGATTGCATGGCACACTGGTTTTGTGAAGTATGTGTTTCATGGTTTGTGTTGGAGGGTGGAGGTTGCTTGGATGTCTGCTTTGGAGGTCTCTGTTGCTTTTGCTGATTTTTATTTAGAGCATCCGAGTATGTTTTCATGTATTTATGTGTGTTTTTTGTCGGTGCTGGTTTCATAGGTCTATGTGTGACTGGTGGTGCAATGCAAGTAATTCCCTTCTCCTCTTGACTGCCTGATCCAGTCTTGGGTTGAGAGAGCTTAGCCTCCAGTTTGGCTGTATGATTGCATCTCTTGCATGTATTAGTGTTTGGTGGAAGGAGGAGAGGGTTGTCTGTGTACATGAGACAATTGTAACATTGCCTCAAAATGCCCAGATTCACCAGTTGGACCAGAGAGGTCACCTGAAACTGCCCTTTAGACATGCCTGGATAGGTACAGTGAACTGTTTTACTGATTGGCTGTTAAGGTCGAATAGAGAGTCTTGTCCTTCTCTACAGTATAAGGGGGTCTAGTGCTATGGTTTATTAGTGCTTGCTATGAATTTTGAGCAAGTGCAGAGAAGAGAAGTGAATGGTTTGAGTGCTTAAGTTGAAAGTTTGTCTAGTTCCAAGGGAAAAACTGAAGAGAAGACTTTGTGGAGCAGAGAATACTTATACCCTAGCTAACCCAATGCCCAGCACGCAAAACTTCTCAAATGTGAGTTTTATAGCAGGGAAATGAAAGAGATTGAAATTAGCCCAAAATGGCCAATAAACTACTAATGTCTGGTCTAAAACCACTCCTCCAGGGACAGATAGGCTGCTCAAAGCTCCCTGGTGATCAATGTGGCATTTCGGGCAAACCCACTAACCTACTGTGCTCTGAGTTAAACAGGTTTGCTATTCGTGTTATGTTATACATTTTTTTGGCCAGCAACACTGTAGCCATCTGCAAAACTGTGCTTATTTATATTTAAATGCAGTGCATGGTATGAATATGCAATTAGTGCTGATGCTCACCTTACATCACCACCACACATGTAAACTCTGTGTAGGTTTTGCGCAAAGCCTACCTGGAGTTTACTAAATCCCAAGGAATATCTATTTAACTGCACTAGGCAGATGTCAAATAAGCTTTGAGATTAAATTATTCCATAGCTTGTATGTTACATGGTTTTGGAATTATTAATGCAAATATGAACAGGCTATATTAGATGCCTAGAAGTATTGGTATGATGTAACTACAGAGACACTCGGAGGAATGACTAAGCTGTAATGAGCTAAGTAACTTGTGACAAAATCTACAATTATAGATTAACCATTCTAATAACCACCATCTTTAATAAAGTCTCTCTAGAACCTCAAACAAATATGAGTTACTTAAAATAAACATTACTATACAAAATGCAAAGAAATGTATACTGACCAGAGCACTAGAGACAGTCTTTTCTATGAGACCCTTCATCCAGCCCCCAATGCGGTAGCTTTGGTCCCCAGACCCCTTACTTATATGACAATTACACCATCAGCTAAAGGAAATAACCATGTAAAAGTATGATGTCAAAGAGGAAAAAAATTGCCTATAGTGCAGAATTATAAACGTGAAAAAAAGAATCAGATAAACAAAACATTCAGTATTATATGGCACTGGAGATCTGGAGATCTCATTGCCATTGCATTTAATCAAATATATGATTTCATTTCTCCCAGTTTTTTGTTACCCTCTTTGGACTGAACAGCCCTTTGGTGATAGTGAGTGATGGAATGAAAGAGGGAGTTAATGTTGGTGGATGTGTGCATTTTTTAATGATTCTCCAAAGAACTACAATTTGCAAGGCAAACTTGTAGAATTTCTGTAGCTTTATGCAGACATTTGATGGAATATTATTTAACAACTCTATTGCATACATTACTTACAATCATAGCTTCTATGTTGCAAATAAAAAGACATTTAATTTTCACTCCCTTGCAAATTGTGTGGCGAATTCTGAAGTTTATTCTTTTGGCTATTGGACTGTAAAAGTAATACTGCCTTATAGGTTCATAGGTAAGTACTAGGCTAGCTGCCCTTGTGGGCTATTGCAAAAATCTCCCTTTCTGTGCTCGAAATAACTTATATACTTATATTGGTTATAGTTTGGCCTTACCCATGCCCTGATTAATAATTATATATCACCCCTGATGAGACTAACTGGGATCATACAATATATAATTTGAGGAAATCCTTGTATGGGATAAAGCATTTAGGAGCTGTCTCTGTCCATTAAAAGTACAGGGGGCAGACCTGGAGTAAATTTTCTGTTTCCTTTCCATAGATTTAAGTTGCACTTGAGAATGGACAGGGATGAACTTTGTTTTATGTGGATAGGGAGTCTGTTCTACAGCAGAGGCATCCTCTTGGATATATACCTGTTCCTACAAACTGTTCTGTTGATATTGTAGAAGAGGTTTAGATCCTTAGACCAAGTATTTCTGATGTCATTTGACTTATCAATGTGCAGTAAATCCATTAAAATTGGTCAGAGAATGCCTTGCATGCTAGGCACAAGTGACTTCTTAGCAGTCTGTAGGATACCAAGTATAGTGAAAGGGCTTTAAGTTGTTCCATGTAGAATATGTTATTTAGGCCTTTGCTTTCCTTTAGTAAGGTATCTCTGGGGGAGTTCCAGTTGTTGCATGAGTCTGGACAGATAAATGCCAAAGGAGGCATCATATTCAACAATTGACTTAATAAGGGCTGAGTAAAGGGGGGGGGGTGCAATAATATCCCTAGATCTAAACACAGTTCCTTTATTTATAAGCTGTTCAATATAGAAGGACTTTCTTAGAAAATAGACACATGCTGGTCAAAAGTTAGGTCATTGCCATATAAGTTCCCAAATTCTGAACAATTATGTCAAAATCATAGGGGCATATTATAAGTGTGGTAGATTCCAGGGGAAAGATTGGTTACCAAAGGATACAATAATGCATTTTTGGCATTCAGTTCCAGTCCATTATTTTGTCACCAGTTATTTTTTTTTTTGGGATAAAACTTCATGCAGGATGGCTAAGTCATCTGGAAATTCAATGACTACTCCTTGCTTGCAGTTATCTGCAGACTTAGTCACCCAGTGCCTTTTGGTATTGGCTTTTACTTCAGAAAAGTAAATTCCAAACAGGAGAGGTCCCAGAACCCTGGCGGACTCCATTGGGGACTGATCTCTTTGTGGAGGTAACTTCCCCTATTTTGATAATCTGTGTCTTATCTGTGGGTCAGCTGACAATCTAGTTGGTGATGTAGAGGTTTATTCCAAGTTTTTTTAGCTTTTCTACTAAGCTCGAGTGGGGAATTGTGTCAAAAGCTTTGGCCAGGTTAAGGTATGCAATGTGTACTGTTTTGCCTTCATATCCAATGCTTAGGTGACTTTTTCAAAAAATCCACCAAGATAAGTAAATATGACATGTCCTTGATGAATCCAAACTGAGCTAGTGTTTTGAGGTTCCCTATGACCTGATTGATTCATTTCATGGTAAGTATTTACATGACTTTGCATATGAGACTGGTCAGATTAATGCATCCATAATTGCTTGGGTCTATTAAAGGCCCTCCCTTATACAGTGGAATGTAACTGCTTCCCAATCGCTTGGTACAAAACCTGTATGAAGGCAAAGATTGAACAGTGTTCTTAAGGATGTGGCTAAACTGGCTTCATGCTATTTATGATGCATCCAATGATATTGTCAGGACCCACTGATGTAGTGTGTTCTGCTTTTGATAGCACTTTTAGGATGCTGTCTGTGTGATAGCTGGAGGTAAGCCAGCTGCAGATGTATTTTGATGAACATGTGGAGGGGAGAGAGGGGTAAAGTTGTAGCTAAATTTATCAGCCAACACGTTTGCTATATCTTCAATTTCAGTGTAAGTAACATCGTTCACAATCAGCTCAGCATATTGCTGCCTTGTGGTTTTGAGATTACGAACATAACTAAAAACATGGCTTGTGATTGTCTTTGGCTTAGGTAGCTATTTTAGCCTCAGACTTGTATTTGGTGGATTTTATTAAGCTCCCTGAGTTGTTTGTTTATTTCAGTGACAAGAGATTCAACATTCTGGAAATAACTCTTCTTACTTTTAATCAAAATTATTTTCCTTTTATTATAGGCTTGTAAACATTATGGTTCCATTATGTGGGTTTATTTTTTTCTGGAGTTTGCCCTGTATTTGTCCCTGTAGTGTACAGTTGCATCTATGTAACTGTTTACATGCTGGTATATTGTGGTGGTGTACTTTTCTGCATATTCAGTTGAGTTACCTGGGTTTGGTTGGGATTTGAAGTTTGGCAATGTATCACTAAGAAGTAGACAGTTTGTCTTATAGAAGTTCTAAAGGTTCCTTGGATGGAAGGGATCTCTGCTTTCACTTTTATTACAAAGGAGACTGCTTTATCGTCAGACCTAACAAGTGACAAAGATACCAAGGGATGGTGCAAGATGCTCCCATATTAGTAAGGCCAAGATCCAAGATTTTATTCCCGCTAGTGGGTACTCTGACTGACTAACATTTGTAGTGACAAAGTCCAGGAATCCCTGTGCATATGCACTAGTGGTGGTGTAAGCTTTCTGTTCTATAGTTGGATCATTTTGATCACATGGGAAAATGGTATTGGGTTTAATATTGTGTGATGTGGCATGAGGCATTGTGGCTTTCTTTTGTCATAGAGGGAGTTCTGTTGCTAGCTAATATATGATATGGGAGCTTTCAGATGAATATTTGGGCAAAAATAAATGCTAGTGCATCATGCTCTACCTGCCTTGATGTGAGTGTCTTCTGAATGTAGACATCTGTACCATTTATCCTCTCCTGTGCAGTAAATGGTATAAATGTGTGGAAGCCATTACTACCCTGCATGGACAGAGTACTCTCTGCTATATTAAATCATGTCTCAGTAACTACACAGACGTCAGTGTCTTCCAGTGTGATAAGAGCTTGTATGGAGTGCAGTTTCTTGCTCAGGCTCCTAGGACTGATCAATGGCATCTTCATATTTTGCTTTGCTTTTTTCATTATGTTGGTAGGTTTATCAGTTTGGCATTGCCTAACAATGCACAATGGGGGGAGGACAATGTCTTTGCCAATATTCAAAACCCTAGAGGGAACAGAAGCAGGCATTCCCTGGTGAAGTGGCATGGTCTGTTAGTCACATCTTCCCAGACTAACAAATATTAGATCCCCTTTAAATGACACCAAAACTAAGCCATTTGTTGAAGTCAATTATTTTTTCCTCATATCATGGTGTCATCCTTGGAGAAGCTACAATGCTGCTCAATGCTAAACTCATGCCTGCCTTGGACTCACAGTCTGACCACTCTATCATGTCTCTCTTCATGAAATGCAGGGAGGTACATCTCAAGTCATTGATACTGGCATGAACTAATCGAGTCAACTGGTACTTGTTGTCCAACGACTTGAGTGCATGTGGATCCTGGTAGCAGACAAGCAATCAACTGCCACTCTTTCCTTGCTCAGGCTGTTAAGAGATACATCTATATGTCTTACAATGGAGTTGGCTATAACAAGAATGTTTGGTTAGATCAATACCTGGCTTTCAAACATCTGTGAGTTTGGGACTTCTTGTGCCATGTTAAAATGCTGACTGTGATTTGTTCCTGTGTTGTGTTTTGGTAGTCTTTGAGGTTCAGGCAAATTAATATTTAGAAACTCAGAATATGATAGATTATGTGTATTGTGATGGCTTGGTGAGGTGTGTTGTGTGGTATACTATTGACAATTTTGGTTTCTGAGTTTACTCTGTGTGAGATTGTTGCCTCCAAGGATATTATATATGTACATCTCTCGCATGCTGTCTTATGCTGTTTGAGTAATAGATGATTGTCAAAAAGCATGAGACAATTCTTACACTGTCATGAGATACCCATCTCAATCAGGCTGGCTAAAAAAGCCGTGGAAGTGCTGGTCCATGATACCAACAAGAATGACTCTGGGGGGCAGGGATAAGTATATCTGCTTGGAGTTCGATTTTAAAATAATGTAAGGGCAGACTTGCAACTGAGTATTTAGATTTCAGTTTTATTTTTTGCATTACAATTTGGTTTAAAATATTTCATCTCAGTGACAAATTAACCTGTTGTAAATTGCACGATATATTTTATCATTCTGTTTAAAACCTAATAACTGAGAGCTTTTGAAGCCTTTGTCAGTAAACCACTTGTATTCTTACTAAATATTCACATATGTTACCTCTCCTTTACAAACTATTTACATCGTATACATGCACACACCCCTATACACAAGAATGAACACACACACACACACACACACACACACACACACACACACACACACACACACACACACACACACACACACACACACACACACACACACACACACACACACACACACACACACACACACACACACACACACACACACACACACAATAAAAACATTTCAGGAGAGGTTAATAATACATTTCAGAGCTACAACAACTGCCATTTGCTTTATGATAGAATTGCATTATTCTAGAAAAAGCCTGACAGTCTTCAATTACTGTACAACTCACAAAAACTAAGTGAAAAAAATAGAAAAAAACTGATGATTATGTATAGCTAAAAAGGCATCTTAGAAGAGTATTAATGATAATCCAGTCTCGGTAATTAAGTTCCATATCATTAACCTTGGGTTTATTTACAGAGGATAAAGAATATAAGAGAACTGTCACAAAAAGAAGCTTTATTGTCAGCTGAGCTTAAACTGGTTTTATGCATTCTTTTAACTTCTTAAAAGAAAGTTTACATCAATAACTCAGGACAAAACAATCTTGGCCAAGAATCAACTCAGTTTAGAAATAAACAATTTCGATATACGTATTAATTGTAGTTAATGATTCTCTGCATATATATCACATACAGTCAATAATTGTCATTATTGTCTTTCTTAAAACACACATGGGATTTCAGTAGAATTGCAGTTTTTTTTGTAGAAAAAGAACCAGTCCTGTTCTTCTTATGGACACATCTCAGCCTTTTGTGTTCACTATACCACACTGAAGACCTGAGTCTCCCTCCTGGACTGCTTTGCTTCTAAATGAAATCCCCAAGTTCTGTTCAGCATATGGTGATTCTATCTTTCTTCGACCTCATACTTCAATAAATTCTCTGACCTTAGTATATTCACTGTCTGCCTGTCTGTCAGCAAATCCCAGCCTACATCTTTTCTTCTTTCAGGGCTTGGCCTGTTTCCCTCTAGTGAGAGTCCTCCCTTGACTCTCCTCTTGACTCCCTCTTCTGTAGTGACAGGTCTCTCTTTTAAAGAGGACAAAATGTTTTTTTCTTCCTTCACTCTGGAACGTCAAGAGCTCCATCTAGATCTAAACACTGCTTACTCATCCATTCAGTGCTCCCACACCAGTTTGAGCAGGTGGCCATCACAGTCCTATAGTATCAGAAAACCATACCCTTACACCAGTAAATAAATAAATAAAATAAATGAGCAGACTTTTAAAATTAAATGGCCAGTGATCTGTACTAAAAGAAAACTGGGTAATTCAGTTTGAGAAATGGAATATATAGCAAGATACATACTTACACAAAGGAAATATTAAGGGACATATTTCAAAAGACGGCTGATAGAGAAATGTCAATTGACCAGCTAAATTTGTTTTGGCTCAAATATAGCTAAAAGACTAAGTAGGACTTGCCTTCTACTATTAATGATATTAAAGAAGCTAGAATACAACAGTTCAGAGACAACCATAAACAAACACTAACTGACTAAATAAAAATGGCTATCAAGCTACACCTGCTTCCCTGGCTTGTTATTCAAAATTCAAATCAACCAATGGCTGTTGTGCAAAATGTTATGCTGTAATACAGAAAGTAATGGGAAGGAGAGAAGAAATTCTCCAGTAATCTGAATCTTTGATAACAAAAAGCAAGGCCTAGTCAGTCTTCTAGTGAGAGTATTGAGAAATATTTACTTGGTTGAAACATTTTATTTTACATTCTGTATGTGTGTGTGTGTGTGTGTGTGTGTGTGTGTGTGTGTGTGTGTGCGGGGGGGGGGGTAATCCACATAGATACAATCCTTCATACAGAAATGACAGCTGTCCTTCCCACAATAGTATGTTACAGTTCTGAACATAAGATTTTACTTTCACCTTTCAGCTACAGCTTGACAAATGACAATTGCATATCATATTGTTTTAGTCACAATTTATTACATAATTTTATGTTTTACATTTCTGTTGCGTTTTGCAGACCACAGCTTCCTGAAGATCTTCTGCTTACTGAAAACCAAAATAGTTGCATGTCTGTATGGACTTTCCACTTCTTGCCCTCTCTGTAGATCTCAACAAAGTTTTCTTGTGACATCATCAAGAAATTAAGCTTGAATTGTGGGTTTATCCATTAGTATACTGCCTAGCTCTTCATCTTGATAGATCTTTTGGATCCTTGGTAACACAGTAGGCCCCAAATGAATAGCCTCAGCTTTGACAGTCTCTGACCAAATCCTAACGCAAACAACTTTTTAACCAGGATAAAACATCTCTACTAGCCATTCTTGACACTTGTTTGCCAAAATAACTAACTCTCTCATTTTAGTTTGCCAAACACCTCCCTAATATGTTGAACATGCTCTTACAAGACAAACGGTAGATTGCATTGTGTCACCCAAATAAACAAGAACACAGTCTCCAATTCTAATAAAATTCCATCTAGCAATATTCCGAAAGTTACTGGAGAATTTTCATTTCAAAAGAAATTTTTGTGAACTCATATGACACCAAAGGGTGACAAAAGCTAACTTTTCCCTCAATGTGGGTATCAAATATACCTGCCAGTAATACATATGTAGGTCATAAAACATAGATATGTACCCCCCATTAAATTGCTCTAGGTCCTCATAGGCCATAGACACGACAACCATATCACTCTCTGTGACAGTTCATTTTATTATAGTCGACACAGAGCCTTGTGTTACACTCTTTCTTTGATATCAGCACTAGAAGTGAGATCCAGGGACTGTTGGATTCCTAATTTATACCCAAATATAATATTCTTCACACTGCCTATCACATTGTTTTTTTAACACATTTAGGTAACCTATACAAAGCCTACATGACTGGCTGCTGTGGGCCTGTAACCAAATAGTGTTATATCATTTTGTACACTTTTGCTTACTAACTAAAATGTTCTCAAACTTATGTAATACTGATCAGAAACCCTATATCAATGTAGAAAATGGCAACTGTGATAGCACTACCCCCTGCAATGAAGTGTCAGGCCAATTCTAATTGAGCAGCTATTTCACTAGTCCCTCTCTATTCCTGCTGTCACTCAGTACAAATCCAAAGTATCAGTATCTGTCTACTGTGTTGGGGCACCATTGTGTTAATATGGTAGAGCCTGTGTTTCTGCTTGTATCCTATCAACTACATGTAGATAACACTACTTACAGTCATCATGACAGTGAAAAGACCCTGCCATGCTTCATGCAGCATTTTCTATTAAACAACAGTAAGCAGCCTTCTGTAAAACAGTGTATTTTCAGCTTCTGGCTGACCTGTCATACAAGATCATTTGCCATTGCTGTTCTTGTTCTTTCTGCTAAAGAGAAAACACCTAAACCTAGTGCAAAATTTTGGGATAAACTCTACAGCAGGCTTCTTGTGGGAATCACATTCATTTTTGCCATTTATTACACAGTCAGTCTAAGGACCATTTCAACCCACAAATGTCAAGCAACTCAAATGGAAAAAACTTGTGGATTATTTGGTCACAATATGAGGTATGTAAAGGTTAAATAGGGTAAATGCTTTTCCCACTGTCACTTATACCAGGCTGCAGATATTCTCAACATGGTCTTAACAGTAAACTTCACCAAACCATTTGTTTGTGGATGGTAGGGACAGTCTTTAAATGCAATACCCCATGACACTTCAACAAATGGATAATCAGGTCTGACATGAACTTGCACATCCATCTTTCCATGTTATAAGTTCATAGGTAGCTACTAGGCAGGTGGCCAAGGAGACTTTTGAGGAGCCTACCCCGATTTTCAATATACCCAAAGCACTGACTGGTTATGTGACTTGTTAGGCAAATGAAGGCTGAGTGAGCCAAATGCATACCACATGACCGAGCTTGTTTATAACGCATAGCCTTTATCCTCTGAATTGTCAGAATATGGAAAGTAGTTGAGGGCATGGCCAAGACTGCAGAGTGAGAGCAACAACTGAAGAACGCTCTATAACTTAAATGATA
Organism: Protopterus annectens; assembly: GCF_019279795.1. Lineage (NCBI taxonomy): Eukaryota > Metazoa > Chordata > Ceratodontiformes > Protopteridae > Protopterus > Protopterus annectens. Next base: position 235,223,480 of record NC_056729.1, on the reverse strand, counting down.
TATTATGAATTAGAAAATAAAAGAGAGAAGAATTTTGAAGATCTAAGAAATCCAACTGAATTATGAAGAAGTAAAGAGATATTTAGTTTAATTAATTTCTTCAAGTATAGATATTTTCCACTCGGAAGTTTATTCTGAATCCAAGAAGTAAAGTAGCAAGAGACTATAAAATGAGTCATGCAAATAACAATACTCAAGAATCTTCTTTAAAAAAAAATGCAGTCCTTGGTGTACCATGTAAGATATACTGAGTAATATAAATGAAATGGACCTTAAAACTGGCACTTTTAGAAGAAAAAGAAGAAAGTGATAATAATAATAAAAAGAAAGTGATAATAATAATAAAAAGAAAGTGATAATAATAATAAAAAGAAAGTAATAATAATAATAAAAAGAAAGTGATAATAATAATAAAAAGAAAGTAATAATAATCATAAAAAGAAAGTGATAATAATAATAAAAAGAAAGTGATAATAATAATAAAAAGAAAGTGATAATAATAATAAAAAGAAAGTGATAATAATAATAAAAATAAATTAATAATAATAATAAAAGGAAAGTAATAATAAGATTGACAGTTTAAGGAGTCTAATAAAACAGCAAATTGCACAGATAACAAGCATAGAAGAAGCCATGAATAATCACAAAGGGAAAATAGCAGAGAATGAATAACTGACATGTTGAAAACAAAAGAACCTCATGGAAACAGATTTAAAAGAAATAATATAAGAATTTATGATATGTTAGAGAAATACAAAGACAATAACTCAATTAACTTTTTAACTACATGGCTATAGAAAAACTTATCTGAAGCTCTATCATTTGGAATAAAAAGAACACATAGATTTTTGGTGTCACAGACAAAAATAGAAAAAGCTCCTTCATGTTCCATAATAGTTGAAGTTTGCATCTAATATGGAGAAAGATCAACTATTAAAAAGCAGCTTGGACTGGTCCTCCTATTAGAACTGGGGAAAACATCATTAATTTTCACAATGGCTACTCAACAAATGCTGTGATCAAGGGAAAAGATTGTTCGTCACTTACAAAAACTTAAAAAAGAAAGGCATCAATTGTAATCTCTTTTTTCCAGCAAGCATCATAGTACAACTTCCTGAATGATCCAAAATCATTAACACTCTGGAAGAAGCCTTGGATTGTGTGAAGTAAACTAAATCATTTCTGGGACAGTAGAAAAGGAATGGATCATAGTATCCCTTATAAAGGCAAACTGAAGTAAACTCCTGGAAAATGAACACAAAATCAAAGAGACTCCAGAATAAATTACAATTGTATATATTAAATATATCTTTAAAGTCTATTAAATAAATGTATATGCCCATTTATGGGTATTACTTGCTGGAAAAAATGTTCCCTGCCATATTGAATAAAAATTAACTTAAATATGCAGTATGTAAGTAAGTTTTAGACTTTTTATAGAATTAATTTAATTTATTCTATGTCCCAATAGAAGATTCATTTGTCTTTTTTTTTTAAATAAAAAAAGGAAAATATTAAAACAATCATTCAAATGTATTTAGAAACTAATAGTTAATAGGCGGCACATAGACTTTAACATTAATAGGTTATGTCTTTGTTAGATTTAATAAAATTCTAGTTATCTTAAATAGAACAATTAGTAATAAAATTTAGTCTTATCATATAGATTTAATTACCGCATAGATTTAGTTGTAAATTATAATCATTTAAGTAATTAACATTTTAGTTTCTTAGTTTTCCTTACTAAGCTCCTCCACCTCTTGTATGCCTTTTAAAAGTTGTTTATTGTAGTATTCAAAGCTGATTTGTTTTTCTGGGAGGTTGCTGTTTGCTTGTTGAAGTGTGCATTCTTTATTTATATTTACTTTAAGAGTTTCACTTGCTTACATAATAGTATGATGATTCTTATGTTTGCTTTGTGTTGCTAACATGTACATAGTATGTATGTTTTTCTTGGTTTGTATTTGTGACAGTGCAGTGGTTGAATGATGGACTTATGCCCTGGTTTGCAACTCAATTTGATTTAAATTATAACTTACTTCTTATTTTTATTATTTTCTGGCATATTCCCTCTCTCATCATGAACAAATTAAACAAAATAGAAAGCCTGTTTTTGTCATAATGGCATAATTCTGGTAATGCAAGCAAAATACAAATAGAGGAGGATATTATTTATCTATTTATTTATTTATAGTACCCTGACCACATGTGCAAAATGGGAAAAAGGGGTTGAGGATGGATGTTATGCTTGTTGGTATGGAAGAGTGTTCCAATAGGAATAGTCTACAGGATTATTAATTAACTGCATAACAACACGTAGTGGAAGACAAATCAGGGCATGAATTCATTCATTTTCTGCAAATGCAGTACAGCTTACACATTCTTATGTTTAAAAGACTGCACTGGAGGAATACACAGTGTTATTTAGAAAATGTGGCTGTTAACATAGCACTGAGAAGGGTAACAGACAATTGCATAGGCAGAGTAAATGAACATGTAGTAGATTAGTATAATGACTTTATTTTACAGTGAAGAAGATATGCATTACAGCAGAACATATAAATTCATTAACGAATGTTTTTGGCTATGCTTTTCTGTAGCTCTTAGATGGGGAAGTTAGGAACTGTGAATTTGATATGATGTTGTTGCAATACAGGGATAGAACTGTGGAGTTGTAGGAGTTAGTATTTAACTTCATACAGAAATATAAGTATTTTGGTAATTAAAAGAGTGGAATGAATTAAATGGGGTAGAATTTTTTGAAGGTGGAATGAAATATGGCATTAAGGATCACTAATTAACTGCACTTGAGTCATTCACTGATCTATATAGCAGAAAATGATATTTTTAATAAGAGGATTTGATTGTTTCTGTGGATCAAGGGTACTGAGTATAATACATTATTGATATTGTGTTTATATGGTGTAGCTTTATGATTCTATATTTTTCCCTTTGAGTATGAGAAGGTTTGTTTGATGTTTGTTTTTGTTTGATATTGTTACCACCATAATAAGAACTGTTATACTGATAAACTTAAGTATAATTTCTATTGAGAGTAAGGTGGACAAATATAATTTATTTGCCTGGAGTTTATTAATGTATTATATTCAGTTTTTTAAGTATTTTGTAAATATACTGACAAATCTAAGTGCATTGCTGTTCAATTTAGAATTGATAGCTTTACAGTCCACATTTTATAGTAAAATGTATTCATTTTGTAAACATTTAGAAGATAATATAAGTTAATTTTATCATAAACATTGTTAGTACTAATGGCAGTAATAAGTAAAGTCTTAGTTGAGATGAATGTAAGTTACAATGGAAATATCTATTACATGTGAGACATAATTTAAGTGAATTATAATGCTATAAAAATATTTTAAATATTAAGAATTAATGGAAGAAAGCAAAATATGATGTTAATTGAGAAATGCTAAATAAAATACACTCTAAGAAAATGACTTTAATGTAACAATTTTAATTACAGAATTATACAGTCTAAACTGTTGGTAAACATGTCACACAACTTTTAATTCAGATTTAAATCTGTCCTTATTTTAAATTATAATATATAAATAATAAGAATTTTTCATTGTAAGAGATCATGCCCAGGATTCAATAAACTCCATGCAAGCTTCTTGAAAAGCCTACACAGAGTTTATATGGGTGCGAGGTGGGGTGCAGAGAGCACCAGCATGCATTGAATATGCATGCCCCGTACTGCATTTAAGTAAGGTTTTATGGATGGCAACAGTATTTCCTTCCAGGAAAGCATGTCAGCAAACATGGATAGCAATCCTGTTTAAATCATAGCACTGTCAGCCTTCTGGTTTGCACGGAATGCCTCAATGATCACCAGGGCTTAACAAATAACTCTCAATCTCTTAGTGCAAGACATCTGGACAAATGCCAACATAATGGGGGGGACAATGATCCAGAAAACAAGGACATATTTGACACATTTACCCTGTAGAGATGTTCTAGAATAACCAGGGGTTTGTGTTAAGATACATGTTCTAAAGGATTTGAAGTATGAAACACAAATGTATGTAATATTGAGTCACATCAGTCTTGAGTTCATCCAGTGATATGCCAGAAAGCCACAAATTTGATTGGGAACACAGTGACAGACAATAGGAGGTACTGCCAGCCATGCCAGGAGAAACAAGTCAGTGGATTTGCAACGTATGTCAGCACAGCTAGCTGGAATTTTGTAAATACTTATATGTCATTTGTATATCAAACTGATTTGTACAGATGCTGGTACTGAAAATGTATTTGTGAGGTTAACCTGTGTTAAACTGTATCCACAATGTGCCCTGCTGGAAGGAAAAGAAATGTACATGCTTTATTGTAACTGTTTAAATGTATACATTGTAACAGCATTTACTGGAAGTGAAGAGGTTGATCTTAATCCACCTGACTTTGCAAAATATTCTTGAAATTAAATTATTTAATGGGTTAAGCCATAAATATGTTGTTCCCAGTTTAGAAGGGAGCCGGAGATGCAAAGTCTGTGCTTCAGAATAGGTTGCAGCTCCTGTAGGAAGAATGAAATGGTTTTTATGGTTTTATACATACATACATACATACATACATACATACATACAAATGTTTCAAGCATGGGCATTAATGCCCTTCTACCATGCCAATATACCAAAATACTTGTTCCCATAATACATGTCCAGCGTGTTCTTAAAAATATCTAAACTAGTCTTGCTTTAATGTGATTTGGTAGTCTGTTCCAAGCATCAGCTACTCTGTCAGAGAACCAATTAGTACACTTTTCATTCCTATAGAATCTTCTGCATATGTTATCTGATGATTCTCTAGTACTTTTTGATAACCCCAAACATTCCCAGAGATAATTGTCCCTAAATGCTCTATATACCTGAATAAGACCTCCTCTTAAATATCTGTAAGAGACACTGTACAAGTTCAGATATTTTAGCCTTTCATAATTACTTAGATTTTCACATCCATGGATGCCCTTGGTATATTTCCGCTGTACTCTTTCTAGTTTATTCATGCTTGTTTTCCTATAGGGTTTCCATATTGTTATTCCATACTCAAGTTTGGGTCTAATGCAACTAACAAACAATGACTTCCTTATGTTTGATTTCCTAGACTTTATTAATCTTTTTATACAACCTATAGTTCCATAACTATCATTAGCCAATTGGTTGATATGATTAGAAAACCTCATAACAGAATCTATCCGTATACCCAGGTCCTTAAATGAGTCTACAGTTTCAATCACTGTGTGCTGCATTAAATATTCACCTTTCAGTTTATGTCTCCCAAATCTCACATGCTTAGTTTTTTGTGTATTTATCAACATATTTCTCTCCTGTTCACAAATGGTCAATTTAGTCAAATTATTTTGCAGACATGCCTTATCTGTAACACTTGTAATCAGTTTGCCCAATTTCAGGTCATCAGCATATAGACTGTAGAACACATCAGATGAAAAAGTAAGGTCTGAAAGATACAATCTAAACAAGTAAGGGCCTAGGACAGAGCCCTGTGGGACACTTTGACTGTAACCAAAGATTTTACCTGTCCAGTTGGTGTGTGATACTTGCCATGTCCTATTTGTAAGCCATGCGGTTATCCATCTTATCAACAGTACATAAATACCTAGTTGTTCTAATTCATTGATCAGTGTTTTGTGTATGACCCTGTCGAACGCTGAAGTTAAATCTATATAAATCACATCACAGCACAATTTTGTCATTCATAGCTGTTATTATATTGTTATAGAACATCATGTTACATGTGGTAATAGATCTATTTTCAACATATGCATGCTGATATATGGTTTCAAGTCCCAACCTATCCAGTTCTGGCAATAACTTATTCAGTCATACCTTCTCCATTATTTTTCCACAACATGAAAGTAGACTTAAGGGTCAATATGATTCTGGGTTTGTCCTACTCCCCTTTCCCTTAAAGACAGGTTTAATAAGTGCATGTCTCCAATCTTGAGGAATCTCCCCATATTTATATGTCCTAGTGAATAATAGATATAATGGTTGTGTAAGTTCTTACTGAAGTGTCCTCAGGTCATTGTTACTTATTCCATCTCCTCCCTGTGCTTTGTTTAGATCCAGTTTGCACAGTTCTTTTTCAATATAATCTAATTTGGTTCCAGTATCCTGGGTTACCTGGATGTCACTATGACAACTTACCACCCCTTTTGTGGAGCCAAACTGTTTTGCATAAGATTTTGTAAATATATCTATAATCTGTTGTGTCTGAGAATAAATTCTAGAATCTGCACACAGTGTATCAATTTGTGTATTTTTACTCCTTCCACATCTTATGTATCTATAAAAAATGTTTCCTATTATACTCAATATCTTTATATAAATTTTCTTCAATTTGTTCTTGATCTTGTCTAACACTATGCTTAACCTGTTTGTCCAGCTTGTTTATTTCAGCTTTCAAAGTTGTAGTTAGACCTCTCTTCCATTTCTTATATTTTTTGTCTCTCACCTTAATCAGGTATCTTGTTCTTATGGAAATATAACCCCCTGATGTTGTATGCCTAGATCCTGATGTTAAACATTTTTTTGACTTTTTGCACTCAAACAATTTCTCTTTCAAAACTTTCCACATTCCATCTGCAGTGTTTCCACTGAACACATAACTCCAGTTAGTTTTATATAGTAACTGTTTTGCTTCCCTATAATCTGTAATTAACCTTCTGTGCGTTGGCTTAGATTTCAGTTTGGCAGAATTATCTAGCAACAAATTAACCTTAATAACCCCATGATCACTGCAAATCAATAGTGGTAAAACTTGACTTGAAGTTACAGTAATTTCTTTGGGAATACAAACAATATCTAGTATATTCTGTCCCCTGGTAGTTTTTTTTAACAATCTGAAGCATTTGTTGATCCTGAATATACTCTGTGAATAATTTCTTTACTAATGCTGTTGAATCAATATTATTCCAGTCTGTTTCTGGTAAATTTAAGTCCCCAGCTAATATTATTCTTCCCTCTTGTGATTCATGCAAGAAATGTATGAATTCCTCTATGTCATCTGCACTTGACTTTGGTGGTCTATACACTCCAACAATTGTTATATATTCCAGGGTTGTCTGTATTGTCACAGATACACATTCTATAGTACTGGTGTTATCACTGAACATGTAATAATCACAGGTCTCATAGCTATCTTTAATCCCTATCATAACACCTCCACCTGATTTTTTGTTAGAATATGTGTTACAGTAAAACATTTATACCCTGTCAGAATTGGTTTCCAGTCATTGTTCTTTAACCTTGTTTTGCAAACAACAACATCAATCTTGTGGGAATGTAGCAAATTTTCTAATAACAAAACTTTATTATTAATGCTCCTAGCATTAACAACCATCAGTGATGCATCAAATGCTGCTATCTGTGAACTGTTACATTTTTGACCTGGCAAAAATCCTGGCTAGTGTTTGTCAAATATTGTAAAATATCTGATGCAAAAATTCTCTTCCTTAATCTAAACAAATGCACACCATCCTGTCTGAACACATGTGCCCAAAAGAAGGCTTGGATGCTCTACACATTTCCATTTTTTAAAACAGGACATTTTTTCCATGTAGGTGTTTATCCAAAAAAATCTTTTCATTCACAGTGACCTGCCTATCCTTTCTATAGGTGATTTATGAAAAATATGTCCTAACACCAGTACAAGCTATATTATCTAGGAGGGCTGTCAGTTCCTGACTAACAGTCAGAGAATCTTTATTGGTGACATCATTTGTACCAACATGAATAAAAACAGATCCATATTTTTGCTCCTGGCAAACATAACACTACTCAAAGTTCATTATCATCTCTGAAAATATATGTATCAGTTCCTCTAATAACTGAATCAGTTACTAGAATATCTTTGCTGACCATCTCTGAAGAATCTTCAGCTTCTAATACAATCATTTCTGCTCTATCTATTGTTACGAAGGATAGATCTTCATCACTATTAGTCTTATTAATTCCACTGCTTTCATTGCATATTAAATTCTCATCCAGCTGGCATTGTAAATCCACAGCTTGAGCCATGTAGTCAACATTTGTCTTTCTCTTCTTTTTTCTTGCAGTAATGTTCTTCAATCCTTCCACATTCAGTTTTGATTTCTTCCTTTTCACCTGCCCCTTGCCTCTTTTGTCTACCTTTTCCATTGGAAAGGTGATGCCTTTTTCTGTTGACTGAGGGTTTTCTGATAGACAGATATCTTCATTCCCTGTCACCAGTGTGTTAGATAAAGCAGAATAATTTTTAATACATATTCTCTTTCCTTTACAGTCAGTCAGTTTCTTCCTTGTTATTTGTTGAGAACTTCTTTCTTTCTTTCTTTTTTTGTTTCCTTCTAAACAAACTGAATCCTCAGATTGCTGAGTACCTGCATTCACAATTCTATAGTTCTCAGGGACATCATCATGTTTCATAGGGATTGAATGTTCTTTGCAGAAAATAGATGCATCATTTCCTAAATCTGTTCTATTTGTTCTATGCCTAACATTATTTAGTTAATCAGTCCAGTCATTAATATATGATGCAACAGTTCTCCAAGCCATGCCAATTGCACATGTGCAATCATCATCATTAAGTCAAAATTTGCTTCTCACATTGATAAGCAAATCATCCAACTTTTGACACAAGGAACAAAGATTATCAGTGTTATCAGCTATTACCTTAAAATATACATAGCAATTATTACACTGTACAAGATACTTGTGGATTAGCAAATTGTTAATTGCATACTCATATAAGGAATCCATATTCAGCTTTAAATTAATAAAATATTGCAAAGGTAAAAAATTACACAAAGTCAGTAGCAAAGAATTCAAAGGAAGTTAAATCAACTTCTATGCATGGCCGGCCTTAGGCATAGGCCTACACTAGGCAATCAGCCTTCATACAGGCTGCCGGCCTCGTAGAAGGCGATTTATTGTATAATTTATTTTATTTATTTTGTTTTTTTTCTTTCCTGTCTGTCTGGCGGGCACCAAAACAATAGGGAGGGGGAGGGGGGAAGGGTGACCACCTCCCACTTATTTAGCTTGATAAAAGAGAATGATTTAAAAAAAATAATAATAATAATATAACATTTCCAAACGAACATATGGACATATGTCTTCACACAACAACATGGCTGTCAGGAAGAGGCGTGGTTCCACAACAAATGATTACCTCACAGAACATGCTGTAATCTCTTTCCTGTTGGTAATCATAACCGAGCCTTGGATTTAGTATAAAATGTGTACATATAGTTTAGGAATTGGTAATGTTTGTGTGGGAGCAATTCTGGGAAAAAGTGGTAAAGTATTGTGAGGCAAACACTTGTAGTATTATGTAAATTCCTGATTATAATGTTTCTTCTGTTTGTTGTAGTCGCCGCAGTTGATGTTGTAAAATAGCTGCAGTATTGTGAAACTGAATTGTCTTTTTTTTTCATTTTGCCATTTGCACCTGCTTGTGGAGATTGCCATGGTTTATGGACATTCTGTGAAATCTGTACAGTTGAGAGGTATGTATTCACTTTCCATATGCAACTATTGCCTTGCTTCAGACTGCCATAAACATGTGTATCAGAGCTGCTTTTTTTTTTTTTGTCTTCAGTTTGAGCAAGGAGTTTTGAACCAGCTATGCCTGATATCTATATATATGGATGGATTTATCTAGATATAAGATATATATATAGATATATAGATATATAGAGTATAGACATAACATATATAAAAATTTTTTTTTTTTTTTTTTGGCACTTTGATTCTTGAGGATTGCTATCACTAAATAATGATGGGAGACACTGAGTCATAGTTATCAAAATAAAAATATATACCTCTTTTGACACTAAGTCTGGGTGGGGGCTCTGAAATCTTTCTTTGAGCTTTTTTTCTTTCTTTTCCTAAATGCAGTGCTACAAAAATGATCTTTCCCCATTGCCCATTTTTTTTTTTTTTTTTTCAAAATGTTAACACACACAAATTATTCTAGCAACTTAAGTAAAATCAATAAGTAAAATCTCTATCCCTTTTTTTCGGCCACTGCATCCATATTTTTAGGCTTTTTGATTTGTTTGTTGAGAGGAGAGAGAGAGAGGTATGCATCTCAACTATTCAGCAATTTTGTGGCCTATATTTTTCATAATTTTTAAAATTTGTGGTTTTTTTTTTCAGCAAATCACTGATTTAATAAAATAATAAATATCACATCATCATTCACCTTCATTTCAGATCAGAAATCACAATCCAAAATATTTGCGCCAATAAAGCAACTTTTCTTGTGCTAAGGTTTAAGAGAAGGTAATGGGTAATGAAGGTACGGCATAATACGGTATAGTTTATTAATTTTTGGTGCATTTGGGCTAGGCATCTGGTCTCCTTTTTCAGTGCCTCCTTTTACTATAAAGATGGCTGTTAAGACTGACATGTGTCAGGGTCTCAGTCATTCCCTATTGCAACATTCCCAATATAAATATTCTTTTTGTTCCCTTAGGCAATTAATTCCCTCCAGCAAGCAACAGCCACTGATGTGTGTGACTGAACATGTAAATGATTTATTAGGGCGCAATAACTTTATTATTATACAGCAAAATCTCTAATGTTAATTTATTATGATGAATTTTTCTTCTGATTGTGTATTGACTTTATTGACTGATACTCGTATTTATTAAACAGTTGTAATAGTGGAAGTTTGAGTAAATGTTCTGAAATGGTCAGTTTTTTCGTATATTCGGTAGTGTCATTTTTCCATTGCTTACTGGAAAAAATTAAAAACTAATAACTTTTAAAGCACACAACCATTAAGTATATTTGGTACAATATATATTATATATCAATATTAGGAATATAGTTTGCATGAATCAGGACTAACACATACATATATGTTATATTCATCTGAGCCAGGTTGTGTTTCATGGTATGTTGTTTTCTTCACTTTCCACTGAGAATGGTTTTTTTATTTGAGAGCTTTACCTGGAGTGGCTGGGAGGAGATGCTGCTGGGGGGGGGGGGGGCTTGCTGCAGGGCTGCTATGGGGGGGGCTGCCCTTGCCTAGGGCCCCTAGCTGACCATGATCCAGCTCTGGTTAGAAACACACACAACACACACAACAAGACAGTTGGTGTTGTACACATTATTTTTTTTTTTTTTTTTTTTTATTATTAATAAAATTTGAATGATGGCTTTGGGGGCTTGGGGAGTGAGTGGGTGTGGCTGAAATAGGGTGTTTCGTGGTTTTGTTTGTATGTTGTGGGTGGGTGTGGGGATTGGACTGGCTAGGGCACCGCCCGCCTAGGGGCCGGTTGCTTCTATGACAAAAATTATACCAGCAATATCCAACTAAATACTTAAATACAATAAAATTGTTCTGACCATACAAGTTCTACCAGCCAGCCAGAAGTTGTAATTTCTTTACGCAGCACGCAAAGGTGTGCAGTAGCTTCTGCTTACTATATCTCACAGTCGTACCTTCTTTTAACAGTAAAAATAAATAAAACTTCTCTTACCAGTCAACTCCACAACAAATCTCAAACCAAGACAGGATTATTTAGATATGCTCAGAATTTTCATCTCTGCAGTCTGTGTAAATTTATAGCTGTCTAGGCCCCTTGGGGTGGCTAGAGTTTGCCTGTCTAAAACCTATCCCTTTCTTACAACCAGCAGTGAAACTAAAGGTAAAACAGCAAAATATGAATCAAAGTAAAGCTTGTTAATAAGCAGTCTCTTCCTACCTACAAACAGTTAAAAATAGTGATAACAAATGCAATATAAATTCAAATAAAACTTCTCTTACCAGTCAACTCCACAGCAAATCACAAACCAAGACAGGATTGTTTAGATATGCTCAGAATTTTCCTGTCTGCAATCTGTGTAAATTTATAGCAGTCTAGGACCCTTGGGGTGGCTAGAGCTTGCCTGTCTGAAACCTGGCCCTTTCTCACAACCAGCAGTGAAACTAAAGGTAAAACAACAAAATATGAATCAAAGTAAAGCTTGTTAATAAGCAGTCTCTTCCTACTTACAGTTACAAATAGTGATAACAAATGCAATATAAATTTAAGTAAAACTTACCAGTCAACTCCACAACAATGACTTCCAGCAGTTGCACCACACCTGAGCAAAGCTCTGTCTCTGTGTATTGCAGCACATAGGTGCTATATCCTGGTAGCTTCTAATGATGGGAGATGGTGTGGGAAACAGTCAAATAATCAGATGTATCTGATGTCATTCTGTACAGAAGTAATGCTTTAATATTAGAGGAGACTGAAATCTCAGGATCATTCTGTATTCTCTTTTGGATCTGACAGCAAGGACCACTCATCCATTTAGCCTTGCTCTATTCAGTATGTAGGAACAGTAATTCTTTTAATCAAGTCAGGAACAGATAGTAAGACTAGCTAAATACTGTTTTTGTATAACTGTGTGAAACTTTCCATCAGTGTTATTGTTAATATTTCCTGTGGATGAAACGCTGGTGTTTACTGTAAATAGATAGTTAATATTTTCTTGTTCTTTTATATTACACTTTATTAAATATATTTAAACTTTTCATAGTGGATGATCTTTTTTCAAAAGATATTTAACTTTTGAGAGTATTTGCACATATTTATTAGGTGACAGCTCTGGCCACTCCAGAAACCATGCTGTTTAGTCAACATTACCATTTGTATTAGTACTAATTGTACACAGTATAATTGGGTATCCTTGTAAGAGCCTTAAAATAGGTGGCATGGATTCTGGTGGCAGTGATAACTACCTTATAGTCTGGGTAGAAGGGGGCACAGTAGGTGAATCTGTGCCAACCTTTCCCAGGTGTGCAAATCTCAAAGAGTGTGGGTGTGTGTCAGCTGCTTGGAGCAGGGACACAAGGCACTGGTTTCACAGAAAGGGTGCTGGAGGACTTGGATTGGAATCCTGACAAAGGACTCATCTCTAAAGCTGTGTCAGCGGGGAGTCTTAATGGAGATCTGGAAAGAGAAAGAGAATGAGAGGAACCAACCCTCAGGCAGAACTTGTTCCCTAGTTGCACTTAAGGGAAATTGTGCTTGATGCAGAGAGGTCTGCATCTTGAAATACTGAGTGTATCCATATGTATTCCAGTTGAACATCCCTCTCCAATGTCAGTGGTGAGGATTCAGGCTCCTTGATTACGGGCCCAGAGTGGGGGAATTCACAAACACATCTGAATATTTTGTGCAACTCTGCACAATTGAGAGGTATGAATCTTAAGTATATGGTTCAAACACAGTAAATGACAGTGTATCTGCAGAACAGAGTGAGAGTGTTGTAATATCCCATTCCTGGCATTCTGTACTGAAGCTGTGTAAATTATCAGTAATGGTACATGGACTGACATGTAAAACAAACACTCAGGGGAAGTGTGTGTATTTAATAGGGACACACATATTAATTATAGGAATGAACACAGGGAAAGAGGACAGGTGAATCAATCTGATGTTCAGTAGATGAAATAATTTAAATGGAAGATGGTGGTAGCAGCAACACCAATCACATATCAATATGGTACAGAAGGGACTGCACACTGAAAATGTGTATTATGTGACTGTCACACAAGGTGACATACAATGGGGAGGATGTCTTTGTGAGATAAGCATCCTTACAAGAATAATGAACAGGACACGCATCAGGGATCTGACATACAATTTGGGTAGGATGCATATTGTGAAGCTGTGCAAACTGACTTGCCTGAATATGAGTGCAATTTCATCAGAGGACTCCAGAAAGTAGGACACAGGTAAAGGCTCATAGACAATATTAAAACAACCAACCACAATTATGGACAATATCAGAATAATACCACCAGAAATCCCATGCATCTGATATACCATATGTGATTTAGAGTGATCCGAGATGATTCTGCACAAACACACTTGTACAACTACTATAATACATCCACAATCTATGAGGGTAATCACACACACTGTCCTGGCACTGTAACAAATGCTGGAGGTGTTTGGAAGAACACTGCTATACCTGTATGCAACATTGTGATCAATACACACACACACACACACACACACACACACACACACACACACACACACACACACACACACACACACACACACACACATATATCTATATATATATGTGGGGGTTTTCCCCCCACCAGAGTGTGCCCCCCACCCCCTCTAACTATATGTATCAACTCTAGGGTCGCACAACATTGGGGAGGGGGGCAAATCTGCTTGTCGACCAAATGAATCGACCATCTCAGGTAGACCCATATATATATATATATATATATATATATATATATATATATATATATATATATATATACATCCAAACCGCAATGTGCACATAAACCAGACCTGGTGCATGGAAAAACAATGTTATAGGGCAGACTGTGCTGGCAATAAATGCTTTATACTGTCATGTTGCCTCCTGTTTTTCTGAGTGCTGGATGTTATTTTGGGATTTATATATATATATATATATATATATATATATATATATATATATATATATATATAGCACAATCCACACTGTTACAAATGTTATCAGTGCCATTAATATTGTCAACCGCCTATGTATATACTGTGTGCATCATTTGAACCGGTAGCTGAGATGCATCTGGTGTAACAACTTGATAGGGTTTGCACAACATCAGTTACTCATGCTTATGCCCAAAAAAAGATTACCTAGGTATGACCAATAAGCTATGTGATGGGTCACTGTAACAGAGGCAGTACACTTCTATTACACATCCATGGAAGATGTGTAGGAAGGTACATGAAGAAGTGTGCATTGTACTCAGTTATTGGCGTGATGAAGCTGGGAACTATGGAGGTATTATGGTCTTTGTTGTGGATGTTCTTCACATACTCAGTACTTGTGTTACATTCAAGTGAATAGTCATCACTGTGACCACATTCTGGTAGATGTTCTACTTACCATCTACTGCAGGACACAGGTCACATACCTATTGGTCTGATTATAGGGTTTGATGTCCACATTATACTTGGGTTGTATGTCATTTTCCCTGATGTAACACCCCCCCATGTTTTTTTGTCATTGCAAGTGTTGTCATGGCTGAAGCAGCAGTCTTTACTATGTGTTAATACTGTCAGCATTGTACTAATATCACAGTTGGAGACAATGACTGCCCACAATCTGTAGTCCTTCAGTTAGCTGTTCAGACACAGGATGCTTGTGCCATCTGTGATGTCCGTCATTTTTATAATGGACAGGAAAGGGCCTACTAGACAGCCCTGATGTATGGACCTGATCACTAGTCCTGAGATATAGGTTTCTTCACACATTTGAATAGTGTGCTACACTGGTCTACCCACTTGCAGATATAGTTGTTTGTGCCCACATCTGACGATGTTGATTGAATACCTCTTTGTGGATTTATGTCAAATGCCTTGGCCTGGTCAAGCTCCACGTGATGATAGTGTGGTCATCATGCAGCCCTTCAATGACCTCTTTGAGGACATCTATCAGATGTAATAGACATGATGTAGCATTAACAACTCATACAGGTCTGCTGCACACAGCTGGGATATTACTAGTGTCCATTTAGGAAAGGTCCATGATGACATGTTGATGTACCTCACAGATGAGAAGAGTCAGGATGTGTCTATACATGCATGTATCAGGTACTGCCTCCCTCAACTCAGATGGATGCATGTTGATGTACTCTTTCTATGGGAAGTGTGGATTCAACCATATCAGGAAGGTGTATGCTCTCACTCACCCTGTAGGTGATGTGTGATGATTCCGTGTGATTTGGCTGCAGTGAGAACAGAACCCCTGCCTGTTTAAGTACACAGACTACACAACTCAGTTCTTTATGCAAGCACCATGGTACAAGTCTGACTTTTATAAGACTACAGGTCAACCTATGGTGGATGGCAGCAGCAGGCCATGTTGGAGAGAAGATGTTAGTAGGTCTGCATGAAATGGATGTGTAGGCATGCGCAAGTATTAAAATGCTGTCTTTCCATGGGATTGGAGCAGTAATTGTAGAATATACACTTCTGCTCTTCACACACACACAGAACACACACACACACACACACACACACACACACACACACACATACACACACACACTTGACTGCAGAGAGAACAGAACCCCTACCTATCTAAGTACACAGACTACAGAACTCAGTATTTTATGCAAGTGCTATAGCACAAGTCTGACTTTTACAAGAGTGCAGGTCAGCTTATAGTGGATGAGTATGACATCAGCAGGCCATGTTGGAGAGAAGATGTTGGGAGACTTGCATGAAATGGATGTGTAGGCATGTGCAAGTATTAAAATGCTGTCTTTCCATGGGATTGGAGCAGTAATTGTAGAATATACACTTCTGCTCTTCACACACACACACAACACACACACACACACACACACACACACACACACACACACACACACACACACACACACACACACACACACTTGAATGCAGAGAGAACAGAACCCCTACCTATCTAAATATACAGACTACAGAACTCAGTATTTTATGCAAGTGCTATAGCACAAGTCTGACTTTTACAAGAGTGCAGGTCAGCTTATAGTGGATGAGTATGACATCAGCAGGCCATGTTGGAGAGAAGATGTTGGGAGGCTTGCATGAAATCGATGTGTAGGCATGTGCAAGTATCAAAATACTGCCAAACTATGTCACTGGAAGAGTAACTGTAGGATACACATGTCTGCTATTCTTTCTAGGTACACACACACACACACACACACACACACACACACACACACACACACACACACACACACACGCACACACACACACACACACACACACACACACACACACACACACACAGAAACTTGTCTGCAGTGAGAACAGAGAACAAAAACTCTACCTATTTAAGTACACAGATTACAGAACTTAGTACTTTACACAAGTGCCATGGCACAGGTCTTACTTTTACAAGACTACATGTCAACATATAGTGGATGCCATCAGCAGGCCATTGTGGAGAGAAGATGTTGGGAGGTCAGCAAATGTTCATAGCTTCACAGGGTTATTGGAGGTTACTACCCTAATGGCCCTAGATTGTTTACAAGCCTAGCCATATAAAAACGCAAGCATCCTTAATGAGCATAGTTAGATGGTTGTTGTTAGCAGATAAATTTTGTGATCAGTACCAACTGATGAGGGACATAGGGGTGAATTTACAATTACCCATCCATTTGTTAAGGTTGAGCTTAAATAGGGTCATGGAGGAGCACTGCTTCCCATGCAGTGGGGGAGTATTACAGAGGAGTGGCAATCACTGTGACATACATCTGCCTCCCCAGCACATTCTGTTTATGTCACAGACTAGTTTGAGATGCTTGGAAAAAGTTGTTCTTGTCCCATTTGATTTGCAGACGTACAGGATTTCCAGTAGGGCAGGGTCTGAGACTGCTCTGTAGACTAGGCATAGGTTGCCTCTCAGCACCCTGCATGATACTCAGTACAGTGACAGGTCTTTCAGTGTTTCCATATATGTCATGTTTTGGAGGCTCTGGTTTCTCCCGGTTACAAGCCTTTGTGATTTCTCCAGTTGCTGCAGGTGTCTGACAAGGTACAGACAGAAGAGAGCATTGTACTCAAGTAGTTAAACCCAGCCACTGGGGGTGTATAAGCCAGTGTATCTCTCCATGCTGATTCCAAACCCAGATAAATGGAGAGGGTTACATCAGGAATGCCATCTGTTGTAACATTTTTGCCAGATCAAATATGCGGACAACAATACACATTTCCATACCAGATCATTTGCAGCCCAGATAAATAACAACCACCACCACACAATTAGCCAAGAGAGTGCTGGTGGAAATCGAGCTACTGTTGGCCATATGAGAAGGAGAAGAAGAGGGGGAAGGCATGCCCAGAGGCAGGAGGAGAGAAGGAAGTTTGGGAGTGTGGAAGTGAGGGAAGGAACTTTGAATGTTGGCAGTATAACAGGCATAGGGAGTGAGCTAGCTGATATGATGGAGAGAAGTAAGGTTTATATATTGTGCATGAAAGAGACCAGATGGAGTAGGAGTAAGGCCAGGTGGATCAGAGGGGGTTCAAATTGTTTTCCCATGGTGTGGATGGGAGGAGAAATGGGGAAGGGGTTATCCTGAAGAAACAGTATGCTAAGAGTGTTTTGGAGGTGAAAACATTGTCAGATAGAGTGATGCTTATGAAGATGGAAATTGATTATGTGATGATGAATGTTGTTACTGCATATGCTCTGCAAGCTGGGTATGAAATGGATGAGAAAGAAAAATTTTGCAGTGAGTGGGATGAAGTGGTGGTAAGTGTACCCAAGGGTGAGAGAGTGGTGATTGGAGCAGATTTCAGTGAGCATGTTGGTGAAGGGAACAGAGGGGATGAAGGGGTGATGAGTAGGTATAGTGTTAAGGAGAGGAATTCAGAAGGTCAAATGGTACTGGATTTTGGAAAAGGATGGACATGGCTGTGGTGAATAAATATTTTAAGAAGTGGCAGAATCATAGAATGATGTACAAAAGCAGAGGAAGATGCAGACAGGTGGATTATATCCTATGCAGGAGGGACAGTCTGAAGGAGATTGGATACTGCAAAGTGGTTACAAGGGAAAGTGCAGTTAGGCAGCATAGGATGGTGGACTTATGTGTGTTGTGTGTGACTCTTTTATTTGACCAGATTAAAGATGTTAAAAAGGGGTAGATAGGAAAGTGATGAAATTGGGAGCAAGCAGGGGAAAGAATAAAGGGAAAGCAGTACAGGAATGTGCAAGAGAGGCAGGAAAGTACCATAGCTATCCCTTTCTTTAACAGTGTAAACTGAAAACATGTGCAGAGTATTATCTGAATTTGGACTGCCACCCCCACAAAGAAAGGTGACAACAACACAATCATGTTTTATTGCCAATTAGACCAAATCATGTGCATCAAGAAGATGTGTGTGAAATGGAGAGTTATGTATGGTACTTTTTTTTTTGTGGTACAGGTGCCCATTTTTTTTTTTAATTTCAGAAAAAGAGGATTGTTGGGAAGGGATGTAGGTATGTCTCAGTCAGGTAACTTAGGTAGTTGATGAAGCAGTTTGCAAACAATCAAGGCAAACAGGACAAGACACAGGGATGCTGATGGACACAAAAGGTTGGGGACAGCATGGTTGGGGTGAGGAAGGGGACAATGTGGGCTCAGGCCTATCAAGCTTGGAGATAGTGAGAACTGACTGCTCACCCGCTGGACTGTTACCACTGTCACATTACTCTACTGGTGGTTGCAGTGTGTGGCATCTCCTCCACCTCCTACAGACCATAAGGGAGAGCAACCTCTCAAGCCAGTGTAGGCATACACCAAAGGTGTGATGCATGACCTTATGCACCATCCCTGGCAACTAATTGCAGGCGATGAAATCACCACCTCCAACACTGTTCTTGGGGGGGGGGGAGTACCACTGCAACAACTTCTAAGGAAGTACTACCTGAAGTTGCAGATACTGCAGGGGCAGCACAGGCAGTGCTGCCAGTTTGGATCCCAGATGTACTGGGCATCAGTGCTGGAGCCAGTGGAGTGGGGGCAGGTTGATCCACTGGGGCTGGCCTACCTCGCTGTGCTGTGGAGCATTTAGTGGTGTGGTATGCATGGATGACATGGACACATTTTGAGGACACATACAAGAAAATAAAAAAAAGAGAGTTAAGGGCTGGTGTGACAGAAAAAAGACATAAAATTAGTAACATCATATGGGACATACAATGCATTAACACAATTATATAACTATTTTTATCTGAAGTATTAAATTTAAGCATACATCTTATCAGATACCCATTATACTACAGATTGTTCAAAATAATTTTTAATTTGCATATATTGCACATATGCGTGCTCCATTTATACAGATTACAGTTTACAGAAAGGCATTTGTTCCACTGGTATAGAGGTTTTAATTTAATGTAAATCTTATTAAAGAAATAACAGTATTGTATAGTTGTGAATTGTGGGATTTGAACCCACAGCCCCGAACTACAGTCTAATATTGGACTCTTACAATTGAATTGTGCTACAGACCAATGCATGGATTCTTCCTTTTACAGTAGGGATATGCATGTTCAGTTTGATACAACTCAATAAAAGACCAAAAAATGTATCTTTTACTTTTAGTGCTATAATAACACCAATTTGTTTTCTCACCAATTCCAGTTATCACATTTACTGGTAATGAGCAAAGTGTTTGCACTACGTTAAGCAGTACCAAACAAGGAGGAATTAAATAACTGCAAATGGAAGGTTAATTTGACACTTGGCCTTAGTTTGAAGGGTGTCTACTGATGTAGGCTGGAAATATCTTTTGGAAATTGGAAGGTAACTGTTAGGTGAGCTGGGTTTGCAGACATGCACAGGGGCCATGAATCTAATGACCTGACACATTTCTATTTGCCTTTATACAATCCATAAATGTAATGACCTGACACATTTCTATTTGCCTTTATACTCTGAGAAAACTGATTTTTGCACTGTGGGATTCAAACCTAAGCATAAGGGCCGAAACATTTGCTTCCACAACATTGATTTTCCATCTTTGTCAAAGAATAAGTGCTACTCAGATGTACTCAGGAATCATGCATAAATACAGGTGACAGTATGAGCTGTTACACATGTATGTGTGTAACCTGAAAAGGATATTGGATATAGATCCAGTTGTGCATGTCTACTAGGTAATTGTGAATGCCATGCGCAGATAGCAGAATTATATTTACAGAACTATAGCACACAGTATACACTCAGTCATACATCTGAAAACACAATAATGGTGTCTCATCTCTCATACCAATTCATATCAGCTCCACTATCTAAGGTGTTGTAAGTGACAGTGAATATAATGGGAAGCGGAACACCCATAAAAGTGTATGTAATATCCTGTTTTAGAACCCAGGACCATGTGTATGGCATCCTACACTTACACCTGTTGCCACAAGAATGTTGAACCAACACTTGCATATTTTTCAAGTTGTTGCTATCAAATGCACTGTCACAATAGTAACAAATAATAAATTGTACACTTTGTACTAGAATCCAGGACCAGCTGTAGTCCAGCCCTACACTTACACCTGCTGCCACTGGACTAGTTACATGACATTCCCTAATTTATTAATCATTCTTAAGTACTCTGTGATAACTGCTGTGCAACACCACTTAGCAGGTTTGTGAGGTGCCCAACAGAATTAATTGAATGTATCTCATTTCAATTATTGGCTGTCTGGGTCCTGTCTGTAGGTGTTCTGTCTGCTTCCTGGGTAGACCAGTTGTCTAGTTTCCTCACTGCCGCAATTCATGAAAATGAGATACGCACAGCCAAACATGACACTCATTTCCTTTGTTTTCCATAACTGTGCTAAGCAGTGCATCATGCAAACACTGCCCCCCCCCAAAAAAAAACAAGAAACAAAGGAAAAAAAGAAAAAGGGACAAGTAGTTGAAATGATGAAAATCAGTGTATGACATGCACACAAGAAAATGCTGGTTCACATGAGATATTTCTTCATAGATCTGGATTTGAACTCTCACTCCAATTAACCTTAAGGACACAGGATGGGCGCCTTATCCCTCTTTGCCACACAAACAGATTTGCAGCAAAGAGCTGACATAATTCTGCATAAAACCAACTGCAATATCATCATCATACAGTAATATGAAACTATACAGCTGTTATTTGTGCATTTATTATTTTTGGATGTAGTATAATTAGTGATCACACAACAAGTTATGAGTATTGTTTGCAAATATACAGCTCTGTCTTACCTCTCTGTGTTTGTTGGTTATTCTTCTCTTATCTGACCAGTAATTTGAGACATGCAGTCTATAAGACATTCTATATCACTGGTTTTAAAATGTGTGAGTTTATTAAATGGAAATAATATATGTAGTTGCTGACAAATGATGGGGAGGTTGGATGTTAATGAAAAGAACCTGTGAATTGTGTGCTGCCTACTTACATTTCCAACCTTACATCTAACACTTTGTAAGTCTAACCTGACACAACCACTGGATGTAGGGCAGACTGCAGTGCTGTTGTGTATCTTTCTCCAAACCAGTAATCATTCACAGTTGCAATCCATTAAAAACAAACACTAAGGGAGTGCCTGCACTATGTTTACATCAGCAACATGGAACCAAGTATTTGGGATGCAGCAGTTCTAATAATTTCACACCTTTCTTTTATCTTCCCTGTGCTAACAGCCATGAATCTACACCATATAAAAAGGCAGCAGTGCAGCTAGGAAAACTGAAAGTGAGGAGACTTGTTTATGTGGAGAACACAAAACAGAAGCTATTACTTTGGGATATATCTGCACAGGGGATTAATGAACTTGAGAAGGCATGCTTGCATTTTGTCAGCTACATACTGCATATCCTGGAATCTAATTAAGAAAAATCTGAAGGAAAGATTTTTATGCTTTTAATTGTATGCATTAGTTAGAAGTATACTGATGTCATAGGCATATTTGTCAAGGCATTTCACAGGTATCCATGATTAGCAATACTTTAAAATTGAATGCTCTGTGATAGATCTGTAGAAATGTTTCAGGGACAGTTCATTTGGTAGCATTTTTAGCATTTCAAAGATGGTTTGTTAGCAAAATGTGTCATTTGTATGTTATTTTGGGAGGAGCAAAGCTGCATTTCTGTTATGGCACAAACAAGGATATGTTGCTATTGTTGCCCTTCTTTTTTGCATCCAGCCTATTGTTCATATTTCAAGTCTCTAGACTGTTTTATGTTTTTTCAGCTTGCAATACTGAGATGCTACCTTTTTTCTATTTTATCTGGTAACTGTTATTTTGTAGTTATGTGACACTTTGTGTATTACTCTTCTGTTGTCTTTTAAGACACCTAGAACTATGCCACCCAGGCATCTCAATCCTCTAAGACCATCCTTTACTGATGCTGAAAATCAGGTCATTGTCGATGCTTTTAGGCAACATGGTGTCTTCCTGCTTGAAATGGGTCAGGAAGATATGGTCAAGCTGAATAAATAATTGGTGACAGATTATTGATGATGTTAATCCATTGGGTGGCCACAGCAGGAAATATGAGCTGGTGTGCCATAGGGCCACTGGCATGAGTGCATCTGCATGGAAGACAGCAGCTTCAATGGCCCATGATTGGATGGGAACCAGGGGAGCTGCTACAGATCCACCACTCACACCAAATGAAGAGTTCTTGTCCACTGTCAGGGATCTAAACACCTCCCCGGAAAGTGCAGAACAGCATGTCCTTGACATCAGCGCAACTGTTTCAGGAATGGCAAACATGTCCCAGGAAGAGGTTCAGGTAGACTTTTGTTCTCAATTGTTGAATCCTTTTGTATAGTTAAACAATTTAAATCAATATGTTACTTTTGTTTCACAGAAATATTTTTGGGGGCAATTGAAGATTGCTGCAGTTAACAACACATTCTGATTAATTAGCTTTGGTTGGAGTTGTCATCCAAGTTTTTGTTGAAAGTATAGTTAATGGACATATAAAGGGTAAAAGCATTACCCCGTGTGTTGCTATTAGTTGTGATGTTGTTGTCCTTACCATTTGCTTAACTTCTTCCAGGATCATCTGGTATGCAGAGAATATCCTCTTTTGCAGATGGTAAGTCAACATTTTTATGTCAGTACTGATGAGAAATTCAAATAAATAATGTAATGTGTGATGTTGATGCCAGGACTGTTGTTTGTACTGCTGTACTGTCTAATAGTGGCAGCACTGTTAATTTGTTAACATATATTAGAGTATAGTAGTTTAGGTATTAATTGTTCCTGTGTTTGTTGCTTATTATCACAGATAGTCTAAACAGTAGAAGTGTGGGATTTCTACCACCTGATGTCAGTGTATCAGCAGACTCTGATAGTAGCCAAACAGAGGCAGAGTCAGGTGGTGCGGAGGTTGAATATGACACTGAGGTTGATGTACAGCCATCCTCTGAAATTCCATTGGATATAGCCAGTAAGCCTATGCCTACCCATTCCAGTAAGCCCTCAGATATTTGACAAGTGGAGGGTGAAACAATTGATCAGGAAAGTGTGGTTACTGTGGCCACAGTGCATGTTGACTTTGGCCATATCCAAAGTTTGGGCAATGTGCCATGCAGGAGGGTTGCTTGGGGTGCTTGGATGAAGCCTGCTGTCCATCCTCCAACTGATGCAGGTGTTTCTTCTCATGCCACTCAACATATTTTTAGGGCCATCATGGAGGCACAGGCATGTTTCCATAGGTGCTCCAAACAAATGCTTAGAGTTGTAAATGTGGCACAGGCTAACATGCATGACTGCCTCCACCATGCTGCCGATTCAGTGGATCAGATGAATGACATATTGTAATGAGTGATATCTGTGATGGAACGAGCAGTGTCTGTGAAGAAATGTCTGCTGGGGGGGGGGTGGGATCCTTGTGGGCATAGGTCAGCCACATCATCTGCTGTTAGCCATTGTGGCTGTACCCAATCATGATCCTGTAGTGGCAGTATTTTCACTGCTCTCAGTGGGTGAGCTGTCCACACCCAGAAATGGTAGGCTGTGGGGTCATTTTCCTGACTGTCGTTGGGAGGGGAGCTCATCCAACAGACATCAGTCATGTTCAGGTAGCAGCAGTGCATCTGATCATTGGCTGTGTATGTGCCAGTGCAACTCCTTGCAGAGCCATTTCACATGGTTGCGGACAACAACAATGAACTGCCAACTATACCATGAATGACTCACACGTGTCCAACATACCAAGATGTAAAGCTAACACAGAGATTGACTGTGTTCATGCAGACACTCACACAGCAATTTCACCTAGAGTGCCACTGCAAACACATACACAACAATTACATGCTTTAGCCGTGCAGCTTAAAATTAATTTTGTCTCACTTGCCATCTGTTGCTTTATCCAAATATCTGCCTGCTTTTCTTTCTTACTCACATACACACTCACCAACCTTTTCTGTCAGCCTAGGCTTCATGCCACCCCACATGACGCCCTGTGGAAGTGACGATAACTCTGCCATATCCCTGTTTTGTATCATTTGGATTCAGGGACACATAAGCTGTGTGTCCAATGTTCAGGGTGCATAGCTGACTTAGTGCTTAATATATCTGCATTTGTAATGTTGAACTGGTAATTGTACCTTTGATTATATTGGTCTTAGAAAGTTAGATAGTTGATGGCACCAAAATTTGCCATCTTTCTTGTGAATGATTTTGTGACTGTGGTGAATCTGACACTACAATGTGTATCATTATTTTCTAACTTCTCTCTTTAATGATTTTCCAGTACAAAAGTATGGTGCTAAATGGAGGGCATGCAGTGACCGTCACTACTTTTGAAAGGTATGACAGTGTGAATCTTTGATGCCTGAGACCTGCTACTTAATAATGGACACGTATAAGTCAAATAAGTCTCTGCATTCACATGTTAAAGTCATTTCTGTACAAATATCCCACATTTTCCTTGCTTACACTGCTATGTAATGAAATGCAAGGATATGCCGCTCATATTATTACACATTACACTCTAGCATCAATACTTACCTTGTAAATCCAGCAGGTGCAACAGTTTTAATTCAGGGTTGAATCTGTCTGATGCAAGCCATACACAGCCAATACATGGGGAGGTAAAGGTTGTGAGAGTTGCCTGACATCAAAGGTAGCATATGTATGTGTGTGGGATGATGGTTTTAGGCTTTTAGGTGGTGAGTGAGTGTGCTATACATTGTCATTTCACCAATACAAGGTCATATTGAGCATGCCTATATCTGCTTACACCCACGGTAGCTGCTGGTTCCCCCTCTGATTTTCATCTGTATGTGGATGTGTTGACCTTGGCATTGGTGGTGAGATGTGTGCTCCTTCCCCTTGTTGATCCTGCTGAAGATGTTTTCTCAGGATGATGTTGTGTAGCTTGGCACATACTGTGATTATTTCAGTACATGTCCATGGATTGTTCTGTAGGGCTCCCCCAGATGTATCTAGACACCTTAACTGCAAATTCAGCAGCTCAAACACACATGCTATGATATGTTTGGATTGAGAGTGTGCCTCATTATGGTGTACATCAGCAGGTGTGTGTGCATTTCTGATAGGCGTCATCAGCCACAGTTCCATTGCATAACCTGCATCTCCCAGTAAATGACCCTTTGGGATATCCCCCTCAGCAAACATCTGAAACAACTGGGAGGTATGCCAGATATGAGAGTTGTGGTAACTGCCATGCACTCACATTCAAGATGATTCCCTTGGCATTGCAAATGGCTTGACAGTTAATAGAGGGCAAGCCCTTTCTATTTATGTAGAGCCTTCCCTGTTCCCTTGGTGGTGGATTAATTTCTATATGTGTAGAATCTATGACACCTAGTACTTCAGCGTAGTGTGTTACAGAGTAGAACTCCTGCATATTTCTGCCCTGTCCTCAGGAGTATGAGGAAAATATATGTGGTCACTGGCATGTTGGACCATAGCTTTCAAGAACTGATGGAGGATCCTGGATGCTAATTCCTGTGACACCCCCAGCATCTCCCCTGTGTCTCTGAAGAGTACCTGTAGGTAAGATTCTAAGTGCTACACATAACTTTGCCTTCACTGGGATGGGTTTGGCTTGGTTTGTCCTGACTCTGAGTTGAGGACGATGAAGGTTGTAGAGTTCCTGTAGTGTACCTCTTTCCATCCTGTATTTCTAACAATCACAGGATCATAGGATCATAGAAAGTTACTAAGCTAATGTCCCAAGGCCCTTACAATCCTAGCCAAGTTCTTACCCTTTTTTTCACAATCAGCACCTATTGCCCCTGTCCAGGAGGGACACAGGTGGATCCCCAGGTTGAATTTATGGTCACTCATCTAATCATCCAGATTGCGTTTGAAAAGGGCCAAAGAGGTGCTCTGTTTGACATGAAGTGGGAGTATGTTCCAAAGGTGTAGTAACCTCTGAGAGACAAATATGTCCCTCCAGCAGGCTTTATTCATGTAGGCTATGATAAGTTACCTGGGGTCTAAAAAATCTTTTCCATTTTGGCCTTGGTCTATTACCAGCAGTGGCAGCATAAACCAGCCTATTGCACATACACATGAATTAAAGCAACAGCAGCCCCTAACATTGTTTCTGTGTAGACTCATTTCCATGGCTGTATTCCAATAGGTTTTGGAATTCATAAGGAAAACCACCACTGAGTCTACACAGTTGATTTATAGCTTGCTGAATAGCTCCTCCATCTTGGATTGTTTGATTAACATACAGTTCAGCTGCTTATGCTGTAATTAGCATACCACTGTGTTTACTTTGTTTGAGCAGGGCTTACTGAATCCAAAACGGTGCACCACTGTGTGCATGTACGCTTTATTGAATCTGGCTGCATTTTTTTAACTGATGTAACTAACTTAAATATATAAACCAGCTGGGCAGACTTTGATTATAATAAAACATTAAGAAGCTGCTATATTCCCACTTATTTATTATACATTTTAAATATGCTGTTAATAGAGTTTATGCTTGTACTATTACTAAGGCAGGTGTTTGTATTAAAACGACACTATTCACAAATTACATCACAATATATTCTAATTAATTTTACAAATGTAATATGTGAACTTTGTGCCCAACACTATTCAATTTAACTTATATTTTAAAATAAATATCAAAATAGCCGATAGTTACTGATATAAATAATTGTTATAGAAATAGTGGTACAGATACACAGAGTGATAATGTCACCATATTTTAACACAAGTAACAGCTTAGGTGGGTGTACACCACTACTGAGTTTATTCTGTCTTCTCTGATTTTTATTTATTTTATCAGAGGTTTGATATTTTACATTGGGTTATAATTGAAGCTAAGTAAGTAGCATTGGTGTCATTTTGAGGTTGAAAGTATGAAACAAACAGCTACAGCAACAATATTCATGTAATATTCAGCTTAGTTTGTTCATATTTATTTAACATCCTTAATATGCATACCATATGATACAGTCAATTAAATGAATGTTTAACTTAGTGAGGTGCAATTAAATACAATGTCAGTCATCTGCATGTCATGTATTTTGACTTAAGATATGCTTTATTAAAGGACATGACAATGCTGATTAGCAAAGAGGTTAAAGCAATGCATCATGAAATGCACTCTTCCTTGGAACTTCAGCAACTACATAAAAAGACATTATAACTATATTTCTTGAAAGTTTACAACTTGAAATTCATGAATATAATGATAGCAGGCTTTGCAATTTTTAGATAGGAAGCATTCATAACTCAAAGTCACATTACACATTATGACACCTGACATGAAACCATGTAAAAAATAACTGTAGTTTGTTATAAATATTGTTATAAATACTGTTACTAGTTATTCATTTTTATTTCTTACAAGTCTCTTTTGCTAAACCTGATGCAGTCAGTTATAGGAGTTTTTATGTATGTTTAATTTATTTAGTTAACAGTGTGTGTGTGTGTGTGTGTGTGTGTGTGTGTGTGTGTGTGTGTGTGTGTGTGTGTGTGTGTGTGTGTGTGTGTGTGTGTGTGTGTTAAAGGTGGTTTCACTGTATTGGTCTCATTAAACAAAGTGAACTGCATTAAATTGCCATTATTTATGCACTTATTCATTTGTCCAACCTCTCTTGAGCATCGGACGTGTACACAGCCAAACAAACTTTTTATTTCATTATTTTATTTTTATATTTGGTAACTACATTGGTCAACTGGTCCTGACAACTTTTCAGCCTTGATTCAGATAAAGCTGTGTAGAACAAGGATTCATTAAAGATTTAGAATAAACATAAACACTGAGATATATTTAACAATAGTGTGTGTGTGTGTGTGTGTGTGTGTGTGTGTGTGTGTGTGTGTGTGTGTGTATGTGTGTGTCTACAGGGGAGGTGCAATGAGCTGACTTTGTTTCAGACAGAAGTAAGCTAAACTACATTACTGTGGCCATACTTGATATGTTATTCATTAATTTTATAACAGTCAGGCACCTGTACACAAGTGGTTGTCGTGTGTGTGTGTGTGTGTGTGTGTGTGTGTGTGTGTGTGTGTGTAAGAAGACTGAAATCAATTACTGTGGCCAATTGCTACTATTTTTGTTTTATTGTGATCTTATAACTGAGGTGTGCAGAGATAACAATGTGACTTCTGTAGTTGGACACTGGTTCTGTTTGCTGACGGAACTCAGCCTGAAAGACCTTGCTGTTATTTGCTTAAGTTGTGTTGTCATTACTTTGTTTTTCCTAGACTTATATGTATTTTTATAAGGCAAGATGGAATACATCATTGTGGCTATTGTTTGTGTGAATGAACATTGAACTGCATTACTATAACCATTATCTCTATCACAATCACATATCTCAGGTGGTAGCATTCAACTAAGTGACAACAGATTATGTGGGTGGCACAGTGGTGTAGCTGTTAATATTGTCACCTCACAGCAAGAGGTTCTCCAGTTTGATTATCAGCTGGGGAGCCTTCTGTGTGGAGTCTGCATGACCTCTCTATGTTTGTGTGGGTTTCATCCAGGTACTCTGGTTTCCTCCCACATTCCAAAGACATGCATGTGGAGCATTTCCCCCCAGGCCTCCACTGAAAATAGGCTATGTCATAGTCAGACTTTCCCCAGTCAACATATGTTAAATAAATACATTTGCTTTTGGCTTCTCTGTAGAGGAAACTATTTTAACAGTTGCTATTTCCTAATGCTAAATGGTCATCTCCTTAGCCTTGCATGATTAATAAGTTTTTGTGTGATAAAAGTTAAAATACTTTACTGTGGCAACTGTTTGTGTGACACAAAGATGAAATGCTTTACTCTATCCAATTTTATGAAATTCAGACATCTGAGGCATGCACAGTTAGCAAAGCTGCTATAACTCAGGGGGCTGATATTGTCTCTGGATGAAAATGTTGACCCAGCTGTCATTTGCTCAAGGTGAACAGTTATTGTTCTGGCTTTGTTAGAATACATTTTGTCTGCAATATTTTACTATGGCCACTTATTAACACAAACAGACATCCAAAGTGTGTGCATTCAATAAAGTGAGTGTAATTGATGGATGAGGATAAAAAGTATTGTGTCTGTGTATACCATATGTGCTGATATTGCTGGGTATCTAAAAGTAATGTTAGTCACAGCTTTTTCCACTTTCTTTTGCAGTCGTACTTCAGCCTTATACACAATAAGGTGCACTCTCTGGAGATTGTACTAGGTTGTGGGTGATAGCAACTGACTATAGGCACAGAGTTGCAATGAGTACTTTTGCCATCCCACAGCACTTTGTTTTTGGTTGAGATTATGAATGTGATTTCATCTATATGGAGTCTACATGTCCACCTAGCCTCTGTTTGTGTTTTATCCATGTGCTCTGGTTTCCATCCTCACACCCTTAACTGCATAATGGCATTGTGACACAGGTCTAGTAGGGAAGGCTCCATCACAAACCTGCTGTGAGATGTGCACAGAAATTCACCATATCTTGTGTTGAGACAGATGTCAGTGTCTCATTTAACTTGTCATAGAGTCATACCTCAGAGATGTGCATAGAATACCTCTGTAACTTGTCTAGGGGAAGTGTACTGTCTGGGAATAACAAGTTGAAATGCACTACTGTGATCCTTACATTTTGTTTTAATTTCCTCACAGATATTGGATGTGAAACAAGGTGGATATCTTTTGTGGTACATGTAATGAAGCAAGTGGCAGGTTAAATTATGTTACTATAGCCAATTGTTCATTCATGTTCATCACAGTCTGGCATTAGAGGTGTGCACAGAACTTGCTATTTTGGGGGGCGAGTGTGCATGCTGTTTATTTGTATGATATCAACAACTTTAAATAGGTAAATCTGGGCATTTTCACTCTTATTTTCATTACAGTATAGCACCAGAGGAGTTCAGAGAAGGTGAAATGTTGGGATAGAAAGGAATGATCTATTCATAGATAACATTTATATATCTTTGCATTTCTCTTTGCAGTATATTGGAAACTGCTATTTTTCCAGGTCTGAACTTTAAGCTTTGGCATAATTTATTTCTTCTTCTTGTAAATAAAAAATGTTAGCACAAAACTTATATTCCTTTAGGTCAGATTACTTAAATTGCTACACATTTTATAAAGTGAAAAGTAAATTCCACAGCAATACGCAGCGAGCCCTTGACTATATTGATTTATTTTGGTGCATTGCATGTTGAAGTTCATTTTCAAACAGCAGTTTGCTTGGGTATATATTACCTATTTCTGAACATTACTTTGAATTATGTAATTTTGAGTTTCAACATACAAAGAATACCATGTATTTCATCCCTGTGCACACTGGTTAAACTTAAAATGGTGAAAATCGATACATAGCTACAAATCCTAGTTGTTACTTCCATGTTTAGACATGAAGGTGTCCAAATAAGAACAAAAGTACAGTAATTTGTAAGTTAGACCCCACAACAATACAGTGTGATCCAAGACAGGGTAAAGCTTTAGGATATGTACTCTTTGTTTCATGTTGCCTAAGTTCTACTGAAGTGTATATATAATCAGTGGAATATTTACATGTGAAACTACAGCTCAACTATTTTATTCTACCATTATTCACTAATATAAGCATTAATATCTTCTACGATGCCAACCTCATCATATCTGAGGAAAGACAGATGGTTCTTTCTATTACCCTTTCCTGAAAACAACCCTTTATAATATCCCTAATAATGCTTTGATATCACACATTATTTTGCTTCTTGAAATTCATTAGCTGGTGTTCTTTTTGACAGGCTGATTATTTTATTGATATTTTAACCTTGTATTCCCATTTGATTCTAAAAGTAAGTAACACTAAAATGCTCAAGATCAAAAAACATATTAATGAATGTTCAAGGTCTCATATTAAAGAATTGCTAGATAATTGTACTCAGTTGAATGGTTATACATTTGATGGATGCTCCACTGCTTTATTCAATTTCTGAATTATTCAAAATATATGCCTTTTGGAAGTGAAGAAATACAGTCAAAGTGCATATAATGCTTTTATCCAATAAGTAGGCTTAGCCGTCTTTGGACAATTTTTCAGTTAATATCTAAACATCATACTCCATGTTAACTGCTTTTCAATACACCAATTGTTGGCAATTATAAACATTTTAACATGTAGTTGCCAAAATGAAGCTAGCACTCAAAGGGGTTAATAAAATGTGTTGTTCAGTGTGAATGATTGAATGTTGCATATAGGTACAGTAGAATAGTTTTTAATATAAGGTGTTACATCATTAAGACATGTTTATAATGTCAGAGTATGTCAAGACTTTGGACTCTTTTCCTGCTGAAGGATTATGAAATATTACACTTTATGTGATACATGACTGTTTCCAAAGAGATCAGGATATGACTAAGAATCAATAGTGCGTAACTCAAAATGAGTTGAGGACTTTTGTTGAAGATGTCCTCCATGAAGATCTGGTCAATCTGGAGGCCTGCAGATTAACAGGTTCTAAAAGGAGGTAAGAATTAATGTATCAGCCAAAACTGTGTGTTTGGAGAAGTCAATATATATAAAAGGAAGGGGAATGGGGTACACAATACAGTGAATAATGATTTAACATTAGCTCAAGGTGGTTTAGGTGATGGGAAAAAAGTCTTACTGAAGGTGAAAGAAGTGGACACATTTGCAGAGATACAAGCAAGTGAGAAAAGTATTTTTTCTATTTTTATAATAGCTAAAAAAGTTTGCTTATCCATCCCATTCTTCTATTTGATAGTACTGCTGCCAGCTACCCTGTTAGCAGTACAAGGATATATATATTTATCTACATATTTCATATTTGGCTGAATTACATTGTATATGTCTGATAACAATGAGTTGAAATAGATTTGTGGCTAATAGTTATACATTTTTTTATTTATGTAATCAAAATCTAATGTCTGAGGTCTACACAGTTATTAAAGTACTAAAGAGGCTGAAATTGGTGACAACATATGTATGTGTGTGTGTGTTCATTTATATTAATAACGGGGGATGGACTGTATGGGTCTGATAGAAGAAATCTGAACTACATTACTGTGGCAATTATTTATGTATTTATACATCTGCTTGATCTCACTCAGTTATCAAACATGTACACAGCCATTCAATCTTTCTATTTCATTATTTTATTTATATAAATTTGGTAAACCCATCAGCCAGCTGGTCTTAACAAGTTTTTAGCCATGACTCAGGCAAAGCTGTGCAGAACAAGGTTTCATTAGAGATTAAAAATAAACATTGATGCATATTTAACAATGCTAATATGTGCATGTATGTGTGTGTGTGTGTGTGTGTGTGTGTGTGTGTGTGTGTGTGTGTGTTTGTATGTGTGTGTGTGTGTGTGTGTGTGTGTGTGTGTGTGTGTGTGTGTGTGTGTGTGTCTGTGTGTGTGTGAGTGTGTATGTGCATGTACGCATGTGTACAGGGGAGTTGAAATAAGCTGACTTGTTTCTGACAGCAGTGGGCTAAAAAGGTCATACTTCATATGCTTATTCATTTATTTTATAACAGTTAGACATCTGTATGTAATTGTTTGTCATGTGTGTGTGTGTGTGTGTGTGTGTGTGTGTGTGTGTGTGTGTGTTTGTGTGTGTGTGTGTGTGTGTGTGTGTGTGTGTGTGTGTGTGTGTGTGTGTGTGTGTGTGTGTGTGTGTGTCCATGGGTGCATCTTTTCGTGTATGTGTGTAAGAGGCCTGAAATTAATTAGTCACCAATTATTATTTTTATTTTATTGTTATCTTATATCTGAGGTTTACATGGATAACAAAGTGTCTTCCTTTGCTGTGTACCTGGTCTGTTTGTAGATAAAACTGAGCATGAAAGACCTTGATGTTATTTGCTTAAGTTGTGGAGACATTATTCTGTTTTTGTTAGACTCATTGGCATTCTATAAAGTAGGGTGAAATACTTTATTGTGGCTACTATTTGTGTGACTCAACATTGATCTGCATTGCTATGACCATTATGTTTATCACAATCAGACATATAAGGTGCTGAAAGTCAACTACATGGCAACATATTACTTGTGGCTTCTCTTTGAGAGAAATGGTCTTAACTGCTGCTGTTTGATAATGATAATCATCATTCTGGTTTTGCAGGACTAATTAGTATTTGTGTGATACAAGTTGAAATACTTTATGGTGGCAGCTGTTTGTGTGACACAAAGATGAATTACTTTACTGTAGCCAATTTTATCAAATTCAGACATTTGAGGCATGTAAAGTCAATTAAGTTACTATAATTATTGGGTACTGGATAAAAGTGTTTGACCCAACTGTCATTCACTCAAGTTAAACAGTTGTTTTTTCAGAAACTTTTGAGTGAAGCTAATCAGAATATTTTATTATGGCCATTTGTTAACATGATCAGACATCTGAAGTGAGAACAGTCAATAAAGTGACTGCAATTGATGGATGTGGAGGTTTTCTGTAGATAAAAATGACTTTGTGCTTGTGTGTATATGTGTGTGTGGGAGTGAGTATGCGTGTGTGTGGGGGTGGGGAGTGTGTGTTTGCTGACATTGCCGGGTATCTAAAAGTGATATGA
This sequence comes from Protopterus annectens, assembly GCF_019279795.1. Taxonomy (NCBI): domain Eukaryota; kingdom Metazoa; phylum Chordata; order Ceratodontiformes; family Protopteridae; genus Protopterus; species Protopterus annectens. The sequence continues at coordinate 235,188,952 of NC_056729.1, read as the reverse complement.
TGACTGCAGTATATTTATTTTTTGCTTTCCTTTGCAGTTAGAAATGATCATTGTACATAATAAGTGTCAATCTTTGGAGGTGTTATTAGGATATGGGTGATAGCAATTGAGTATAGGCTCAGTGCTACAATGAGTAACTTTGCCATCTCAGAGCACTTGATTCTCTGGTTGAGGTTTTGCTAAGATTCTTTCTATATGGAGTCTGCATATCCTTTTAGTGTCTGTGTTTTTTTTTATCTATGTGCTCTGGTTTTATCCATGTTATCTGGTTTCCTTCCTCAAATCTTTGACTGCATACTATTATCATGACACAGGTCTAGTAGGGAAGGCTGCATCCTGCACCTGCTGTGAGATATGCACAGATGTTCAGTATAGCTTGTGTTGGGGCAGATGAGAGTGTTACCTCTGACTTTTCTTAGAATCAAACCTCAGAGATGTGCATAGAATTCCTCTATAGCTTGTCTACTGGAAGTGTACAGTCCAGGAATAACAAGTTGTATTTCATTACTGCAGTCTTCATTTTTTCACCTTCCTTGCAATCATTGGATGTGAATACAGGTGGATATCTTTTGTTGATCGATGTAATGAAGCATGCAGCAGGTTAAGTATGTCACCATGGTCATTTATTCATTCAAACTCATCACAGTCTAACATCAGAGGTGTACACAGAACTTGCCTTTCTTATGGGGAAAGGGGTGAGAGAGTATGATGTTTATTTGTAGGGCATCTGCAACCTGAAATAGGTAAATAGGGACATTTGAGTTTTCAATTTCATTCCAATCTAATGGCAGAGGAGTGCACAGAAGGTGAAATTTTGAAGGTAGAGAGGCAGGCACTACTCACATATACAATTTATATATGTTTGCATTTGTCTTCTCGGTTTACTTATCATTAAGCTTTTCACTCAATTTATTTCTTCTTCAAAAGACAAAAAACAACAAATGTCTTTCCATATTTATAAATTTTGTTCAGGTCAGCACTGGATCAAAATTTTGGAAAACTCCTTAAAATGCACCTCAGAAAACCTATAAATCCACAGCCTCTTTGGGGCTAGTAGTCCCAGATGTCTGTCTTAGTTTGGTTACTTCTTCCACAATTATTGCAGTGCAGTGTAGTGTTAGCCATTTCATGTATGTTGAAAGGACATAAGAAAGATCTGAAGTTTGAGAAAAATTATTTAAGAAATCTATCTATATGGCTTGCGGTTGGAATGTATAAAAAAAATTGAAGCTTTGTTAGAATATGGGAGAGCCTGTGGAATACTGCTGTGCTATGGATTCCTTTGTCTACAGCTCTGTTTCACTTAAGGCCAGACTTATTGAATGGATTTAGATATCTGAGATGTACATATTCAATAAAGTGGCTAGAATGAGCTGGTACTGAGACAGTCTTTGGATGAAAATGACAGTGTACAGCTGTTGCTTGATCAATGCAAAATTGTTATCCACTTGCCATCATACAGTCTCACTGGATTCCAGTTTGCTTTATCCATTCAGTTTCTTCCTGCAAACCCCTTCCCATCTTTGAAGTATCCAGTCATGAATGGATAGACCTTCAGCCTAGATAGTGTACTTTCAGGTGAACTGGGGAACCCACTCTTCTATTGGCAGCAATGCATTAGTTACAGGGCTTACTGTTATAGCAGAGGTCCTTAAAAAGTTTTTATCACAGTATTGCAGGTGTTTGCTGTCTCAGGTGCTCCATTATTATGTTCAGGTACAGGTGAGAAAGAAGGAGGCCAAACCTCTGAGGAGAGGTGGCACAAGTACTAAAATTCCCGTTTTCATTAAAGCCAAAAAAGAAAACTAGGAAGCTCAGTAAATTTAATTTGAAAAGTATATTTTCCAATCATGAGACTCATTAGGCATTATTTAAATAAGTTAGTATGTATTATTTTAAACCATGGTTCGCTGTTTTGGAATTTTTATATAAAATAGATGTTGCTTATAAAGCTTGCGATTTAATGAAATCAGTCCAGTTTTCTGTGTCTATTTTCACTTAATTTAGCTTTTACTATTAGATTATACCACCTCGCTTCACACAGTGAAGGCAGTGCACTATGTGTGGGGAGGGATATAGAATAATCTCACTGCAACATGGTCACAAAACATTGAAGCACAAAACAGTACACACTAGTATGACATGCCCAACTATAACTCAGATTTAGTTGAAACTCAGTTAAATATATACTCCACAACAACATACCCACACACACCAAAAACACTAACACACAGACACTGTACCACACACACACTAACACAATGCAATCCACAGCAAGTTTTTGCAAGGAGTCAAGCCGCATTGCATGCCCATATCCCTGCAACTTTGAGATTACAGAACAGTAGAAAAAGGCCACATTCTCAATCCCTACTGAACCATGATCTTATACTACAGCACACTGGAACCATAATCACTCAAACACGTCAGTCATACAGACAATCACAGAAATGTGTCTTCAATCAAATGTTAAATTGAAAAGGGAGGGAACCTGTGAAATACTGGGTGGGGGGGGTGGGACCTATAGACTAGGTTGAGCTTTCGTTCACCTCAATGGTAGCCATATAGGGGCAACAGGCATTGCATTTACCTGCCAGATATTCCCTCCTCCTCTTCCTTTTACCAATACAGGCATTCTAAGATATAGGTGCTCTAAGAATGACTACTTGTTATAAGCAATTAAGGCATGAGGAATCATATAAGGTTACCCAGTGATTCCTAATGCAAAAGACTATGGAAGTGAGGTGAAGGATATAAGAGGTAAAGGGATGGCGGTCATAGCATGCACATTATATAGAGTTTAGTAGGAGTAGTTTTATAAAGGCTCTTAAGGCAAGTAAGTCTGTCTTGTTTCTGATTTTGCCAAATGAGGAGATAAAAATCACATGAATTAGTATGATAAATTAATTTTCTGTTATGTTAAATGAGAAAAACAGTCATTAGAATGTGACAACACTGATGGTATTGCAGAAGAAATAGAAGTTATTGTTAACGTTAGTACATTGACTACAGTGGAGCAGAACTTTAAGAAGACATATTTGTCAGTGGTAGAAAACAAGAATGTTACTCTCATTCAGACTGATGAGGTATTGTTGGGTCAGTATTAAAATTTCAAATAAAATCACCAAGTGCAGCATCAATAGGGACCAAAAAATATTCTTAAAATGTAGCAAAACTTTAGCGTAACACTCTTTTATTATCCACTTTCATCCAAACAAGGACTTCTGTTTTGTTCTGGTCCCTATAGGTGCTGCACTTGGTGGTTTTACTTAAGTTTTTATTTTTTTACCATTTTCAATTGGGACAGTTTTTATTTTTTATTTATTTTTTTACAGTACTGAATTTTCCAGAGGGACCAAATCATCTGCAAGATAGTAATGCAAGTCTACTTGGGTAATATGCTGGAAAAATGCAACTTTGCATCCTGGTTAAACCAGCCATTTAGTGTCCACTGCAATGGTACCATGCTCACCTAATAATAGCTTGTTGACTATTACACTGTCTTTTTTTAAATGTAAAAATGAGTCATTATGTAGAAGCCTAATACATCCTTATACTTTTAAAAGAAATGTACAATTTGGCAGTTCACAAGCTGCTAAAATCATAAACATGATTGCAGTACCTGCAGCTTGTGAACTGTCATACTCTTCTGTGTAACCTGATGAAGCGCACTAGTTAAGTGCGTGAAAGCGCTTGTTCTTCTCTCCGAATAAATTGTTTGTTTAACTTTTTAATCGTGGTGGTTCCAGTGATTTACTAGTTATCTTCTGTGTCCTTTACAATATAGTGTTTATGGTAAAATACCCCCCCTCCCCCACCCATACTTTCTTATGGATCTTAATGCATTCCAGAGGTAATTACAGTTATGGAAGACAAAACTTTTAGAATTTAATCAGGAATGTTCTGCTGGGGAGATGAACAGAGACTATTTTAATGTGGCACATGTGAAACCTATACTGGTGAAAGGTTTATTTAGAAGAGTGTGGTTAAAACATTTGAAAATCTGTTGTAATTAACAAAAATAATTTCTGACATAGTCCATATCTGGATGTATTTGATATATTTTTCCATTCTTATATACCTTTCATGATGTATTTGTGCCTGTCTAAAGCTTTCCTTTTATATTTACATATATATATATATATATATATATATATATATATATATATATATATATGTATATATATATATATACATGTGTGTGTGTGTGTGTGTGTGTGTGTGAGAGTCTGAAGTTTTATCTTTTTGTATATATATTTTTCTTATTGAACATGACTGTAGCTTTTTTCCTTGGGCCTCTACTGAAAAGGGGCTAGTTAAACAGCCTACCCTAAATATCCTGGCAAAAAAAGCAAATAAATAATTAAACAGAGGAATAGTGTTAAGGATGGTATACATCGTTAATAGACTGACGATTGCAAGACAATTAGGATTGGTAGCAGAGTGGGAATAGTGTGAACTGTGTGAAACAGTTTTGACTGTTCTAGTTAAAAGGCAAAGCCAGTGGAGAGTTGAATCAGTAAAAAGGGCTTTTGGGTATTATATTAAGGATATTAGTGCTACAGTAGGGTTATAATTATGAAGTGAATGTTTATGACTTAGCCATACCAGAGACAAAAAAGTGGTGGTATGAACAATACAGAGATAAGAAACCTTGGGTCAAAATCGATAGGGTTGTAATTAAGAAATGGTAAAGTGAAACTGGCCTTGTTTTAAAAGATTTGATTTGGATGTGGCTGGTAATTGCAGGGACATTTGAATAGATTGGTTAAATTAGGGCCACCCCCACCAGTTAGGATGTTTTTGTTCTAATGCATCAATAACAGGAATGGGAAAGACAGGACACGCTTTCCAATGTTTTTACCAGTACAAACATAGGTTAGTAGTGAAGACAAAATGAATAATAGGTGGTGGTTTAGAATTTTCCACAGAGAATAAAAGTCAAAATAGATGATAGTACAAATTCTAAAGGATGAGGAACATTATTTACCATTATTTATTTATTTATTTATTTATTTATTTATTTATTTTTACTGCTGCCATAGTTAGAAGAAATGATTACTAGTAAACTGGTAAACATGATCATGATTATTAGTTCCAGTAAAGAGAAAAGGTAATTAGTAAGATTTATCTAAATGCTAGAGTAGGAAAAATTGTTTCCAACTGCTGATACCATTAATAAAATGCTATAATAGTATTTATAATATTATAAGAGAATAATTAGAGAAATGAAGGAAAAAACAAATAAAAAAACACTTTCACTATCATGCATCAGTAGAGTTGTGCATGATTTTCATATATTGGTAATTCAAAGCTTTGACATTTAAATAGAGTTAGAAATATGGTTAGAAAAAAAGTAGTGTTTAAGATGAGTTGGTGTTAAATGCAAAAGAAGAATAAGAAGGAATTTTGTTGCCTAAAGATATTAAAAATAGGAGAGGAATTGTTATGAATCATAAAAACATCTAAGAGTTAGAGGTATTACAGTAAACTCTCAGTTAACCAGAACTCAAGCAATCGGCACTCTGAAGCAACCAGCAAAAAAAAAAAAAATCGAAAAAATACAGTACAGTTTTCATGTGTTGCATTTTCTGTCCCCTCCACCCCAGAAATATACCTTATGTTTTTAAAGTTTTAGAGTTTTAAAAAGGAATATATGAATAAATTGCCCCCGGGACTCATGAAGCTTGCGCCAGGTGCAGGCGTAGCATAGGCGGTATAACGCCAAATATGGCTGCCGAGCAATTCAGGTACGATCGAATTCCACATGCACTATCAGCGTACACCAGATTTGCGCAGCCATTGGCTCAGGTATGCTAATCACCCCACGCGCAGTACTGCAGCATGCAAATGAAGGTACATAGCGATTCATGAAGTGGTGCAGGCATAGCGTAAGCCTACAGAAATGTAAACCAAAAAAAACGGTTTACATTTTGCCAAACAGAACATCGGAGCTATGAAAGTGGACCAGACTCATGTATTACAAAGTTATCATATGCCAATGGCTAAATATGCAGACAATGGCATAAGAAAAGATGCACAACACCTAAAAAATAACAATTAATGTCATGTCCACAATAACGCAAAGTACAACGGCAGGGCATGTGTGCGCAAACGGGAACACAAGGAAAATATATACAAATGTCATAAAATCGCAATGTAATACAAATCATGATTTCATCATAATAGTCAGTGGTATGCATGGTACACCACAACCAAGCTGCAAGGGTTGCTAAGGGTCTGTGACAGTGTTTGGCATGGTAAGTATGAATTAGTAGTCAATGCCATGCAAATGAGGCAAGTAATAATGAATCGCAAACGTCCTGCCGGACTAAGGATGTACCATACGGCGCAGCGCTACAACACCGAGGAGTGGTTTGGAGGTATACATGACATCAGCAGTGGGATGTGCCACCGTAGCTGTAAGCACATTGGAGCAATGCAAATCCAGGCTGCCCATTGCTAAGCAAAGCCGCAGGATAGGGGTGGGGATGTAGGTATAGAATCGTTTAGCTGAGAGCACACATGGTGCCCGAAATCACATGTGTACGTGGATGAAAATGTGCCCGAAACCCGGTAAGCGGACACACACTCCATGCACCACAGCTTAAACAGGAAGGTTAAGGGAAGAAAATAAGGAAATGCCGCAGTAGGGTAATTGGAGTACAACTGAGCAATTAACACCTATTAACTCACAGTGGGCAATTGACGGCAGCTAACAAGTCTGCTAGCAGCAACCTGCAGAACAGGATAGGTGAGGTATCGGATTGCAAAGAAAAGAGAACTGTCAGCAAAGCAAACCTGCAGTAGATCGGCTATAGAACACATTTTGCAAGATTAGCCAGGTTTTGGAAAGTACAAAAGAAAGCAGGCTGCTGGATGCATGCCAGAAAATGGGAGGGGAAACGTTAAGAAATGTTAAGGGAAGGGCAAGAGGTAATCCATGGCAGCTAAATGTAATTCAACACCAAAGGCACCACAATAACAGTACCTGTCATAAAACACCCTGCAGCGTCGATTGTACATACACACCCTATGACATCATCAGTGTTCAAAGCACAATAGTATAAAGTGTGAAGGCACCTCACACACACCTTTGTATTCCCAAACACTGCACCATCGGTGTAAATAGATGGGGAACTTTTACAATGTACTTGTTGGGAGCTGCCATAGCTGTGATTCATCACCGTGTACTGGAGACTGAAGGTGTTGTGGAGGATGATGCTGACAACCACCGCAGGCCCCGGAGGAAGGGAAGAGTGTTCAGACCAAGGGTAACCTACCAGGGGATACATGATCTGGAGATAGTAGAGCATTACAGGGTGGACAGGGACATCTTACAGCAAATAGTTGAGCTGTGCCAGCCACACCTGAGATCCAGAAATAACAGAGGGGAACCCATCCCAGTGGACACAAAGGTATGTGTAAGCTTGAGAATACTAGCCACAGGTACCTTTCAAAGGCCAACTGGAGATATCATGGGGATCTCACAGGCATCAGCATCCAGGGTACTCCACCAATTCCTGGATGCCATGTTACCACATGCTAATGAGCATATATACTTCCCTCGAACTCAGGAGGAGTTGGCCAGCAATATGCATCTCTTCCACCATGTGGCACACTACCCTGAGGTACTGGGTGTGATAGACTACACACACATACATATCAAGTCACCACACGGTGAGCATGGTAGGTGCTACATAAACCGCAAGGGATACCACTCCATCAACTGCCAGGTCATGTGCAATGCCCAGTACATTATCACGGATGTATGTGCTGGCAGCCCTGGAAGCTACCATGACTTCCACATCTGGCATGCCTCACAGCTGTATCAGGTATTTGTCAGGGGGGACATCCTATATGGCCACCTTGTGGGGGATGCTGGCTATGCACTGGAGCCGTGGATGATGATTCCCATCAGAAATTCACACATACCCATGCAAGAATGCCATAATGAGGCACACGCACACACCAGAATCATCATAGAGTGTGTGTTTGGGATGCTGAAATCATGGTTCCGTTGCTTGGACATATCTGGTTTAGCCTTGCAGTACTCTCCAGGCACGTGTGCCCACATCCTCATAGTATGTGCCATGCTACATAATATGATCCTGCAGAAACAGCTGCAGCAGGGACATAATGGTGAAGGCTCTCACAGCCCACCGCAATTGTCAAGGCCATTACAGGCACAGAGGGATTCAGACCACAAACACCCTGTGCCAGTCCCAGTAGGCAGATGGAGGCATGCCCAATATGCCCAGGCCTTGGCAAAGAGGGAATGGACCCTACAGACTGACACACTTCTCCACCTGCACACACAGTAAACTGGATGGCACAGACACACACGACCACCTGTAAATTGTAATGTATAGGTGGCCTACTGTGTGAATCCTACATAGGCAGACCTCAACCATTGCACACACAACAACTATTGGAACAAGGAAAGTCAACACCTGAACAGCACATGAACCTAACAGCATATGTTGATACTGTATGTATAGGTTCCTAGGTACATCGGTAGGTACATGCCCGATTGTCAGAGGCCATTCAGCAGCCGAGACAAACAGTGTCTGCTGTCGCCACCACATTGATTAACCAACTGTCTCTCAGTGGAGCAGAGCCAATTGCGGGATCCATGTGTGTAACCACTGTTCCCCACACACTTTGCATGGATTCCCTGGTGTGTTAATGAGGGGCTCCATATAATGTAATCAGGGATGTACTGCCAAAGCATGGGGAGTACCCATGACAGGTTTCTGTCACCCCAGCATGCTCCACTTATGGTTGTGTGAAGGTGTAGCACATTATAGTGTGTGGCTCACTGTGACATAGATTCCCACTGCTGGAGCACATCCATTAAACATCACTTGGACATACCATTAATAGGTCTCATCCATATGTAAACTAACTGAGTTACACATTTGATTGCAGTATGGAGTAACAGCCGTAGTACAGTCCATATACAAAACAACATAACACCTGTACAAATCCCAGATGCCCAAGTGGTAAAGGCACTGACTGTCGTGCATGTTCCTGGTTCTAAGTCCTGCAAGGGCCATTACGTAATCCCGAAGGCACGAATAATGGATGTTGGATGCAGGTCATCAGAGCAGGTTTAGCACATGTTAGTGAGTCTATGCATTGGCAAGTGCTGGTAAGCATCTTTAAACATGACTATATGGATATGCACGAAACAGGGCTAAGCTTTGCTGAATATCGTGCAGATCATGGTCAACGATCTCCAAAACAGGTGAAACTAGCATTATTCACCCCTATACTAATAGTGCCTGCTTTGAAAGGTAAAACGACCACTGCCAGGAGTAGAACACGCAACCATGTACACAATGACCTACCACTAAGCTACCCGAAATGTACCAACAGCAGGTGTGTATTGTGACAGGTTAAAACACAAACGTGCGGAGTTCAGGAAACAGTATGCACCACCATGTATACAACGAAAGGTGTGTTCACTCTCCCTCTCTCTCTGTATATATATATATATATATATATATATATATATATATATATATATATAAAATAGAGATAGAAAGGGCGATATATGTCGATATATACGGATTCACCTATATCTGCAAATATATAGATAGGTTAACGACATGTACACAACCATGGAGGTACAAATAAATAGGATACTGCCAACTACCGAATGTTTTACATAACGACACGCGTAATCATGAGGCTTAAAGACCGAAAGACCACAGTACTGGTACACTTGAACCACGAGTAATATTATCACAATGTTAAGGGACATTTAGTTATCGCTGCTGGTGCTGCGGTCCAGGTAGGTACTGTGTTCAAGTGGGTTTGTGATTGCTGTAGTCTGTGTAAGTGTGTGTTGAGGGTGCCGTGTGCGTTTCCATGGGACTGTAATGTGTATGTGTGTTTGCATCGTGTGTCTTTTAGTGCTAACTCAGAGGTAGATCATTACGGTAGGTGTGGTCATAGCTGGCCTTAGGCATACAGTTACCACCTGTCCCACTTTGAGAGGGACAGTCCCTCCTTGGGCAGTTGTGTCCTGACAACAAATATTAAAAAGGGCAAATGTCCGAGATTGTAGGACATAATTATGTCCCATATATTATGTAATAGTTGCATTAAATAGTTATTCCTGCATCTAAAATACGTAAATGTTACAAGAAACATAGTAAGTAGCTAAAGTGCTACAAGAATAAGGATGTATTTAGGATAAAAGTATGTTCTGTCCTGCATACTGACCGTGGGTATGTGTCGCCTCTAAACACCGATGTTTGTCATGCAAATGTCCCACTATGGCCATTTGAAAAGGTGGCAACCCAAGCCAAAGAGGTTCAGTCACCAACACAACTGCAATGAGTGCAACTATCTGTGACAGAAATACACGAGACAGCTTTCATGTAGTAAGATGCCCTTACATATCGATGTATTTCCAGAGGGATTGAAGTATCAACCTCACCTGCATGCTATATAGGAACCAATTAACAATGGCTCAATGAATAAGCCTGCAACAAACATAGTTTTAGTCTACTAAATGATAGGTCTTCAATTAGGGAAGGAGCCCACACACACATATGAAATATGTATAAATGCAGTCCCCACAAACCTGTATATGCTATGACAACCACCTACATCTCCCCCACACCCAAAACAATTGCAATACAGACTGTAATAACATCACAAACATCCACTCACTCAATGATATCTGCAGAAGCGCTAACATACCTTGTGAGAGACACACTTGTAATGGCGCCATGTGAAATCGTAGCTGTTGTATAATGGAACAGACGGCGATGTTACAGGTTTTGTTTGCAATAGTCCTGTATCAGATGGTAGAGATGACAGGTACACTCACATGTAGAACCACGTACTCTAGCCGTCACACACAATCCACGGGGGACATGAATTCAAAATATCCATGTCTCTCCAAATAGCAGTTGCAATTCCTCACAACAAAACACATACCCTCGAAGGTAGGGAAAAAGGCCAATGCCCAAGTTGAGTATTCAATTATACCCCACTGTTGCCGTGAAATTGGTGAATGGAGTAGCTGCACAGCTGATGTGCATGTAATAATTTACTCAGGAACACCAATTGGTGGCAGGATACCACATGTTACAGGTATCTACGTATAAAAGGATGGCTTGCCATACATTCAAACCGTATGCTCATACCATAGAACTGTTTAAACAGGAAAGGAGTAAGACAGATATCTACGAAGACTCGGAACACTAACAAGGTATGTAGAACACTCAGTATGTTAGTGTATGTAGTGCCTGTTTTGTATTAATTAAAGTGTATGCAATGCATAAAGTGGGAAAAGGTATTATGTAGTGATGTCTTGTTGAGCATAGTAACGCTTCTAGAAATTGTGTGTCCTGCTGTGGGCCACAAGGTAAACATCTCATACACCACAAGGGATGCTACATAAGGGCTTTAAACACAACAATTCCGCACTGGCCACCGTCAGTGGTAGAGTTTGTCCAACAAGTGCGTGCCATAACAGGGGATACTATATGTTGATATACTGTTACAGTAGGCATGTGTATGGGCATATAACGAGAATAACATGCCTAAGGTGGTCCTGCTGTGCAATTATGCTTTGCATTATGGGATAATGTTTAAAATATGTGTAATGTACAGTATTGTAGGTAGATATGTCAGATAATTTACATAGCATTACTGTTATATCATGCAAACAAAAGGTATGTCTATTGGCATGTACAATACACAATAACAGGATACATACGGCTTGTAGTCACAGGACAGTGTAACAGCATGATAGCTAATTGAAATGGAAGAGCTACTCAATTATCCATGCACAAAGGACAAGTAATAGCTTCACAGGTTCATAGTTAGGTACTATGCTGTCTGACCAAGTCCATTTGTAAACCCAACTACAGTGTTTTCACTGGTGGCACCTCCCTAGGGTAGTGTCCTGTGCCTGTGAACAGCAGAGCCATTTGTTACCTGCACCTGTGTACAGTACAGCCACTGCAGTGATCCCTGGCATACATGTCTGTCTCCCATCCATCCATCGAGGCATCTCATGAAGAGTGCTAGTGAGGGTCCCTGCTTGATGTACATAGGAATCATGTTCCAAAGCATGGTGAGTGTCCGGTTCAGGAATGTATCCCTCAAGCATGTCCCACTCATGGTTGTGTTTGGGTACATATCCCTGAGCATGTTGCTCTCAGTGGCTTTTGCTTATGTTGCTTATGTGGAGTATATCCATCAATATTGTTGTGGACATGGGCCTTGTATGTTCAGCAGAGGTCACCTCTGAGTATGCAGTATGCAAATGTGTACAGTTGTGGTTTCTATAGTTGTGCTGCATACGTCATCCTTCGGAGGTCAATAATCCTCTTGGTGTGTTAATGTTGTGGTATTTAAAGCCGTTGCTGTTCCGTAAGGTACACCCCAAAAGGGGTGTTGTACCCTTGAACGTGTTTCATACGTCAGGAGTATAGAGGTGCAATGGGTGCCTTTGTTCCAGCTACAAACCCATTACAGATTAGGGTGGCCACGTAGAAGGATATCCACGCCACACTGGCAATATGGTTATCAAAGGAGTGGGTGCTATATAAGTGTGTACTAAGATCCCATATAACATCTCATGTATGTAGGGGACTACCACCTATGTGATAGTCAGTGGGTGATTGGTGTAATCTAAAGGGGATGTCTATGCACCTTGTGTCATGCAGCTTGAGGCCATGTTATCGACACCAGGTATCCGTCACAGTGACACCCTTATGGAGGGTGTCTGTCTCAGCTGGTGAATCATTCATGGCTCCTTGTTTGCAGTCGTCTGGAAACCTATTCAGGGAAAGTCCCTCTGTGCTAGCCTGTACCTCAGGGAAGCATATACCGAACATGAGGGGCCCTATGACTGAGGAATGGGGTACGCCAATTGTAACTGAATTACAGTAGGTACTATGGTATGCTACCCTCAATGTGTGGGTCCTGTCTGTGAGCCACTTTGCATAACATCTCGAGATGTAGGGGTGGATGTGTAGGTGGATGTGTATGTTGTCAATACCAGAATGGAGAAAGGTGCTGAAAGCCAATGAGAGGACAAGGTAGGCTGTGTGGACCTCCTTACCATCATTTACTACCTTGGTAACTGTATCAAAGGAGTCCACCAGGTGTAGGAGCCATGGTCTGTCCCTAACAAATCTAACCTGGGTGGTATCAAAGGTTTGGATCCCACCAATGTCTCTGTGAATGACTTCCATGATGATGTGCCCCATAGCCGTGCAGAACAGTCCAGTCAGGTGTATAGGGCAATAGTCCCTCTGGTCCATTGTGGCGCCACCTGTGTGGAATGTGATAACATTTGCTGTGCACCATTCAGGGGCCACAATGCCTGATACAAGGCTAGTAGTGAATTTGGTGGCCAAGTGGGGAGCCATGTCGTACTGAGGTTTGTGTAAATCGCAGCCTGGGATGTTGGACAGTCACATGGAGTCTGTGTTCCAGGCCTTAGAGAGTGCAGGTTGGAACTGCATAGTTGTGACCGCAGGGACTCTGACTGACTCTGAATCATTCCTGTATAGATTTGGGCCCTGTAGGGTGTGAGAGGGGTGTAAAGTTAGCATTGAACCTATCTGCCAGGATGTTGCCAATATCAGTCGGTTCTGTAATGTTCCTGCCTAACCATCATATGTCAGACCAGATGTGGGTATTGCCATCGAGAGTACTGACATACCTCCATAACGCTTTGTGGTAGTCCATGGAATGTGTCACAGTAATGTTTACGTAGCTAGCTTTGGAGGATGTGATAAGGGATCTCGGATTCCTACTGTGGCTGACCAGGGAGCTACCCCACCCATGGGATTGTACTCCACTTTGCAACAGCCTCCTCTTTTTGTTGTACATTATGTCCATGGAACTGGACCCCCAGAGTGGCGTCCGTTATCTGGTGGGTACCATCATGGCTCTGTTTGGGATAGCATGATCCATGCAGTTGTGTAAGTGCGAATGAAGTGCAGTTGTGTATGTTTCAGCATTTGTAACTATATTGTCCATCTGCACGGGTGTCATGATGTTTATTACCGCTGTCATAAGAAGTCTGAAGTTGGCCTTGTAGAAATATTGTACTGTGTATTCCGTGAAGGGTGTGGTGCCGGGATGTGGATAACAAGGGTGATTAGCATACGTTCGGAAACGACCAACGAGGGGATAACCCCAGGTGTGGAACACCAGTCACATGTTGGTAATGTCCATGTCTAGGATATTGTTGGCCTTGGTGTTGGTGTGTATAGATTGATCCAGCCGATTGGAGGTTATGAATCCCAGAAAGCGTTGGCCTAATGTGTCGGTACATGAGTAGGTATCCCAGGTAAGTGTGGGGTAGTGTCAGTCTCACATCAGTAGTTCCTATCTGAACCCTACTGTCCAGTACACCAAGAAATGAGGGCCATTAACCGTGTGGTATGGTGTGGAATCCATTGCAAGTTACAATGTTTAGAGCAGTTCTGGCCACAGTTAGTTGCACTTGGATTACCTCTGATGCATTGTGCTAAGTAACCAGCCTAGAGGTGTGTACATCCTTGTGAAATATGGACACACCTCCGCCATGGGTGTTCTGGTCCTGGTTACATGACTGAAAGGTGTGGTCTGCGTATAACCTGTCAGTGCAGGGGTGCTCTCCGGAGCCTAGAAGCAGGTACCAGTCACTGCAGAGATATCAAAATGGTCCATTATAAGGAGTGCCTCGCCTGAGTGCATTAGAGATGAAGATGTCAAGCATTAAGTAACATTACCCTCAGGTTTTGCTTGCCTGTTCCTGTTCTGGTGGTGAATATGTTATTGGAAACTGTCCAAGACAGGCAGTATAGGAGCAGCAAGAGCTTTAGATGTTATCCGTAATCCCAGGGCTGACAGGTGCAGGTCATCTGTGCCAAAGCATCGTGTTTTGTTGACCATGTCATTCAAAGCAGACAGATACTGGATGTCTGTGGAATGACAGCAGATGCATAGGCAACTGTTGAAGTGAAACATTCAGTTGTTGTACAGTGGTATCAGTCTGGATGAATGCAGAATGCTTCTCAGGGCGTGGGCGATACCTTCCTGGGCTACAAGATTGGAGAGCGATTGCATGTCCCTGTACATGTAGTCCAGGAAGTTACATCTCAGGGCATTCACACTAACATGGAGAATGACAGACAAATTGTACCTGGTGAGGAGTGGCATGAGTGGATAGGTTATGTTGTGGATCCTGTCACCCAACAGCCAGATGAAAGCGACTATCGCCTTGTGTAGCCTGCTGAGTGGGACATCAGTGTGACTGCCTACAGAGTCACCTATGACTAGTGTGTTGGGTATGTTATAACACCCTATTGGCTGTAGTTGATGGGCACACATGAGTCTGTGGGCTATAAGTAATTGGTGTTGTGTTTGGTGATGGGGGCAGCCTCCGTTACCTACACAGAGAGTATGGAGAGGTTCCGCAAATGTCGTAGTCATACTATGTGTGGCCTGTGGTGGTGGAGATATAGTGAGATTATGTGATGAGTGGGGTGTGATGCAAACATTTAACATCCCCACAGGTTCAGTCTGGGTTGGAGAGAGCATTACCCCCAGCATGGCTACATATGTGCATCTCCCACAGGCTGTAGTGTCATATGTTAGGAGGTGAGCATTGACTGTGTACATGTTTGCCATATTCATCATATAGACAGGCAATAACACTGGTAATTGACACTTGGACATGCCTGTATATTCAACCATGTCTCACAAGATATGTGAGTTACGTGTGTACAACAGCTGTTGCACTGTAAGCAAGCTGGAAATGTAAGAACAAACAGTGTACTTGTAGAAAATGAGTTGGAATGGGTGCTGTAGTAATTAGTAGCTCATGAAGTGCTTACATGTTCTGAACAAGTGCTGAGCATGAATATGCAATACAGATAGGGTGTTAGATAATATAAACCCACTGCCCCCTCCCCAACAGGTACACAATCACATATTCATGAACACTACAGAAACCCTGTAACCATAATTATGATGGTACAAGGTGCACTCAGGCTGCATGTGACTTGTTCACATCCCTGGTCATATCATACACATATGGCAAAACAGTTTGCTCTACACATACACTTCCATGTAAAACATATGTTCATGTCAGTCTGTGAAAAAAATGAATGGAGCACAGCAACAGTCATCACAACCCACAAAGTGGAGATGCCAGTCATAATGGGAGGCACTGCACTATTACCCTGCTGAGTATGGTCTGCAAGTCCATGAACATTAATCAATGTAGATGTTAGCAGTACAGATGTAGATGACAGTACGGATGATTTCACACTGCATAGCATACCTGTGACAGGTCATAGGACATCATCACCGATACTGTGTTCCACCTACACTGAGTATACTAGATGTACCTTTGTATGTCACAGGAGTGTTCTACCAGTGGCCTGTTGACAGAAGCATCACTACAAAAGGTGTCTGAGTGACATGTGCATATCACACCAGTGGCAGCTACAGTAAAACAGGGTTAATGTTTTGTACTCCCCCCTCATTGTAGCCCATACCACATAGACAAATGGGAGGCATCTGCGTATGTAAGGATGTGAATGGCCATTACCTAGGAGCAATAGCTGTCTCAGTGTTGTGGACAATATACAGAATGAGCTTTGTGGGTGAGGTGCATGACATATGTGCACAATCTTACAGCTGCTTATTGCATTGTCACCACTAGGTTAATAACCCTGTACCCATTAACTACCACCTAGGCAGCGGTCAACATTATGGACACTGTGTGTAAGGGATGGTGCTGTGCAGTTTACCTCCCTGAGCTGGTGATGTCACCAGGCCTATTAAGTAGTCATACCAGGCAACCCATGTCATGACAGGGTGCCATCCATGAGCATGGAGATCATTGGACAGCCATACTCAGCACTCGGGTGACCAATATCGGATCACATATCACCTTTAAGGGGTATTGGCCATGCGTGGATGGGCAACACCAGCCTTCACAATCCTCACCTCCACTATGCAGCATGCTGGCTACCCTGCATAAAGACATGTGCAACACTGTGATGTTGGACATGCTACACGTACATATCCTGATCTGAAAGACATACATCATGGACAGCCACCTTCCTCTGGACAGATCCCTGTGCCATACATGTTACATACTCCTACCATACCATGCAACCCTGTCCATCAAAGCTGCACATGTCATCTCTGTCATACATGGTGCGATGACCGCATGGTAGATGTATCATTAACTGTCTGTATCAGTAATGTGGCACTGATGCACCTGGCGGTGGCAACATGGCTGTCGGATACAGCTAGAAAACCTCACATCCTATGCCCATACATGGCCCAGGGCATACACACTATTGCATGACCTTGTCCGTACATGCTATAGTTGATAACCATCCCTGTTAATAACATCCGGCTAGCCATTGTCCCATGTGTATCACATGTGAAACACAGGCGATACGTGGCAGGATGTTGAACTGCTGTACAGTGCCATGTAGATGTATATGGCAAAACACATGCATGTAAAGGTTTCTGTGCGCATGTCTGCATTGTCACTGCTTATGTCCGTTAAGGCAGTGTATGTGTTGATATGTGACATATACACATCATCAAGGTCAACAGCATTACTGTGGACACATCCAGGCATGTGCTGAAAGGTAAGAATACCAGTACAGGCAAACAGACATGTCCACATCAAGACAGCATTCACATGGAGTATGAGCAATGTAATGAGGTGACACACATATATGTGATAATATCCAATGCACAAAGGGTGTTACATGTGTGTGACACAAACATGTCAGTTGTGTCAGTGTCATGACGATTTGCAAAGATAACTGTCCATATGTACTAGATTTAATACACATGTATGTGCAGCTGTATCTCTGTGCATCTCTGAGATACTGTGACCTGTCTCCATCATTATGTCTTCCAGATAATGCCTCGATCATGCCTGCCAGCATATAGCTGCTTAGAGGATGATGCCCTCATACCATACCTCCATGATAACTATGAGGTATTGTTCAGCCATGTGCCACAGCATGCCCAGCAGCATGATGACCTGTGGCAGGAACTTCGCAGGAGGGTTAATGATGTTGGTCGCCATAACCGCACCTACCAGCAGGTGCGCAGACCCTGCACAGACCTGATCCGACATGTGAAACAGTGTGCCAATGCAATCGCCAGGGAACAAGGTAGAACAGGTGGTGGGCCACCAACCCAGCCCCCACTCACTCCTACTGAGGAGCTACTGGCCAGCCTGCGAACCCCCTCAGAACAGCATCCACAAACACTAGCTGCCATCGTGGAGGTGGGTGTCTCCCAACCACCGAGCCTGGAGTTGCCTGGTAAGTCACTACTGCACATATAACTATTATATCCCATTTAGTTGCATGTGTCACTGTACAATATGTAATGTAACATCATATGCAAGGTAAGTTTACACACATGCCTCATACTATAGTATGCTACCCTGTGTATGCACACATGTGCATACTGCATACTATATGCTATTGTACAGGTGGATGTATTAACATGCACAGTGCACGCTGTAGCTGTCATACAGTCATGCATAATGATCAAACTGCTGTGTCACCCCTATACAGGTACCTTTGGCGTGCTGCACAGACAGCAGTCCATTGCAGGTGAGACAGTTATCAGTATCAGGCATGTTAATGCACAGATCTATTTGCCATGTGGCCAGTTAACACATGTACACATAATGTATGGTCCAGTCACAATATACAGGTCGCATCTGGCATCAATCACACTGGCTACCCATTTGCAATATATACAAACTAAATGAAACACCGACATGAAACCACAGTATCTGTCATTGCTAGATGTGTGGACAGCTGTGCATACAATGGTGGAGGTGTTGTTCAATGTAGGAATATGTACTATACATTGGAACAGCACATGTGTGGTACGCAAACAGTACCACACAGTGAGCTGCGATATGGGCAGCCCACAGGATTCACCATTGTGGAATATGCCCCTGCAATGGGTGCACACATTGTGATGTGCCATCTGACATGTCCCAGACATGTAGTGTTCTGGCTGCAACATTGTCTCACTATCCCATAAAACATACCCCACATACCAAACATACAACCCTTTGTCTGCATAACCCTGTGGACAGTGACGTATCTGACATCTATGGGTGTATATGAAACAAACAAAGTCTGGTCTGTCACTCCAAATATTCCAGAAACACTTCTGTGCGCCAAAGAAAAAGATTTATGGATTATTAGGCTAGATGCTGAGGCAGAACCAGGTTTAAATGTAATGGTCAGCTTGAAACCAATATTAGTTAAAAAGCAAAGAGAAAATATCTAGCTTTTCTATATGTTTTGTATTTTATATATTTTATATATATATATATATATATATATATATATATATATATATATTATAGTTTATAGATTGAGTATTTTAAATATTGTTTTCATATTTGTATGTTTTTACTAGTGTCTTAATTGTTATGTAAATAAGTAGTATTTTAGTTTATGATTGGAAGATGGTTTTGTTTGGCTGGCTGAATCATGTGTTTTAATGATGTTCCCTATTTAAATGACTCTCGATTGATTTCAATGTTATGTACTGATGAAGGGTGCTTAACCTGAAAGCTTTGCTTAATAAATCTTTTTCTTTGGTGCACAGAAGTGTTTCTGGAATCTATAGGTGTATGTCATATGGGCAACACAGACATGTGAGATAGACGGCCATCACGAACATTTGGCCAACACATGTTCACACATGGCCATGGAGGATGGCCAGAGACATGTAGCAACACACAGTAGATGTGATGTGTATGTGTGTACACCCTGTTGCACATTGTCCACACATGGTCCAACTATAGCCTTTGTTGAATGGTTATATAGTAGATGTGGAACACTGGACATCCTAAATGCCTGTGCACAGCTTGTGGAGGTGTCACTTAATTCGACCACATAAGATGTGTTGAACATCATGACTGTGTCACAGCATGACAGGAGTCACCTGTACAGCTTCCACATACATAGACACCACATCAGGCCACAGATACCGTACATTTCCCTTGCTGCTGTTGGACATCACTGTCAGCCGTGCACCTCATGTGTGTGGTACATAAATGTCATGTGGGACATGGTGTATTGACAAGTCTGCCATGTGTGGACACAGTTGCCAGGCAGCTAAGACATTTTAGTAGTTGTGCAGGGGTGTCATCCATACGTCTTCCGGTGACCTGTCACATGACAGCATGGTTTAGTGTGTATACACCTCAGCGACGTGGGTCACAATCCACAGTATTTATGTAATGTGTATACACACAGTCATGGCTATGCACTGTGTGTGTATTCCACACTGTATAGCAATATAGATGCCTCATGATGCCATGCAATGGCACTGTGTCTGTACTTGACACTGTATAGCAATGTAGACGCATCATACTACCCTTCAATGCTCATGCACATCTGCTAAAAGTGCATTCTATCTGTAGGGCATACACCCATTACACCGATGTACATGTGTCAGGACACCATTGTGTCAAACATGTATGTATGTCAATGCACACGTCAGCAGATTACATGTCATACTACATGTTAATGTCAAGGTCACATCAGCCATGTGTACTGTTAACCTGTGCTGGTCCACATGGTGTATCACAGGGATGCATGCTTACTACCATGATTGTGTGAAATGCATGGCTTCTGATATGACACCTGCTTGCTGTTGTGTGCAACCCAGGCATGTATGCTAACTACCACTATTAATGTCCGAGCTGCATGCCATCTTCTGTATCACATGCATGCTGCATGCCTTCTGTCAAATCACATGCATGGTCTGTCTCTGTGTCTGTGTGTGTGTGTCTGTCTCTGTGTCTGTGTGTGTGTCACTGTCTGTCTCTGTGTGTGTCTGTGTCTGTCTCTGTGTGTGTGTGTCTGTGTCTCTGCCTCTGTATGTGTGTGCGTGTGTCTGTGTCTGTGTCTCTGTCTGTGTGTGTGTGTGTGTGTCTGTGTCTCTGTCTGTCTCTGTCTCTGTCTGTGTGTGTGTGTGTTTGTCTGTGTCTCTGTTTGTCTCTGTCTGTGTGTATGTGTGTCTCTGTCTCTGTCTCTTTGTGTGTGTGTCAGTTTCTCTGTCTCTGTCTCTGTCTCTGTGTCTGTGTCTCTGTCTTTTTGTGTGTCTGTGTCTCTGCCTCTGTCTGTGTGTGTGTGTGTGTGTGTCTCAGTCTCTGTCTCTGTCTGTGTGTGTGTGTCTATGTCTTTGTGTGTGTGTGTGTCTGTGTCTCTGTCTCTGTATGTGTCTGTGTCTCTGTCTCTGTGTGTGTGTCTGTGTCTGTGTCTGTCTCTGTCTCTGTGTGTGTCTGTGTCTCTGTCTGTGTGTGTGGCTCTATTGTAATGTAGAGTCTTTGTTTGCATTCACAGGTGATGTAGGTGTGTTACCCTCCTGTGGTCCATCTGATGTTAGTGTCTCCACAGACTCTAGCAGTGTTGAACATATGCTTGAGGTACAGGCAGGGTTGTCAGGGGCTGAATCTGTGCCAATGGTTGCCATCTTAGCTATATCCCCCTCTTCACCACACACAGTTCTCATGCCAACACATACCCCATCACCAGTGGCCATAGAAGAAGGACAGTCAGCGTGCGTTAGCTTGGAACAGGAACGCATGGTGGCTACAGAAGGTGTGTCTTCACACCATGGTGTCAGTGAAATGACTGCAGATGTGCCACACAGGCATGTGGCCAGTGCTGCTCATAGGAGGACCTCTGGCAGGCATGCACCTGCAGGACAGAGCGCAGCAGCTGGTGTCACCAGACGCATGTTTCAGACTGTAATGGCGGAACAGGCATGTGCTGAACAGCAGAACAGAGAAGGGCAGAGGCTTCAGAGGGCTGCTATCCGTTCTTTAAATTACAACATCCAGGCACTGGCAAATGCTCAACAGCAGATTGCTGATGTTTTGGACAGGCGATTGGATGACATGGTTGGAATTCTTGACTGTGGCATGGCAATCCACGAGTGTGAGCTGTCTGTGCTGGAACATCTGGTAGGAGTGAGGTGTAGGCCATGTGGATGTAGGCCAGCTACAGCACCTGGTGCAGGTCTACATGAACGAGCTACCTCACATGCCCACTCCCATAGTGCTGGTAGCAGTAGCAGTGCAGCTGGTGCTGTGCTGTCCACACCAGGACACAGCAGGCCATGTGGATGTGGCCCTGGACATTCCCAGTGGGGACACGGTTCCAGTGGACATGTGTCATTGGACAGTAGCCAATTTTTACCTCTGCCTGGTAGTGCCCATGCAACCCCTGGCAGGCACAGGTCACGTGGCCATGGCCGGACATAGTGAGCTGTACATCCTGGTCTGTACAATCTGGAGCTGTCAATAATACCCCGGTGTAGGCCGAACACATAGCAGAACTGTGTGCACACATACACGCACACAGCAGAAACATCTGTAGGGCACCACAACACCCACATGCATAACAACCACACATGTCCAATTAGATCACCGGCCCTAACCCACACACATGATGTCATCCACTGGTGCAGCCTATGCCCCTGGCAAACATTATCACCCTGTGCATATGATGATGCCTGTGCCGCATCCCTGTCATCCACACCATCGGTGCAGGGACATGCTCATATGGTCTGATGCACAGGGTGAACAGAATAATGAGATAAGTGTATATTACATTTGTTGTGTACTGTTGACATGCAGCAGACATACCATGTAGTACAGGTTTAGAATACATTGTTATATGTTCACAGTATGTGTCTTGGTAACAACAGTAACAGCATGTTGGTAATTATGCCCTGCTTCCCTCCTTAAGGTCTAATTGCATGTGCCATTACGTAACAGTGTTTGCAGTTAGAATGCATTGTTGTATGTTCACAGTATGTGTCTTGGTAACAACAGTAACAGCATGTTGGTAATGTTTCCCTGCTTCCCTCCTTAAGGTCTAATTGCATGTGCCAATAAGTACCAGTGTTTGCAGTTTCCCATGTGTAAATGTGGAGTACTCACAGGCATGTATGGCAATACCAGCATGCTATACATAGCCTCAACCTCACTGTTAGAAAGGCTAAAATTCCACAGATGTCCACACATCTACTGATCCAGAAGCATGTGAGCTGTGTACTAGGCTACAGTGGCTAGAGACGTGGCATCCATACTGGGTCACATCACAGGTATAGTGACATGGTGCGGGGGGTTTACACAGCGGTCTAGCTGATGTTAAGGGTAGAGGCCAGTTGATAGCATGAGGCCTCACTGTGTAGCAGTAATACACTTTCACATTACAGGATGAGAACATGCACAGTCATACACAGACACACACAGTAACAAGCCCACACTCATGGGGTCAACAACACTATAATGCACACTTGATAGTGTTGAGATGAGGACCCCTGCCTATGTGGTAATCACCTTCACAGTACTGTGCACCCACATGATGCGACACAGAGAATGAACATGTACAGGGTAGTAGATTGCATCACCATGAGGGGTTAGGGATCCTATCTGTTCTGTATGGTAGCATACACCCTCACTCCATGCACCAAACAGCCATACATACATACACACATACACTGTGGAGTCCACAAATGTCATTCACATACAGATAGTTAACATGTGTGTGATACACACACCACCCCTGTCTATGTCTTGCTTTCTACACTGCAGTATGTACAGATCTCTACAACAGTGTACAGGGGTGTGTAACAATTGGGATGTATTCCCCACCATACGTGGCATATATGGTCACGCAAGCAAACACACATGGCAGTACTGTGAATCAAACACCTGCTATATGATGATACATCTGACAGACATGCAGCAGTATTGCCCACATTATGTGTACCTACGCTACCTTCGGCAATTGTGCTGCTATATGCACACAGGAGGACATAAGTGTTACAGGTGTCAAGTGATTTACAGTCAGTGACACCCTGACCGCTGTGAAGGTTGTATGTCTTCACCTTCAAGTAACAGTAACATAGCGTACTGTTTGCACATGTTATTGTAGGATGGCTTGTGACACACCTGTGAGCTGGCTTCAGCAAACATCCATCTGCAAAGGTGGACCACTACTTTATGTACACACATCCATCCATACCTGATGTACATCCTGCCGTACTGTCAGTATTTCACCATATACAGGTGTCAATGATGGGGCTGCATTGCAACTGCATGTTGTAGTTAGACAAAGATGAACTGCATACATCAGCTACTGCACATGCATGGTAGCTGAATGCACACCACTACATGTACATGTGTGTAGGTCCTACATTCCTGCCATGTAGCCATGTTTGTATGCATTTCAGTTGGTGGACATGTGTGATGACACACATGACACATGGACTGTTGTATGATATGATAGTTGCCATGGGTAACTAGTACAGAGGGAATGTTACCTCAGTCAACATTGCTACCTTATGTACTGTTAGCATTAAATAGCCATGGACCTACCTTTCATGTGCATGCGTGTGATTGCTGTAGCCACTTGTCTGCACGAAGGACAGCAAAAGCTATGCTATGTACATATGTGCTGTGTGTGTGTGTGTGTGTGTGTGTGTGTGTGTGTTTGCGTGTGTGTGTGTGTGTGTGTGTGTGGGCCATGCACATATCCACAGCAATTACATGTATGTCATATCCAAACATGAGTGTGTTTTTTGGTGTACAGCAACAGTTATCTGTTACAGCTGTATAAGACCCAGGGCCCCTGTTATGTGCAGAGCCGACCTGGTTATGAACAGTGGTATCATTGCATTGCATAACACATGATGGAACCCTGTCAGTACATGTGTAGTCTGCACAGTTGCTGTAGAGCTATGTAAAGTCCACTGGTCATGAGTAACATGGTGTTGTACTAATGTATGGATGTGTGTTGCTGGTCCAAGGGGTGATGTCTGAGGGCTACATAGTAGAATGCGGCATTTACCACTGTGATCTGCACCTGACACATCTGTGACAGCTCTTGAGTGTGTACTGGTCAGTACATGTGAGTGGCCTTCATGTACATGGGGACCCTAACACCTGGAGCCATCCGTAACGGTCTTATGGCCCACATGTCTGTATCTGAGGTATATGGTGGTAGTGCTATTGTGCACAACTGTGCCATATACCAGGTGTTCCTCACTGCAGAGATGTCCGTATTCCCCATTGTTGGATCTGGATTGTCAGCTGTGATTACGAATGCTACACATCTAGCACTGAAGACCGGTGTCAGATATATGTAGTGCAGCATTCGTGCTAACAATGTTGACTATTGACACACTGTGCCCTTCCGTGTTTAGAATCCGTGTGCATACAAGACAGCCCTTCGCTATTACTAAGTGTGTGAGCAT
This sequence comes from Protopterus annectens, assembly GCF_019279795.1. Taxonomy (NCBI): domain Eukaryota; kingdom Metazoa; phylum Chordata; order Ceratodontiformes; family Protopteridae; genus Protopterus; species Protopterus annectens. The sequence continues at coordinate 235,163,638 of NC_056729.1, read as the reverse complement.
GCCCAGTATGCCGTTGTGTAGATGGACACATAGTACATTTCAAACGGACGTGTGCTACTAAGTGTGTGAGCATGCCCAGTGACACCTTGTGTCGGTTATGTGCCTCTGTGTATGGGCATGACCATTGTAATCCTGTATAGCGATAGTGGTATTCCAGGCAACAGATGTCCATACCCCACATCAGGATGAATTCCTACATTGAACACACTGGTTGACTGTCTTGAAAGGTGTACTGTCTGTGGCGCATCTCATATCTATGTAGTGTTGTAATAGTGCTCCGTAGATAGGCAGTTGTCCTGCTCATACCACTGCCATGTGTTTGCCTCCATCTGCCTTGGGACAGTAATATGCTTTTAGACTGCTCACACTCCATACAATCCCTATCAGCATTTGTTCCATTCTTGATGATGTCATCCACCTAGATGTATGCCTGTGGGAGTACTGTGTTCCAGTAATCTCGGTAGCGTGTTCTGTAACTGTGTAATGCTGTAGTGTGATGAGGTAGTTAGAGCTATGTTCAATTCCCATCCCTGCCAAGTGTGTTTCCAACTGCCTGGGGACAGAGTAATGCTTTTAGACTGCTCACTCTCCATACATTCCCTATCGGTGTCTTTCCCTTTGCTGATGATGTCACCCATCTAGAAGTATGCCTCTGAGAGTGCTGTGTTCCAGTAATCTCGGTGGCATGTTCTGTAACTGCGTAACACTGTAATATAGTAAAGTAGTTAGATCTATGTTCAAATCCCAGCCCTGCAAAGTGTGTGTGTGTTCTTCCAGCTGCCTGGGGAGAGACTGATGCTTTTAGACTGCTCACTCTCCATACATTCCCTATCGGCATCTTTGCCTTTGCTGATGATGTCATCCACCTAGAAGTATGCCTCTGGGCGTACCATGCTCCAGTAATCAAGGGGGCGTGTTCTATAACTGCATAATGCTGTAGTGTGGTAAGGTAGTTAGGTGTATGTTCTAATCCCAGCCCTGCCAAGTGTGTGTGTGTTTCCAGCTTCCTGGGGACAGAGTAATGCTTTTAGACTGCTCACTCTCCATACATTCCCTATCGGCTTTTTTGCCTTTGCTGATGATGCCACCCACCTAGAAGTATGCCTCTGGGAGTGCGGTGTTCCAGTAATCTCAGTAGCGCATTCTGTAACTGTGTAATGCTTTAGTGTAATAGAATAGACAAGTAGGTGTTTGATTCCAAGTCATGACAGGTGTGTGTGTTTGACAGACGTATCCTGTGTGCTGGTATCTGTGAATAACTAGCTCCAGGATGGGTTGAGTGCATTTTGTTGCATTCCTATATAGTGTCCACAAATGTCATAATCGGCCAAGAGACTGGGCTGTCAACACATACACATACATTCGCCAATAGGTCTGGTGGGTAAATGTCAGCAGCCCTACTCTTACCCTTACTACAATCTGACCCATGTGATGCAACGTAACACACTTGCCTTGATAGTAACACCACTACATAATGCAGGTGGCACATGTGGTTTCCCTTTCATTCTTGTCTAATGCTTTGATATCATGTGGTCTGCTGGTGTGATATAAATTCAATATCTACGTCTGTGTGTGTATATGTATATGTGTGTGTGTGTGTGTGTGTGTGTGTGTGTGTGTGTGTGTGTGTGTGTGTGTGTGTGTGTGTGTGTGTGTGTGTGTGTGTATTTATATATATAGCTATATATATATATATATATATATATATATATATATATATATATATATATATATAGATAGATAAATAGTTAATATATATATATATATATATATATATATATATATATATATATATATATAGATAGATAGATATGTATGTGGACATTAGCACTATTGAATGTCTGTGCTGGATGATCCTTACGTGATCACTTCAGATGTATGCATATCTGCCATGGCTTAGTGGTAAAGCACATCGTCTGTGGTGTACAGGGTCCCAGGTTCTAGTCGTGTAGAGACCGATTATTTTGTTGATGAGAAGAACAAGGGACATTGAATACGGTGATAGTAAGGCACCTTTAACCAGTTGTGTGTGGATCTGAGTGACAGTAAGCAGTGGTTATTAATTTGGAGGATCAGTATGGGTCATATAACTATGCATTAGAAAACAATACTATGCAAATGAGGTTGACAATAGTGAATCCCGTTTATCCCCAGGGTGTGATGCAGATCCCAAGAGTGTATGTATGTAGATAGCCGGGTGCAGGACTGGAATATAGGTGAAGGCATGGGAGGGTTTTAGGCATACTGTACGTACATTGGAGCCCTGTGCCTCGGGATTGCTCCTGCCTTAGCATGCCTAAGCTAGGGGTGTGTCTATACCTGCCTGGTGAAATTGGGAGGAACAACAGCAGTAGTGGAGTAGTCAAGGTGAACAGGCTGCACAGATAGGTGATAATTAGCACAATCAGCGGATTACATGGCCAGCTCGCCCATGAACACTACGGTAAAGTGACCAAGCACCATACAGACAGGTTTCTCCCACACTCTACACCACTGGTGTATATATGTGGGGACATTTCTTGACACAATCCAACCAAATGAGAAGGGCTGCAGCAGGCAACATGAACCAACATGTGCAAGAGTCTGAGAGTGGTGAGGATATGAATGCTGCCGAACAACCCTTAGTGAGGTGACATAAGACTTTACAGACCCAGGGTAACTTACCAGGAGCTACATGAGCTGGAGATAGTGGAGTGCTATGGGGTGGACAGAGACCTCCTACAGCAGCTTGTTGAGCTGTGCTGGCCACACCTGACACATCAAACAGGCCGAGGGGAAAGCCATCCCAGTGGATACCAAGGTATGTGTTGGCCTAGGTATACTAGCCACAGGTACCTCCCAATGCACAACTGGGGATATCATGGGGATCTCACAGGCATCTGAGAGAAGAGTATTGCACCAGTTCACAGATGCCATGTCACCACATGCCAGTGAACACATACATGTCCTCAACACACGTGCTTTATTGGCCAGCAATATGCATCCCTCCCACCAAATGGCAGACTACCCTGGGGTACTGGGTGCTATAGCCTGCATGCACTTACAAATCAAAGCACCACCCGGTGAGCGTGGTAGGGCCTACAGTCACTGCAGGGGCATACCCACCAATAGCTAGGCCGTATGTGACGGACAGGGCATTAAACTGAATGTGTGTGCTGTCTGCCCTGGAAGCTATGACGATTCCAATATATGGCATCTGACGCAGCTGTACCACACCTTTGGCAATATGGACATCCCCTACAGTCACATAGTGGGGAATGCTGGGTAACCACTGTAGTTGTGGCTGATGACACCCATCAGCAATGCACACACACCTGAACAACTACACCATACTGAGGCAAACGCACAGGCAAGACATATAATTGAGCGTGTGTTTGGGATGCTGAGGTCACAGTTCTGGTGTCTGGACATATCCGGAGGAGCCTTGCAGTATTTACCAGCTACATGCACACAAATTGTTATGGTATGTGCTATGCTACACAATCTGATCCTGTGGTAACAGTTGCAGCAGGAACAGCATGGGGCAGGGCCACACAGCCCCCCACCGATGCCAAGGCCTGTACAGGCACAGTGTGACTTGGAGGAGGAACTACCTGAGCTGGACACAGTCAGCGAAAGGAGGCATGCACAGTATGACTTGCCCTTGGCAAGGAGGCAACACATGGCATATGCACTGACACAGTAGGTACCCAGGGAATTTCACACTCTCTGACTCGCACAGACATTACAAGGGATGCCAAACATGACACTACCTGTGCTCAGCCATGTACAGGAAGTGCACTGTGTGCATCCGACATAGGCAGCCCTCCAGCACCATCCTCAACTCTGGAACACCCCCAAAGTAAGTCAATCAACCTACCAATTGGCAGTTGTATTAGAATGTGTATTTACCTGTAGCTATGGTATGGATGTGAGCATACAAGGGAATTTGGTGGCCGACTGTTAGGGCAGCAGACAGTGCACGTCCATAGTGGCACCATGACATCTGTAGCACAAACCGGGGTCACAATAGTAGCCAGTAGTACGCAGGGTGTCCTAACCCACTGCAGGTTATGGGCTGAACATCATGTCTGTCCATACAGCCCACACAAGTCTCATACAGCTGGACAGGTGTAGACCACTACAGAGAAATGCTATACAATGGCCTCTGGAGATGCCCAATGGATGACCCCAACCCCCACAAACACACACACAGACTACAGCAGGCCAGGCAGTTGGATGCAGGTTGTGAAGGCTAGGACGTCTGAAACTACTATGCTGGTAATTCAAGCTAGGATCTGACGTACACTGGTATGCCTCCAACCAGCAATTTAGGTAGGTCCACACACTGAAATGGAGTACCTGGCATACCAGCACAGTAGTCGCAAATGTGTACAACTGTCAGCTGTGCCCCCCTTCCAACCTACACATGTGAGAGTCAGGTGCGCCACCCCAGTGCTGTGTAGGACTGTGGATGCAGTTGAATATCCCCCCACGCTGTGCAGAAATCTAGCAACAGTCAATGCCACATGACCGTTAGTTACCCTGCAGATACAGCATGCCAGCTGTCGGTGTACAACGCAGGGGTTGGCACAACAGTACTGACTATATGGACATGTGATACATGCGATCCAGTTGACCATACTGGGCATGCACAAACACATGACGGTATGACGGTAATGTCAGTGGACAACATGCGTAACAGTCATACTGGGCATGCTCACACACTGAAACACAGAACAGCCAGGTCTACAAACACCAGTGGTCCGGACATATCTGCCAGTACATTGCTATACTGCTGGATGACTGTGCTGTATGGTATGTGTGTGGTGCTGTCTATTGTCTGTATATATGCCATGGTGTATTGGCAATTCACATGAGCTGTGTGCGCAGGGTATTGCTACCAACACGTGCAAGGACGGTTCTTTGTTTTTGTCCAGAACGACGCCTTTGGATACGGAGTGGGTGAAGCACATTCCATCAGGTGGGAGGGGTTGTGCGTGGGTTTGCACGTTGTTAAGCACTGCTGACTTCTGGTTACAGCCACTTATACTTGTTTAGACTCCACATTTCTTTAACAGTGCAATACTCGCATACTGGTAGACAAACACGCTTACACCCGCTCGTTCACTCACTTGCATGTGCACCGACATTGGTGCTTCCATTTGTCACTCATGCTGGGTGGGCACGATCCCTTGTGATGTCTATTACATTGGACTACATGATTACAGTATTGGGTATGGCTAAACATTAGGCAATGGCAGGCGTTCGACTGTATGGACTCGGCGGCCTGTCCAGTGACGTAATCATATGATATGCATGTTCCTCATACAATCTGCTCCCATCTGGCTGATACATGGGAAGTGATACTCTGCAAAGCTGACATGTAAATGTGTTTTGGGAAATGCATCTCTCGGCCGGGTCATGCTACCGTATACCTATTGTAGGATTTCTACCTTTTAGATTGTCCACATTCTAGGCATAACACCTTTCCCACTTTGCATGGGACAGTCCCTCATTAGGCATATGTGTCATGTGACAATACTCTAGCCATAGCTAATGTCCCGATTACAGGACAATATTATATTCTACGTGTCTGTAATAGTTGCATGTAACAGTTATTGTATACATGACACGTCGATATGTTATGTGAAGTAGCATAAGCAAATTGACTGCTGCTAGACTAAGCTTTGATTTGTGCGACAAAGTAGCATAAGCAACTTGACTGCTGCTAGACTAAGCATTGATTTGTGTGATGAAGTAGCATAAGCAACTTGACTGCTGCTAGACTAGGCTTTGATTTGTGCGACTATGTATATGTCTGTACTATGCATGACTGTAGATATGTTCTGACCTGGTACGTCTGACATTTCTACAGAGCAGCTCCCACTTTGGCTATTTGGAAAAGTGGCAGCCCTATAGGACCTATATGTAGAGCTGTCACATTTGGCAAGGCAACACATACCCACAGCCAGTAGTATACTGACTACTTCACCGGTTTGCATATGTTAAGGTTATTCTTGTTGCATTATAGTTGCTAATACTGTTTCCTATAACATGTACCTGTTTCAGATACAACAATATAATTTTATGACACCACTACACACAATATATGAACTCTTTTCTCGATATCACAGGCCATGTGCCGTAACATTCATTTTGCAGGACACAATTGGCCATAGTAGAGTATCCCTCACAAAGACGAACAAGTGGTAACCCCACACTATTATGCTATCATCTACCTAAGGTAGAATATGCGCTTTCCGTCACTAGCAGACCTCACATACGAATGGGGGAGAATGAACACTGTATCAGGGACACTGCATAACACCCTGAGCGACACATTTATAAGATTGGTTCTATTAACCTGACACATTGACAATCACAGGGCATATGTATTCATTCACATTTGTCGAGGTACATGCTGTTCATGACTCATACATCTATTCATTAATCATTACGTGTATTCCACCACCTGTCCATCTAAACGTACTAGTTCTGGAAGTGTTTAGTTAGGACTGTGTTACATTCTGATTCATAATCATGGATGTCCATGATAATCGGGTACAAGGCACTGATATAGTCCATATGTGTTCCCCCAATGGTTTACGGACTATCCAGTAGATGTGCTCTTCAGGTTTGGGAGGTATAGGCATCTGCTATGCCAACATAGGAATATTAATTACTTCCACGGGGCGTGCCTAATACATCTCTGCCAACCAACACCTGCACACTTATGCCCATTATTGCATACCCATGATCCCCTACCTGACACCTCTCTACAGCACTCATGACTCATACTTACTGTAAGCACAGCTGGGGTATGACCACACCCCTACACACTGCACACATTCCCCGTCTCGGGACACATGTCGTACATTCTGTCAAACCATGTGTTATCAGACTTGCACAACCTACTGTTCAGTGTACAGCTACAACCTGCTCACGTCAGTCACAACAGGTTGCCTGTATTGTGAATTTTTGGTGTCCCGCAAGGGACCCCTTTATCCATGTTTAAAGTGTAGACCTTGCAGATCTCTCCACTGGTACTTTCCTGCTGGTGGTTTGGGAAGCAGCAGTGTATTTACCTTTATTGCGTCTCTGTATGTCTGACCGGCCTAGCTGGGCGGTGTGGGGGGTAAATGTTTATTTATTGGACCACCCAGTAACATATGCCCAGTCTTAACATATGTTACCAGTAATAGCTTGCTGTACAGTAAACTAGTTATGTACATGTGTATATCTACAATGACATATATATTTAATTTGTGTATATGTGTATATATCAATAAATGTTGTATGTGTGTGTGTATATATATATATATATATATATATATATATATACACACACACATCTGTGTGTCCGTTGACCAATACATTTCCCGTACAAACACACTTACACATGCGTATTGGGTTTTATCTCTGCTTCAACAGCATACTATTGCCTTAGTCATTATGACACCGACACTTCACTCCGGTTAACTTGTAATCGGTATATAGCACGTTATACAGTGGACAGATGTCGCACTTTGTTCATGTATGGAGTACCGCTGATAAGTGTGATGTGATACAGTGTCATTTGACCTATTCCTCATCTACACAGCCTAGTATGCCTGCTACTGCATTTGTGTCTGTGCACATTCATATTATTTATGTCAATAAATGGAGTGCATGTGTTACAGAGAGTGTACGTCAACATATTGATGTCTGCATGTTGTTGTGTCTTTCGGCTTTTCCCGGTTAGGGGTTGCCACAGCGGAACTCCGGTCCGCTAATGATTGGCTGATAGACTTTTACGTGCATAGTTGCCAGCCCTGACGCCCAACCTTCAACGACGGTACGCCCATTCACGCATGTCTCCATGCAGAAGATGATCTAGCTGAGAATCACACCTACGTACTAGTTGACCTACACGGGCCGCTCCATTGGAACCAGCGCAACCAACCCTGGCACTCCTGTATCCATAATGGCATAGCCATAGTTCCTCCAACCCACCCATGTTGAGTTTAAACGCATAACAGCCATTATCCACATGATATCACAGCCATGACACACCTTTACACGTTGCCCTCTCCAGAGAGTTAGGGGCCCTACACACATTTTGTACCACCTCATGTATTATTTGCACATACATGCCTTTCCTAGTGTTATGGATTACGGCCATTTGCGGGTTACAAGTGTAGGTTGTCACAACGTGAACTACATTCCATCTGTGTAACCACTTGACAGTTAGCGACTGTTGAAATTAAGAAAGAAGCTGCGAAGCCAGATGAATTAAGCGCTTTCTTTCACTTTATAGTCAACGTGAACTTCCTCAGAAAACCAATCCCTGTTGGTGCCGGTTAACTGAGAGTTTACTGCATTCAGCAGATGGGGAGGAAATAAACAAGAGTGAGATAGTCTGACTGTTTGCAGTAAAAGCTGGTGTGACAGGGGTGGAGATAAAGAGGTATACTTGGGATTTAATGGAGGTGAAAGGGAATGAATGCTGGTTAGGAAAACAATATACAGCAAACTACACTTAATGTGAAACAATCACTCTTTCCACATACATGTTATAACAAAAAACAGCAATGGAGCGTGGAGAAGAAAGGAAAGGAAAGTATTACATTAGGCTTTTTCTATCATCTAATTTAAGCTAACAGGATCTCTGACTTAAAAGTTAAGTCATCCAGACAAACAAGTTTTCAGATTCATAAATCATAAAGTGATCATGTAGTGTTGGTCGGCTTAGGTGACAATAAACCATTGGTAGTTAAATTAGCCACAACTTAACAGTATTGCAGCAAAAAAATCATCCAAATTATAGGAGAAAATGAAATGCAATTCTTCTGTAAATATGACATAAGAGAGGCTGAGTAAAGGTAACGTGTGCTGCAGTTAATGGACGAAAATAAACACATTTGGCTAAATATATGAATTCTTTGTGATTCACAGACAGAGTTGAATATTTGTGCAATGTCCATACAGTTGCTTGAGCTTTATAAGGAGGACAATCTCCTTATCTTTTGAACTGTAGTTAGTCTTAAACTGCTTGTATACAAAGTTCATGTAAGCTGTAAATTGTAGTATGGTGTGTCCACCATTCTTAAAGTTATTAGACATTTCTATGGCAGGAAACAATCTCTTTCTTTCTTGTAGCTGCACATTCAGCAGTTATTCTTATATGAGGCAGTTTTGTGAGCTATACATAGAGAAAGAAATATGTGCAGTATTATTAGAAACTGATCATTTTTGGGTGAGGAGAACTAAACCTCTTGGAACATTATGCTTTTGTAGTCACGCATTCTGCAGTTATGTGTGTATGAGTTTCCTCTGTGACTTAAATTAGGGCACTTGTGGAACTTTGTTAGGATTGTTTTTTTTTTTTTTTTTTTTTATTTTGTTGAGGGATTAAACATGCTGCTTTTAGCATCTAGGATTTATGCCTAGGCTTTACATAGGAGGATAGGTAAGGTCAGTCCTGTTTATACATGAGTGTTATAAAAATGCTTTTGTTGTATATTATGGTTGTCCTGTTTGATGAGGATGATTCCATGCTCCTTTCAAAGTTCTTTTGTTGCAGGGCCTTTGTTTACTAACATGGGCCACCAATGCAACTTCCAGCTTATAACAGAGTTGTAGAATACAAGTGTGACATGGCAGATGCCACAGCTACAGACAGCATTCTATTATTTGCAAGAAATGCTATCTGATATCTCAATTAACCTGCAGGGTATTTTAATGAATGGCAACCCACAAAAAACTGTCAGCCAGTGTCTATAGTTGTGGAATAGTGTTCTGCCTTATATTTGAATGCAGACCAAAGTGGAATGCTTAGACACTGAAATGCATTAATTTAAAATCGAATTAAAGAAGTAGTACTTAAACAAGTTTGTATTTAGAAATACTAATGCATATTAACCGATTATAACTTTATTTTATAGGCTTTCGTATCCTGCATCTGCTCTGGTTGCTGTGTGTCCCTGGCCCTGGAGGGTTTAAGTCCTTTCTTTCAGCCTCCATTCCTGCATAGAGACCTGGGAATCATTTCCTGCCTGCTCAATAAGGACCCCTTACTCTTAGACTCAGCCAGCTCATCTGCATCCTAAAGAAACCTACTGTCCTATTTTAAATTCCCTGTTACCAAAGGAAATAAGGAACTTTCAGCCTCCATTCCTGCATAGAGACTTGGGAATCCTTTCCTGCCTGCTCAATAAGGACCCCTTACTCTTAGACTCAGCCAGCTCATCTGCATCCTAAAGAAACCTACTGTCATATTTTAAATTCCCTGTTACCAAAGAAAATAAGGAAGTACGTTTTTACCCTAGAACTACTGTTAAACTGCATTTTTCTCTATAACCTACTGGTGTATGTAATCACGCCACCAAGGCAGGTACCCAGCAGCCAAACCCCTCCCTACTTGACAGGTAACTACTCTACCCTCCTTAGCATCTATTACTTGAGTCATCTGTTCCTGATATCTCTATACCACAGGGCTTTGCTGTATTATACCTATTGGCCACTAGGTGGCACCCTAGTCTCAGCCTGTGTGGTCATCTATTTTCCCTACTCCCGTGTATTGGATTCCAGACTACCTTTCACTTACCTTGCTGTACTAGACTGCTCCTAAGGTTGTCCCTTGCTACTTATCTACTGTCCTCCTATTTCCTCTCTACTATCCCTTAACAAATATACAGCTAAGCTATTATACCCCACTCTCCTGGAACATCCAAGGGCTCCTCAAGAGTCTGCTGCTCACTGATTGTCTCTGGAATTTCTACTTTTGCCTGTTCTAACCCGCTCCATTCAGCCTGCGGGCTCACTCCACTCCCCTACCCTACCCCCAATTTCCACCCACCCCATGGTCCTAAACTTATACTTCACTATCCCACTCCCCCTTTTTCTCACCCTATCTCTATCCTCCTCATCACTAAGCCACTCCCCTACCTCTATCATTCCTGATTAGTAATAATTAACTCTCTTTGGGCTACTCACTCAGCTTTCCTCATCATTTACTGCACTACTTCCTAAATCAACTCCTATACAACCTCCACTAATTTCCTATTTGCATAATTTAACCCTGCTCAATCTCTTTCAGCACTCTCTCCTATTTTCTGCTTCACCTACTCACACAAATTACTCTTACCTCATTTCTACTTATTACAATGGCCCCAACACACAAAACTATTTTCACAAACATACTACTCTTAACTACCACAATAGCCTCTCTTACAATATCGTACTCACTAAACTTCTTAGAAAATATTTCTCTTCCTGAACAAAACCATCACTTCCAGCAAACCTTACCATCTTCTTTCATCTACTCCCTTAGCCACAGTAACATAACTTGTGCCTCTAATTATATACTACCAAAATATCACAGAGCAACCCAGATTACTTACTTCACTACCAAAAAGGATTTTAATAATTTCTACAAAATCCTTAAATTTCTACAATATCCCCAGCAACACCCCCTCCTAAACAGTGATATTCATCCAAACCCTGGCCCCAATACTGACTATAACAATTTCCTAGACAATTTAACATTGCCTGTGATCTCTACATTAACTAAACTACCTAATTCCCTCCTGATAGCTCACCTTAACATTCGAAGTATAAACAATAAAATTTTCCACCTGCATGCACTCCTAGAAGTGCACTCATTTGATATCCTCTGCCTTACAGAGACTTGGCTAAAACCATCTACTCTGGACCATGAAATTACCCCCACTGGCTATAATATCCTTAGATGTGACCGTAAAACCAAAAAAGGTGGAGGTATAGCCATTCTCTATAAATCTAATCTCCAAATTTCCCCCTTTAATGTGCTCCAATCATTAGATACAAAGTCTGAAACCCTGACTGCCAAACTCCAAATCAACAACTCCAAATCTATCTATCGAATTTGCATGTATCTCCCCCCTGGTAACAATACCAATACTCTTGAAAATGTACTTAGTTACCTCTCTACCCAACTACCCCAGCAGACCATTGTACTGGGTGACTTTAACATTGACTGGTCCACCTGCAGTTCCCCTAACCCTACTAATCACATAAATCTCTTCAGATTCTCACAAATAATAACCACTCCTACTAGAATCCACAAACCTAGCAGTAAGGAAACCACGCTTGACTGGATCCTTATTAATAACCACCCTGAAACTTATACACCAGGAACCCTTCCTGATGATATCAGCGACCATATGCTTACTTACATTATTAGACCAAAAGTCCATATCCCAACTACTAATAATTTCAAAACCTCCCGCTCTAAAACAATCTTTAATCCAGACAGCTTCCTAAACAAACTACAAGCATGTGACTGGTCAACAATGACTCATCTTGAACTTGATGAAGCAGTGACCTACTTTAACACTAAATTTCTTCAAATCCTAGATTACCATACACCTTATCGCTCTTCTAGAATAAGAACCAAATCTGCCCCATGGCTCACAAAACAAACTAGGCAAAAGATGCCTCTCAGAAATAAAATCTGGGCTAAATGGAGAGCCAACAAATGTCCATCGGATCACCTCCACTTTAAACAGTTAAGAAATGCCACCAAGAAAGCTATTCTTAGAGACAAAAAATACTTCTACCTTCACCTCCAACAAACCAGTCAACAAACTCCACAAAAATTTTGGTCAGGAATAAACAAACTTCTTCAGCCAGGCCACTCTACTACTCCTGCCCCTGCAGGATTCAAACAAAATAACTCCAACCAGATTCCTGATGTCTTTAATAACTACTTTACAGAAACCATTCTATCCCTAGCCAATTCTTTACCTCCTTTTACTGCTTCCCCGCTAAATACCTCTAAGACTTCATCTCCTACCTTTCAAATACAACCTGTACCTACATCTCTCATCTGTAAGCTCCTTCAAAAATTGAAACCTTGCGCCCCTTCTGCTGACCGTCTCCCAGCTGAATACCTAAAAATTGCTGCAAAAGCCAGACTATCCCATCTCTATCCTTATTAATAGAACTATCTCAGAAGGCAAAATCCCTATCATATAGAAAGTATCCCACATCATCCCTCTACATAAAGGTGGATCATCTATTGAGCTTTCTAACTTTCGGCCTATTGCCTTACTCTCCCCAATAGTTAAGATAATGGAAAAATGTATTCACAAACAACTACTTAACCACCTTCTACAAAATAATCTACTGGCAAACTGCCAACAAGGCTTCAGGCCATTCCATAGCACAACCACTGCCCTGCTATCCTTCACTGACTCTATAAACAAACATAGTAACAATAACTATTTTTTCCTCTGCGCTATTTATTGACCTGTCAAAAGCCTTTGATATGGTTAACCATAACTTACTTCCAGACAAACTAAAAGCCAATTCACTCGATCTACAAGCATTACAATGGTTTAGGTCTTGTCTGGAAAACAGACAGCAAGCAGTACTTTGGGATAACAATCTGTCTATATTACTTCCAGTAAATATTGGAGTACACCAAGGCTCTATCTTATGTCCCCTTCTTTTTTCCTTATTTATTAACAATCTACACATAAACATTCCACAAGCCACCTGCATTCAATATGCAGATGACTCTACTTTAATTTGTACAGCTAAGAACATAGCCTCTCTCCAGTCCCTCACCCAAACTGTTTTACATAATGTTGAAAATTGGTTTATGCAACACTGCCTCCTCCTAAATCCCAAAAAACAAAATTAATGCTCTTTACTCCAACTCATAAATCACCTCATACATTCTTCTCAATAACCTCTAACAATGTTACCAACATAACCCCAGATACTACAACCTGCCTACTAGGTGTAACAATTGATAATCGCCTCAACTACGATGACCACATTAACTTGGTACCCTCTATAGAATTAAACCCTTCCTTACCCCTTCTGCCCAAAAAACTATTGCTCAGACCCACCTTATTTCTACCCTTTTCTATGCCTCTGCTATATATACTAACCTATCTAAAAACAACCTTTCCAAACTTTCTACCTGTTATAATAGCATCGCTAGATTCATCACTTGCTCCCCCTTTAAAACTCACCACTGCTTCAACCTCAAACAACTGGGATGGCTAGAATTACAGCACCATATACTTTGTCAACAATTACTTATCACTCAAAAGATGTTATACCACCCCAACAGCACCCCTATCCTCACTAATATGATTACACCATACAAAAATCTGGCTACACTATGCTCTGCTAATAAGCTCCTAGTTTCCTCTATTAAATCTAAGAACAAAGCTGGTGACTCACTTTTCTCGAACGCAGCAGGTAAAAACTGGAATCAGCTTCCTTCTGAAATATCAACCCTTGCTTCTACTTCTCTATTTAAAAAACATCTTAAAGAACATCTTAAAACTCATTGGCTTTGACCATGTGCAAACTCAGACTGATATCTCTTTCCCCTTCCTGCTCTCACCCCTTTCTCTATTCCTCTAACCTATGCCTCTAATTCTAGTCACTGCACTTTCCTTCATAGTATGAGGATAAAATAAAAGGGTTTTTTCTCCTAATTGGGTCTTGCTCAGACTTACTATTGTGTTTAGTATAATTTTTCTTTTGACCAATGTTGCCTCTGTACTGTGATTTTATGTGTCTTTTTATATATTGTAAACTTTGTCACTGTTCATGCTTGGAGCTTTTCTCCCTGGGCCTCTACTGAAAATGGACATGTATCCAGTTAGACTAGCCCGGTCAACAAATATAAAATAAAAATAAATAAATAAATATTTTTTGGACAAATAGATATTAACCTAATGATATTAGGCTGTGTATATAAAGATAGACAGAGAGATAGGTAGGAAGGAAGATAGATAGATAGATAGATAGATAGATAGATAGATAGATAGATAGATAGATAGATAGATGGATAGATACATAGATAGATAGATAGATAGATAGATAGATAGATAGATAGATAGATAGATAGATAGATAGATAGCAAACCTATCTGAACTGGGTACTGCTGACTGAAAGCTTAATGTGTGTTTTTTTCTGACTGGTCTGTAGGCCTTGCTCTTGTAAATCTTGTTTTTCTAATTCTATATATGCTCATTGTTTCTGTGGGTTTGTGCTCAGTTCCTCAGACCTGTTCTTGTTTTGGCTGTGTCACCTTACAAAGAATCTGCTACGTCTAAAGCCACCTTCTGTTAAGAGAATGAAAATAAGTATCATTTTGCACTTCTGTTGATTCATTTTACTGCATGTCCCATAAATCGTGTATTAATTATTACATTTCTCCCACTTTAGTAGAGTTTCAAAGCTGAACTGTTTCCATTGCTGCTGCAGTAGTTAATTACATTGTGTCTGATAATTTTTGCAGGGTGGTACTATCTAGATTGTGTAAATATAAAAATAAAATCCACCACAACTAAAAGGCCGTAGTTAACAAAAAACAAAACTATGATAAAACATAAACTCCGGACTCTGCACGACTTATAATAAAACAAAGAATTTATTAGTGGTAAGCGCTTTCGCGTACTCCTGTACGCTTCATCAGACCATAAAACAATACAATAAAACAACCTGTTATATACTCAAGGTTTTCCTATAATTAATTAATTAAGGTAATAATTAGTGTAAATTAATTATTTAAATAGGACTAATTGGATTTTTAAAAGACTGTAGTTAGAAAATGCAGTTAAAACATTATGGAAACTTGGTTCTAAAACATTCATTATTGCAAAGTTACATAAGCATCAATAACAAGACGATTTCTAAACATAAACTACATAAGCTATCCAGCTGTCCTCTGATATAAAATGGCACAAGAGGCATTTGTATTTAAATTTTGTTTAAGACAAAATAACTAATGCATGTCATCTTCTAAAGACTTTAACTATAAAACATTTGTTACATTTTTTAGAAGAAAAAGAGGGGGAAAAATGAACTTCCTTGTCTGAATAAAAAACATATATAAATGTATAAATACTTGATCTAGATATTAATGTAAATATATATATGGATATAAATACAAAAACAAATTCATTGAAGAGTATATGTTCATCATTTGATACTTTCAAAAACATTTTAGAATCTAATCTAAAAACTTCTATGTATAAAATTCTTGACAATTTCTTTGCGATACATTTCTTCACTTTAGTCCATTCTATCATTAGGTGACTTGAAGAGTCTTGAAAGGCTGTAAATGAGGAAGTATAGAAACTAGAGAAAATAGGGGTATATAAGTAAAGAAAAAAGGGAAAAGAATAAGGGAAAAGAGGGAGAAAAAGGGAAGAAAAGAAAGGAAAGGGGGGAGGGAAAAGAGAAGAAAGAATGGAAGGGGGGGAGGGGGAAAGGAAAAGGGGGGGGGGGTGAGTGAAGGTGAGGCGGCTAAAGCCTGAAGAGAAAGAAGGGGAAAAAGGGAAACTAAATGTCTGAAAAAAATGGAGTATAAAGGGTGAACAAGAAATTTATCGTGGATTAACCAAATAATTATTTAAATAAAATTACTGACAAATATACCTTTTCTAATGGATAAAGTTTCCACCCAGGTTTCTAACATAGCTGAAGAAGGCCTTATGATTGTCTTTTGAATCTATGGCAATTTTTCTCTCAAAGTTGGCCTTGGTTGATTTTATGAATGCTCGTATTATTTTACTAATAATGATCAAGGGTGTCTTCTCTTTTATGGATTTTGCTCTATCATGTAACAGCTTTTTCCTATTATTGTAAAGTTTGTTTATGGCTGGGGTCCACCAGACTGGACGTTTGCCCTTGGTGGAAAGAGTCTTGGTTTTATTAGGGATTGCCTGATCCATGCAGTCCTGGAGGTGTTCGTAGAAGGCATTTGTAAGGGCTTCCGCATCTTGGGTTGTGGTTTCCACTGGCTCGGGGACCTTGAAGGATACCACACCAGTCTTGAGTAGTGTGAAGTTTGCTTTAGAGAAGTTCTTCACTGTGGTCTTTTGTTTGGGGTGGGGGCGGGATGTGGATTTCCAGTGAGATTAGTTTGTGATCTGATCTCACCAATGAGGAATATACTTCCGGTGTGGAGCATTTTGTCCCCATGTTTGTGATGATGAGATCTAGTATATTTTCTCCTCTTGTGGGAACGGTGACTAGTTGTTCCATGGCATTTGAATTTATGAACTCCAGGAACCTTTGGGCTAGAAAGTTGGGGCTTGAGTAATGTTCCCAGTCTATATTCGGGTAGTTGAAGTCACCCAATATAATGGTGTTTGGAGATACATTTATACCCTCCAGTGTCTTCAGGAAGGCTGTGTGGGTTTCCTGAGTTTGAGAGGGTGACCTGTAGCATGCTACAAATTGTAGAGCAGTTTTGCCTATGGTTAATTGCACCTGGATGGTTTCCGATGCTTCGTGCATTGCCACCAACCTGGAGGTGTGGGTATCCTTGATGAATATGGATACACCCCCTCCTTTTGTGGTGTGGTCCGGATTTTGGGGCCAGAACGCATGATATGAGGTAAAACCTGATAGTGCCGGGGTGCTCTCAGGAGCCTTGAACCAGGTTTCAGTCACAGCACAGACATCAATGTTCTCCATACTGAGAAGGGCCTCGAGTGTGTGCATTTTGAGATTTAGACTTCTGGCATTGAGCAGCATTACCCTTAGTTTCTTCCCATTTTTGTTTTCTAGGGTGGTAGGTTTAGAATTTGAGCCTTGCCTAAAAAAGGCACTATGGGGGTGGCAAGAGCCTTAGCCAATATCCGGAATCCCAGGGGTGACAGGTGCAAGCCGTCCCTTGTCAAGCATGTCATCCCAGGCAGACAGACACTGGATCCCCTTTGAATGACACCAGAAATTAAGCCAATTGTTAAAGCTGATCATCTTGTCTCTATGTTGTGGCATCATTCTTGGTGAAGGAAGGATACTGCTCAGGGTCAGGGTCATACCTGCCTGGGCTACATAATCAGAAAGCTCCTCTATGTCTCTTTTCATGTAGTCCAGGGAGGTACGTCTCAGGTCGTTCACACCAGCATGGACAATGACTGTGTCATATTTGTACTTGCTGTGGAGTGACCCGAGTGCTTGTGTTATGTGGCGGATTCTAGCATAGGCAGCTTACTGTGACCCTCTCCTTGTTCAGCCTGGTGAGTGGGACGTCAGTGTGTCTGACTATGGAGTCACCTATGACAAGTATGTTAGGTGTTGTATTTGGCCTTAAGGGCTGTGACTGTTTTGCACACTGATTTTGTGGTTTATGTGTTGCCTGTGGTGTGTCATGAGGTGGCAGTTGCTTGGGTGTCTGCTTTGGAGGCCTCTGCTGTTTAGGTAAATTTTTGCTCAGAGCCTCCGTATGTCTTTGTGTGTTTATGTGTTTGATTCATTGTTGTGATAGCTTTATGTGAGACTGGTTTTGTGGTGTGTGTAGTTGCCTTCTCCTCCTGTCTGGTCTTGCCAGTCCTGAGTTGAGAGAGCTCAGCCTCCAGTTTGGCTAAATAGCTGCATCTCTCGCAAGTATTTGTGTTATGTGGGAGGAGGAGAGGGTTGTCTGTGTACATGAGGCAATTGTAACATTGCCTCAATATTCCCAGATTCACCAACTGGACAGGAGAGGACGCCAGCATCTGGCCCTTCGACATGCTAGAGAAATTAAGAAGTTAGGGGTGTAAATGAATAAGAGAGGACTTAGTAAGGAAGTGGGTACTCCTGGGGGGGGTTCGCTCGTGAGGGACTTTGTATAATACAGAAGTGCTAAACCTGAAATGAAGATGCTTTTAAGACAAGTGCTGAGCTTTTTTTTTTTTTGGCAGAGAAAAAAAATCTACTGGCAAACTGCCAACCTGCCAACATGGCTTCAGGCCATTCCGTAGCACAACCACTGCCCTGCTATCCTGCACTGACTCTATAAACAAACATAGTAACAATAACTCTTTTTCCTCTGTGCTATTTATTGACCTGTCAAAAGCCTTTGATATGGTTAACCATAACTTACTTCTAGACAAACTAGAAGCCAATTCACTTGATCTACAAGCATTACAATGGTTTAGGTCTTATCTGGAAAACAGACAGCAAACAGTACTTTAGGATAACAATCTGTCTACATTACTTCCAGTAAATATTGGAGTACCACAAGGCTCTATCTTATTTCCCCTTCTTTTTTCTTTATTTATTAACAATCTACACATAAACATTCCACAAGCCACCTGCATTCAATATGCAGGTGACTCTACTTTAATCTGTACAGCTAATAACATAGCCTCTCTCCAGTCCCTCACCCAAACTGTTTTACATAATGTTGAAAACTGGTTTATGCAACACTGCCTCCTCCTAAATCCCAAAAAACAAAATTACTGCTCTTTACTTCAACTCATAAATCACCTCATCCATTCTTCTCAATAACCTCTAACAATGCTACCAACATAGGTTCATAGGTTCATAGGTTCATACTAGGCTATCTGCCCAAGGGCATTTATAAGCCTAGCCCATAGTTATTTGGCTTTCGCCACCCCTTTAGTTTGAAGAAAACTATGCCTATTATTTTGCTGTGCCTCTGTCAAGCAGTGACACTGAAGTAATCCCTGGGGTATATCTGTGATCTCCCATCCATTGGTCAAGATTACTCTTGACCAAGGCCAGCGAGGTGCTTTGCCTCACATGTACCGGGATTTTGTTCCACAGCATAGGGAGTCTCTGGGTGATGAATCTGTCCCTCCAGCACGTTCTATTAATAACCGTGTCAAGGTTTAAGTCTCCCGCCCTTGTGGTTCTGAGGGATCTAGATCTTTTGAGGTGAAGCATATTCATCAAATCTGGGTTTGACATGGCCTTATATGTCAGGCACAGGTCACCTCTGAGCAAGCGGTATGAGACTGAATAGAGCTGGAGTTCTTTCAGTCGGGCAGCATAAGACATATTTTCGAGACCCTTTATCCTTTTGGTGAGGAACTTTTGGGGCCTTTCCAGCTGCTGCAGGTGTCGGGTCAGATATATTCCGAATGGGGCATTGTACTCAATCATAGGTCTAATGAGTGATGAGTACAGGGGGACGATGACCTCCCTTGATCTAGATGTGAATCCCTTCATGATCAGGTGGGCAATGTAGAAGGTTTTCCTAACTACTTTAGCAACATGAGTGTCAAACGACAGGCTACTGTCAACCTGGGTCCCTAGATCCCTGATGACTCCTTCTGTGCTCAGTGGATTGCCACCTATATGGTAGCTATGGGTAACCTTGTTTTTCCCGAAGGGTATGACTATGCATGTCTTGGCATTTAACTTTAGGCCATGGCTCTGGCACCAGTTATCCGTTTCTGTGAGGCCCTTCTGAAGGATATCTGTGTCAGATGTGTTTTCGACTATGGCGCCCAGTTTGCAGTCATCTGCAAACTTTGTCAGCCATAACCCTCCTGCGTTTGCTTGTACTTCAGAAAAGTAGATGCCGAACAAGAGTGGACCCAGGACTGAGCCCTGTGGGACACCACTTGTGACAGGCTTTGAGTCTGACATGGCTCCAGCAACTCTGACCCTGTGTGTTCTGTCACTTAGCCAGTTTGCAACCCATCTTGTGATGTATGGGTTTACATAACCCCAGATACTACAACCCACCTACTAGGTGTAACAATTGATAATCGCCTCAACTACGATGACCACATTAACTCCACTATAAAGTCTATTAATAAAAACTTGGTACCCTCTATAGAATTAAACCCTTCCTTACCCCTTCTGCCCGAAAAACTATTGCCCAGACCCACCTTATTTCTACCCTTTTCTATGCTTCTGCTATATATACTAACCTATCTAAAAACAATCTTTCCAAACTTTCCACCTGCTATAATAGCATAGATAGACTCATCACTTGCTCCCCCTTTAAAACTCACCACTGCCTCAACCTCAAATAACTGGGTTGGCTAGAATTACAGCACCATATACTTTGTCAACAATTACTTATCACCCAAAAGATGTTATACCACTCCAACAACACCCCTATCCTCACTAATATTATTACACCATATAAAAATCTGGCCACACTACGCTCTGCTAATAAGCTCCTAGTTTCCTCTATTAAATCTAAGAACAAAGCTGGTGACTCACTTTTCTCGAACGCAGCAGGTAAAAACTGGAATCAGCTTCCTTCTGAAATATCAACCCTTGCTTCTACTTCTCTATTTAAAAAACATCTTAAAGAACATCTTAAAACTGACTGGCTTTGACCATGTGCAAACTCAGACTGATATCTCTTTCCCCTTCCTGCTCTCACCCCTTTCTCTATCCCTCTAACCAATGCCTCTAATTCTAGTCACTGCACTTTCCTTCATAGTATGAGGATAAAATAAAAGGTTTTTTTCTCCTAAATGGGTCTTGCTCAAACTTACTGTTCTGTTTAGTATAATTTTTCTTTTGACCAATGTTGCCTCTGTACTGTGATTTTACGTGTCTTTTTATATATTGTAAACTTTGTCACTGTTCATGCTTGGAGCTTTTCTCCCTGGGCCTCTACTGAAAATGGACATGTATCCAGTTAGACTAGCCCGGTCAACAAATGTAAAATAAAAATAAATAAATAAATATTTTTGGGGCAAATAGTTATTAACCTAATGATATTAGGCTGTGTATATAAAGATAGACAGAGAGATAGGTAGGAAGGAAGATAGATAGATAGACAGATAGATAGATAGATAGATAGATAGATAGATAGATAGATAGATAGATAGATAGATAGATAGATAACCTATCTGAATTGGGTACTGCTGGCTGAAAGCTTAATGTGTGTTTTTTTCTGACTGGTCTGTAGGCCTTGCTCTTGTAAATCTTGTTTTTCTAATTCTATATATGCTCATTGTTTGTGTGGGTTTGTGCTCAGTTCCTCAGACCTGTTCTTGTTTTGGCTGTGTCACCTTACAAAGAATCTGCTACGTCTAAAGCCACCTTCTGTTAAGAGAATGAAAATAAGTATCATTTTGCACTTCTGTTGATTCATTTTACTGCATGTCCCATAAATCGTGTATTAATTATTACATTTCTCCCACTTTAGTAGAGTTTCAAAGCTGAACTGTTTCCATTGCTGCTGCAGTAGTTAATTACATTGTGTCTGATAATTTTTGCAGGGTGGTACTATCTAGATTGTGTGGTTTTGCTGCACCTGATACCCAAAACAATATTTTTACATTAAGAGGGGTTTTGACTGCACTCTTGGGGCAGAAATGTTCTGAAGCAAACCTGTCTGAGTTGGAGTTGCTGGCTAAAAGCTTATTGTGTGTTTTTCTGATTGGTCTGGAGGCATTGCTGTTGTAAAACTTACCTTTCTGATTCTATATAAGCCCAGTGTTTGTGCTAAGCTGCTCTCCAAGCAGCAGCAGTTAGCAGTGGCTTATATAGATTCAAATGCTTTCCTGTTAAAATTTCCCTTTGAATAACTATCTCTGTGACTTTTTCCAGTCCAGCTGCTGCTCTAGGAGCATCTGAGTTGTGCATAGACCAGCATCACCATGTTGGAGAGCTGCAGTTTACACTGTGTATAGCACCCATTCTTCATCCATGTGCTATCATCCCGATCTAGTCAAATCTACCCACTCTTCTCCCTGGTTAAACCCATAGTAAAACAAAACTAAAACCATGGATAGACACTGTTCTGCTATCTCTATTGGCAAGCTGGTGGACATCTGCATTCTGAGGCAATGTAGCAATTGAGTTATGTGTACTGACAATCACTTAATCCTGAAACAAACAAACACAGTATGTGAGAGATGCATTTACACTATGACAATTGAGACATACCTCTCAAATACTGAAAAATCAAATGACAAACAGGTTGTCAGCACTTTCACGTAATTTCTTCACTAAATAAGGTCTCAACACATAAACCCACATATGCAGAGGGAAACCACTTACAAATAAAACCAAGTCAACATCAGCCACTACACATAAAAATACACATCAGGATATTTCCACAAAGTATGTGAGAGATGCATTTACACTATGACAATTGAGACATACCTCTCAAATACTGAAAAATCAAATGACAAACAGGTTGTCAGCACTTTCACGTAATTTCTTCACTAAATAAGGTCTCAACACATAAACCCACATATGCAGAGGCCTCCCATACGCTGCACTCAGAAACCACTTACAAATAAAACCAAGTCAACATCAGCCACTACACATAAAAATACACATCAGGATATTTCCACAAAGTAAGGACCTAAAGAGAAATACCACAAATTCAAACATTGTGGTTATCAGAGACTCAGTCTTGAGCTGCATGGACACCCATCTCAGCAGGTTGGATAAAAAGAGGGTTACATTCAGTTGCCTGTCATGGACCAGGATTTATCAAATCACACAGGCATTCAGGTCACTTAACCACAAGTACTAATATGTCTCAGTCATAGTCCATGTGGGTGTGAATGACCTGAACTGTATGAAGAGATTCATGATGAACGTCTCTGAATATATGTTGCAGACTGGAATGAGCCTCACATTGAGCATCATTCTACCCTCACCAAGAATGATACCACAATACAAACAGAAAATGATTTACTTCAGTAAGTGACATAGCTACTGGTGTCAACCCAAGGGTATGCAATATTTGTCAACATAGGATGACATAACTGATAGACCATGCTGCTTTGCCATTGATGGTTTGCATCTGTTGCTGCTAGGCTTTTGAATACTGGCCAAGGCATTAGCCACCCCAATAGTGTCTTTTTCAGGCAGTACCGAACCAACAGACCTACCAATATAACAAATTATTCTAATACCAAGCTGAAGGTGCTACTAGTTAGTTCTCAGAATCTTAAGAAGAAACATCACTCACTGGGAGCTTTCTCACCATGGACCATGCTGATGTCTGTGCACTTACAAAGACATGGTTCAAGGGTGTGGAAAGCATCCCAGCAATGTGCAAGGCTACAATGCCTATCACACATTCAGACCTGCCTTTTAAAGGGAAAAATGAAAGGAGGAGGTATTTCCATTAACATAAAAAACAATCACACCTATAGACTGGTCAAGCAAGATGACTCACTTGAGCTAATCCATGTCTGGCTGACCATAGGCAAAATCCTCCACCTTATCATTTCAAGCTGCAGGTCCCCAACTATGAACCATGAAAATCATTCTGCATACCTGAAGTTACTAGAATCATTTGCCATTCAGCTCAACACATTACTCATGGGTGAATTTAACTATCCCTCCATAAACTGGGAAACATACATGGGCACTAAGATATAAGGTCAGAGATTCCTGAACTTTGTCAATGCAAATGCCCTGGAGCACCTGGTTTGCACGCTCATATGGGATTCAAATATCCTTGACTTAGTACTCAGAAACATGGGGCAACATTGAACCCTCCCAGCATAATGTCCTCATTGGTAAGATTGGATCATAAATCAGTCTTATTTGAAATAAATGTAATGGTAGAACTCTCATCAAACCCAAAAACCTTAAAGAATTTTTCCAAGGCAAATTACCTTCTATTAAGTAATGGCATATGTAATTTTAAAGCTCCACCTAACCCCAAAAACATGGAGGCCTATGCAGACGTATATACGAATGCCCTGTGAAACCTTTTAAACAACTACATAGAAATGGCAGTATCTGACCTTACTAAACCCAGGTTAGCTGGAAAAACAAGCCAAACTGGTGGACCTCTGGTATTAATAGACTATACAACAGAGGAAAGAGATTCCTGTTTAGAAGTAAGTGGGATGGTGCAGAACAGAGAACAAAAACCCTCATTAGTCTCAACAGGCAAATCAGAGAACTAGTCATGTCTTTAAAATCTAAATAAGAGACTAAAATAGCCTCTCAAGGTAAGAATAACCATAAAGCATTTTTTAGTTATGTCTGAAACCTTAAGGGGAAACACTTAACAATGTGCTGAGTTGGCTGTAGATGGCACTGCTTATACTAAGCCAGAAGGCATAGCAAACCTGCAGTACAATAAATTAATCTCAGATTTCACCCCTTCATCACCTCCTGTCACTCCTCATGAAATACCCCCTACCATTCATTTGCCTGTTATCACAAAAGAACAGGATTTCACTGCAGTCTCTAAAGCTAGAAACACAGCATCAATGGGCCCTGATGGAACCCCAGGATACCTATTAAACAGCTTGAAACATGTTCTAGCAGACCCACTCATATCTCTATTTAATCACAGTCTCTACACAGGCTTTGTCCCAGCAGATTGTAGGATAGCAGCAATCATACCTCTGGACAAGGGAGGATCATCAACTGACCCAAGAAATTACAGACCTATTTTGACTAGCCTCATTTGCAAGGCTATTTAAAATATAATCAAGGACCTGACTGACAATGGTATAGGAAATCTCCAGACTCAAGACCTAACCTAGTTCAGCTTTGTCAAGGGCAGGTCCTGCCTGGTCAGTCTGGTGGACCTCTTTGAGAAGGTCCCCAAGGCCATGGATGAAGGTAAAACAGTGTATACCACCTACCTTGACCTGGCCAAGGCATTTGACACAATACCCCACTTGAGTATTATAGATAAACATATAAAATTGATCATAAATCTCTATATCACCAGATGGATAGCCAAATGACTCACTGATAAGACACATCACATGTTGTTAGTGTGGGGACATCCACATCCAGCAAGAGGTCAGTCAAAAGTGGAGCACCACAGGGCTCAGTGCTTGGTCTCCTCCTGTTTGGGATATACTTCTCAGATGTCAAAACAAATATAGATGGCCTTTGGCTGGCAAAGTTTACTGATGACTGCAAGCTGGGGGCAATCACTGATTCTCCAAACTATGTTGATGTTCTACAGAAAGGTCTGATGTAGACTAATGATTGGTGTTGGTGTCATGGCCTCAGACTAAATGTAAAGAAGTGCATAATAATATTCTTTGGGAAATTAAATGCCCATGCAAATTATAACATTGATAGCACCTGCCTAAGAGTGGGCTCAGTGGTGAGATCTGGGTACTCAGATAGACAGTAATCAGAACTTTGACCACCATGTGTCCATTGTTGTCAGTGAATCCTTCTGTGTGGCTCAGGTTATAAATAAGGCATGGAGTCCAGATCTAAGGATGTCACAGTACCACTGTACTCTCCCCCATAGATAGAAAATTGGGAAAATCTGGATAAAACTGGCTAGGCTTGTAAGGGCTCCATTAGCCTAGTAATCACTTATGAACCTATGATATAGCTGTATACATATATGTCCTCAGAATTAAAATACGTTGTATAATTGTTTTCATACTTCAGTTACAGAAAGCTTACTGGTTACATCAAGCATTTGCACATGTATAATTTTTACACACAATTATATTATTTTCTTTTGCTGCACTGTTTTAATGTGAATGTGCAATAGCTGGGCAGGAGTAATATAAATTTGGCTGGCAATATTACAAGCTGCATGTAACAGACAGATTAAGCAAATGTTGTGGAAAAGTTATTGATTAACAGTTTAGAGTTTCAGAATGTCTAAAATGAATTATTTTCACTGTCTATAAACCACAAAATCTTTCCCTTTCTCTGTGGCTGGATGACATAGCTTAAACCCTAAGTTATGAAGTAACCTTTCTTCACTTAAATCATGGAATGAAGATAAACAAAAATATGTACACAATGATTTTGAGCCAGGGTAAAATAATGAGGCAATTAAATTTCTGAAGTACAGCATCTGTAGTTTGAAGATGGGAGAATGAAAATAATGTCACATTTACACTTATAATATGGTGTCTAAAACACATTTGAAAGGCTGACCTCTTTACAGAAAAAGAATGGTGAAGTCTGCAACAAGGCAATGCATTCTATGTTATGAGCACAAATAGAATTTCCAGTAAAAGCTTGACAGTATATCCAATTAAATAGGACAATGAAAACCTGAATAACTACTGTTTGTGGTTCTCCTTACATGCTCACAGGAATCTATAGGTTCCATGTTCAAACACTGGCTCAAATCTTTCCATAGCTTTAGGTCAGATTACTTGAATTAATTCACATTTTATAAAGGGAAAAGATAATTCCACAGCAATATACAGCGAGCCCTTGGCTATATCTGTGATTTATTTTGTTGCATTACATGTTGAAGTTTGTTTTCAGGCAGCAGCCTTTTCAGGCATTTCTTGCTAGTATTAATTTGAATTATATAATTGTGATTTCCAACATATAAAGAATGCTATGTATTTCATCCCTGTGTAGACTGGTTAAACTTAAAATATTGAAAATGTGAATGTAGCTATACATCTTAGATATTACTACCAGTGTACTAGACATTAGGGTGTCCCAAAAAGAACAAAAGGATTAGTACCTGGTAAGTCAGACCCCCACAATGAAATTCACACAACAGTATAAGAATGAACCAAGCCAAGGGTGAAGATTTAGGGAATGTGCTCTTGTTTCATGTTGTCTAATCTCTACTCAAGTGCACATATCATTGGTGCAAAATTTACAAGTGAAACTACAGCTGAACTTAATCTTCTACCATTATTCACTGATATAAGTGTTATTGTCATCTATGATGTCAACCTCATCATTTCAGAGGAAGGACAGATGATTATTTCTATTATTTTTTTGTTAAAACAATCCTCCATAATTTCTTGACATCACACATTATTTTGCTTCTTGAAATTCATTAGGTATTGTCCCTTTTGACAGACTGATTATGTTATTCATATCCTAACCTTGTTTTCCCATTTGATTCATAATTAAACATACTCAAAAACAAAAGACATCTTAATGAATGCTCAAGGTCTCATATTAAACAATTCCTAGATAGATATTCAATTGAATGATTATATATTTGCTGATGCTATACTATTTTATTACATTTATGCATTATTCAAAATATATACCTTTGAGAAGTGAAGAAATGTAGTCATAATGCATATAGTGCCTGACTCCAAGTAGAGTTAGCATTGTAAAATGAATGTTTTTATGTAATATCTGGACATTACACTCAATCTCAAATGCTTTTGCATGCGCCACTTTTTGACAGTCATAAAGGTTCTATCATGTACTTTCTAAGAAAATAATGATAGCACTCAATGGGATTAATAAAAAGAGTTGTACAGTGTGAATGTGTGAATGCTGCAAACAGCCACAGTAAAATAGTTTAAACGTAAGGAGTTAAATCATTAAGATGCACTATTGATGCAAGGGCATGTTAAAACTTTACTCTGTATCTGCTGAAGGATTATAAAACATTAAACTTTATGTGATATAAGGTAATTTGACATTCCCCCCAAAAAAAGGAAAAAAAATATATATATAATATATATATATATATATATATATATATATATATATATATATATATAAAGTGGGGGAAAGGGTACACAATTCCTCAGTATATGGGGTTTGATAGCTCTCACCATAAAATGAAGACACTGCTGCTTTATTTCTTTCTTACTTTTACTTTATTTTTTTTTTTTACTCAGTTCTGCTAATACTGCCTTGCTTTCATTGGCAACACATTCATAAAGTGTCGGTCATTATTTCTAAATACATATTTTAAAAGGGTCTTTATAGATTCAGCTAAAATCTCTAAATTTAAATGTAATACTCCCAAAACTATTTAATCTAAAACTCAAAATATTGAAAAGAAAACATTGAAAAAGCACTGCTTTTGCAGATGACTACCCCCCCACCTTCATGTCAGAGGCTGTGCCTCCACACTCCCAGCTGATTATATATTACATCTCCAAGATCACACAGCAGTGAGAAAAACAGCAAATTCCAAAAACCCACAATGTGGGATCTCACAAAACTGAAGCCTGCATTTTAGCATGCCTATAGCTTTGTAATTGAGTCTAACTCAATTTTCATTTATACTGATACTGCAAAACTAAATATTCACTTTCAGAATTATGCATTGCTCTATGAAACACG
>NC_056729.1:235124925-235129925 GCF_019279795.1 Protopterus annectens | reverse complement strand
ACCTGCATTTGCACTTGTTATACATAAAGGTATATATATATCTGATCAATACTCCTTTTTATATTCCATTTTTATTTTCTCTTACATATGCATAATTGTATGAATTAGTACAATACTCTGCTAATATCTCCTATCATTCAAGAGGAAAACAAGTATGAGATGTGTGTGGAATGCTGTCTTCAAAATACATGTAACACCATGATCAGCTATAACTAGTTCACAAACACAGAAATATAGCAATTCGTGGAAGTTTGCATTCCTTTATCTGTACACGTCTGATTTGATTGGTAATTTTGAAGTAAAACATTTCTTAGTAAAGCATGTGATGGTTATTCCCTTGGCACAGCAATCCCCACCTCCTCCTCCAACCTGCTGTTTAATTAGAGTATGGTGTTTGAGACTTCATCCATGTTGTGCGTGCAGTTAGAAATACGTTTGAACAAACCAGTGTGCTAACTATTTTTGCTATATTAATGTGATCTAAACAAAAGTGGTTTCAGGTAATGTAACTATTCTGCAAACCATTGTAACTGTGATGGCACTGCTGGCCAGAGCAGATTATACTGATGTAGTCTGACAGGTGTTCAGTCAACTCCTGCCAAATATTATTAGTTTTTTGAAGTACTGTGTCTTGTGCATGCCTCAATCTTATCCTGAAATGAATCATTCAGATGGTCTGCTATTCAGACCAGTTAGGAGGGCGGCCTCATGCCTTCATAGGAATTGCCATCTTTCAAAGTGACAGAAAAAGAACATGGACGCCAGGGATGTATTAATTAGGATTACAATCACTCACTGTGGGGTGTAGTATCACCCTAATGAAACCAATTTTAATAGCATGGTGATTACAACAGTTATTGATATTACTGTCAAGTATGGTTTAACCAAAACTGCTTTGTTACACACGTATATATATATATATATATATATATATATATATATATATATATATATTTTTTTTTTAAACAAAAACAGTTACCTTTCCCTTTTATGCATGATTAGAATGGAATAATTGGTTAATACTGTTTATTGATAATACTTATTGGTAAAGTTTATTTTTGTATCCTGACACCAGTATGTGTCATGTAGTAAAATGGAGTTATTTATTTATTTATTTTTTTGATTGGTGGAGAAATAAATGTTACTATGTGTATTAATTTTAAGTTTTATGAAGTTATGATTTCCTTGAGGTGCTAGGGTATAATAAACAATGTTAGATGGATAAGGATTACTCTTCAGATTTCTACAAACCTGGCATGCAGATGTGTCCATTTTTTTAACTACATTCTGATTTTGGCTAGTCTAGGTCATTCATTCATTACCACTGCAAGGATAGCTGTAGAGTGTCAATGACTTTGTAACTATATGCATTGCATCAATGTCACTCTGAAATGTATTCATGTTGCTTTGGGCAAGCATTCATGATCATCAAAATGCCAGAATCCTCCAGTACTTCTCAGGATATGTTTGTGCACTGCTATGATTCATAGAGATGAATGTAAATTAGCCTAAATCTCGTATAATACATGTAAATGGCCATGACTTTTCACCAATAAGTTGAGCATTGTTATACTAATTTACTAATAGCCAAAAGAGGCAACAAGCACATTAGGATACAGCAGACAAACTACAGCAAGAGAATATTTTTAAAAATACTATTATTTAATATGAAACACTTCAAAATATTATTTCATTATTAAATTAAGGGTAATTTGTAATGAACTTACATGTATGATGTGAGTGTTATGATAACATTGACAGATTGATAGAGTTCTGCCATTTTGAATTTGGATTTCATGACAGCAGCAGTGCAAATGATAACTGAAGGCAGAAAATGATCGTTACTCTGGTGTAATTTACTGAGTGGGCATACATGGGTATAAATGCTTTAATTTATTACAGAGCCTTTGCTGTGCTAAAGATATCAACAGGCATGTGTAAAGAATTTGTTTTTTTTTTGGGGGGAGTGACAGTAAGGAATAACAAATGGCAGTATTATCAGTACATGACAATGGCAGGGGATAGGGCAAGGATGCTGTTTTGTGACAAAAGTGATTGCACTCATGACATAAATGACCTGTAAGTAACATATTGCAATTTTATGTCGCTATATTGAGATTTCTATTATGTAATTATATGGCTTGTGTTAAGTAGCAGTTTCATTTAATGTACATGGCTGGATGACTTGGTCAATGTTTTGCTGTAAAAGTTGATGACTTCCCAACATTATTGTTATACTTTCCATACTTTCTGAATGTGCACCCACACCCCCACTTTTTTTTTTTTTTGTTACATGTAGTACTGATGGAAAATAAGGGACCAAAGTAGAGAAAGGATAACTTCAGCCATGAGGAATTGTGTCCTTGTGGTTGCACTTAGGACATATGAGGACATATGTGAAACTTCATTTAGGTAAAGGGGCCCAGGCAAGCCAAGTGCAACAAGGCCTGGAGTCAAGTAATTGTTGAAATCAATAAAGTGGAAGGTAGAAACCAAGCATTAATTCAGTGCAAGGAAAGGGCAAAGATACAGCAGCATATGCTAGATTCAAGTCC
Organism: Protopterus annectens; assembly: GCF_019279795.1. Lineage (NCBI taxonomy): Eukaryota > Metazoa > Chordata > Ceratodontiformes > Protopteridae > Protopterus > Protopterus annectens. The sequence goes on along the minus strand of NC_056729.1, from coordinate 235,127,370 downwards.
TGGCAGAATGTGGTTTCCTGTACCACTTTAGGAGGCTCCAAATCTTATTCAATTAAATTCAGATGAGGAGAGCCTTCTGTCCATCTGTGGGGATAACAATAACAGTGAAGGTATTAGAACAGAAATAATTAGAGGTAGTGTGAACACTGCTCCATCTTACCAATGTCTGTACCAGCAGCAACACTCATATGCTTATGAATGCCAGTTTAAAATCATAGAACATATTTCTAAAGAGAGATTATAATGTTGACAAGGAATGATGTAATTAAACACATCACAATAAATTATTATCGGGTGAAACGTGTACATCAGCCATAAATGGAAATGAAGGCACTATGCATGGTAAGCCTCCTACTCATCCCCTTTATTTATTTATTTATGAGGTCCATTATGATCCTCTCCATGGCTTTGCAAATAAGGCTTGTCAAGCTAATGGGCCGGTAATTTCCAGGGTCGGTGGAGGCACCGCCTTTGTGAAGTGGGACCACAGTTGCAGTGCACCACTCCCTGGGTACGTATCCAGAGGTAAGACTATGATTAAACAGCTGTCCTAGCTGTGGGTTTAATTCCTCGTTGAGTTCGTGGAGCACACAGCTGGGGACACCATCAGGTCCCATGGATGCTGTGTTTTTTGCTTTGGAGAGAGCAGTTCTCACTTGGGCGTTGGAGATGTTTGGGGGGCTGCAATCGCTTGGTATAGATATCTCTCCTTTTGGGGAGGGGAGAAGTTTGCACTGAACCTGTCAGCCAGTATGTTGGCAATGTCTGTAGGATCAGTAATCTTCACATCATTTTGAACTAGTTCTGAGCATATCTGGGAGTTTCCTCCCAGGTTTCTAACATAGCTAAAGAAGGCCTTATGATTGTCTTTTGAGTCTTTAGCTATTTTTCTCTCAAAATTTGCTTTGGATGATTTTATGAGAGCTCTTAGTTTTTTTACTTATAGTGATCAAGGGTGTCTTACCTTTTAAGGATTTTGCTCTATCTTGTAGTAGCTTCCTCCTTTTGTTGTAGAGTTTGTTTATGGCTGGGGTCCACCAGACTGGACGCTTGCCTTTGGTACAAAGAGTCTTTGTTTTGCTTGGGATTGCCTTATCCATACAGTCCTGCAGGTGCTGGTAGAAGGCATTTGTAAGTGATTCAGTGGCTTGAGTACTGTTTTCCGCCGGCTCGGGGGCCTTAAAGGAGACCACACTAGTCTTTAGAAGTGTGAAGTCGGCTTTCGAGAAGTTCTTTACTGTGGTCTTTTTTATTTCATGAGAGACAATGTCAGATGAACAGTGAAATCAGGCCATGCACCACACAGCTTAGCCCAAATGTATCACTCCATGAATCAGTTATACACTATATGTTTTTTACAAAAAAGTAAACATTAGCCTGAACATCATGGTCCATAGTTAGGGAATAGATGCTGCTTCTTTACCTGCACAGCCACATATCATGCATGAACCTGCCACATGAGGTCCCTTACTACTGTTGCCAGCTAGTCATCATTACTCATAGTGAAACTGGAACTAGAAGCTGCAATGACAGAGTGGGTCACATCACTACCAGATCGGCACATAATTATGTTATGCAGAATGCAACACGCAGTAAACATTCTGCATACAGTAGTGGGGTCATACTGAAAGGCACCTCCAGATTCTGAAATGGCTCTTCGGGAGGCCAAAGACCATTTCACTGACAGTATGGGTCTGTGACAGGGATGTGTTTTACATCTCCTGTGCAGCTGTACTTGGGGTTTTCACTGGTGTCATGAGTCATGGCTCCAGTGGACATCCAGCATCATCTGGAAAAAAAAAGAGAGAGAGGGAAAAGGGAAGGAGGAGACAAGAAAACACATTCAGCAATGCACGTTAACACAAATAACTTTTTAAATACAATATAACAACAAAAAATATTTTTCCACTTACCAACAAGATGATCACTGGACATGCTACCATGCAGGAAGAGGCAGTACAATGAGTCAGTGTGCCAGATATGGGAATCGTGCACTCCCAGGATGCTGGGCAGATACATTGGTAATGCACCCCATGCATCACATACTAGCTGACAATTGATGAAATGTTAGAGATTCCAATTGCAGTACTGCTCCCCTTGTGAACTAGGAGGGACCCTAATTGCAATATGGGTGCAATCTATTGCACAAAGTACCTCAGGAAATTTTTCCAGCCCATAAAAGGCACACATACTCCTGGCTTGGTCCTGATGTTACATCAAGGAATAGATGTACTGATACACACATGAAAAGAGTACATCCTGGAACTGCTGCAGTATCCTAAAGGCAGAAGCTCGTGAAATCTCCAATGTGTTCCCAGTGTGTCTCTGGAAGGTCCCCATAGCAAGTATAATGAGGGATATACATACCTTTGTGTCTATAGAGATAGGAAGTCCACACATTTCTCCAGTGCCCCTATGGGGTAAGCATATAAGTCCCTTATAATG
>NC_056729.1:235097425-235122425 GCF_019279795.1 Protopterus annectens | reverse complement strand
CAGGATTTAAGTCAGTAAATAATGGCATACATTTCAGTTTCAGACTTCAAAACCATCAGAAAATGTATATTAGAACATTCCTGTTACACTAGCAACTTTCCCAAGTTTATACGAGCAATATTTAAAATATATCAGTAGTTGGATCTCATGTTGTCAAGCTTTGTCCAGATAATTTGCATGAAGAGGTTGAGAAGCATGGGGGGTTGCTATGATGTCTGCCAAATGTGCAGATGCACACAGGAATCCACAGCAATAAGTGTAATGTTTCTCTTCCCAGAGAAAATAACAGTAGAGAATTTTTGTTTATCAAACAGATTACATTTAACCATAGGTGTGTGGGTTTGCTCATTGCTTAGCTATGCATACTGTAGCTTAAATAGCAAGATACATTCAGTTGAAGTAGTACTGCAATAGTGTAGTGGTCAGAGCATTGGCTTTGTGAGCAGTCATTCCCCATTCGATCCTCACTGTAGTAAATTTCATTTTCCATGTGAAAGCAATTTATGAACATTTTTTTTGCTGTATAACCTTCTAAATAAAACAAATTTGTGAACTGGAGTACTGCATTAAGTGCAGATGTAAGGTGTCATTGTAATAATGTGGTAAAATCCACAGAAAAACACAAGTGCCCAATACGGTATACGTACACATGAATCAGGGTACTAAATGAAGTTATAATGTGTAATGAATGATAAATCCAGAGCGTCCAAACATATCACTTTCCCAAGAACCATGTTTCATTCTTTTTAAATTAGTGCAGGGGTAAGTGGGAGTAAGCACTTTTAAGCAGTAGTAAGTGGGTTTAAGCCTGTTCGCACCGGGTAAGCAATGCACACACACAGGTTAAGCAATTTTGAAGCTAACTCTCTGTAAGCATATTTAACCAGAACTTAGCATTGCTTGCCATCACACAAACCCACTTACACCTGCTTTAAAGTGCCTTAATCACTCTGTATCCAACAGCCCCTGTTCTGCCCAGCAACAAAATAAACAGGCCTTGCAGGTCTTGAACCCAGGACCCTATAGTCATAGCAGTTAGCCAGTAAGCCATCACAGCATACATAAAATTGAGGTATACCCAAACAGATCCTCACTATAGCAAAATCACAGTTTACATCCCTACATCACTCGATGGGTTGCCAACTGGGTTACTGACAGAACCCACATTGCAAAAGTAGCCAACTCCAAATCCAGCTCCAGACAAGTGACAAGTGGAGTACCTCAGGGTACAGTCCTGGGACCGCTCTTTGGCATCTACTTCTCTGAAGTACAGGCCAACACTAAGGGATTTTGGCTAGCAAAGTTTGCAGATGACTGCAAACTGGGAGCCATTATTGAATCCCCAAATGATGTGGATATTCTACAAAAGGGCCTTACAGAAACAGGTGCTTGGTGCCAGAGCCATGGGTTCAAGCTCAATGCCAAGAAATGTATAGTTATCCCCTTTGGGAAAAAACATGTACCCATGAGTTACCACATAGGTGGCAGTACAATAAACACCGAAAGTGTCATAAGAGACTTAGGGACACAGGTGGACAGTGGTTTCACCTTCGATAACCACATCACCACAACAGTCAGGAAATCCTTCTATGTGGCACACCTTATCATTAAGGGCTTTTCATCCAGAAAAAAGGAGGTCATTGTCCCACTGTACTCATCCCTCATTAGACCCATTATAGAATACAAGGCCCCATTTGGTATGTACCTCTCTAGATATCTGCAACAACTGGAAAGGCCACAGAAATACCTCACTAAAAGAATCACAGGGCTAAAGCAGATGCCCTATGCTGACCATCTAAAAAAAACTCCAGCTATAGTCTGTTGCATATCGTCCACTCAGAGGCGATCTCTGCTTAACATACAAAGCCATGTCTAACCCAGAGCCGTTGGACATGCTACACTTAAAGAAATCCCAATCCCTCAGAGCCACACACTCCAGAGATCTAAACCTTTTCATCACAATGAACAAAACATACTGGAGGGATAGGATCCTTACCCAGAGACTCCCCAGACTCTGGAATAGACTGCCCATACATGTCAAGCAGAGCGCCTCTTTGGCCCTCTTCAAAAGGAACCTTGACAATTGGATGGGAGATAGGAAATTTCCCCTGGGGATTATGTCAGTCACCCTGCTAGACAGGGGTCCAGGGAAGTAAATATTGTGGGAAGAAATAGCCAAGAAATTGTTATGGCTAGGCTTATGTAGGCCCTAGGGCCAATAGCCTAATACCAACCTATAAACATATAAACATGTGAAAGGAATCTATAAATATTTTTATGTTGTATAACCTACCACATAACATATATATGTAAACTGGAGTACTGCATTAAGTCCAGATGTGAGGTGTCATTGTAATAAAGTGGTGAAATCCTCCAATAAACACATGTACCCCATACAGTGCACGTACACATGAATCATGGATACCAAACAAATATATAACATGTAATGAATGATAAATCAATGCCAAATAGCAAATAGTGTGCAAATTTAAAAATAAGCAACGCTAAGCATTGCACACCTCTGCTTACTAGGTGTAAGCAATGCATAGCCCAGCTAAATAGATTTGCCCATTGGTATGCCCCTTTAAGCAATGCCAACCTTAGGTAAGCAGGTTTGCCCATAGCTTAGCATTTTCAAAACCATCCAGTCACGACATAGTGCAGGAAATCAGCCCTATTTAAACCCCACAGGCGGGAATACATCTCATAACTGGTTGCAGCTTCCTCCTCTAGGCACTATGGCCAGTGTTGGAGAAGGATTGCACTTCCAAGCACAGAGCTGGGGCATCCAGGAGTCAAAAGTCATGGCAGGACTCCTTGTTAAAGACAATGAAGAGAGACTGCTGCAGTGACAGTACCAGGGTTCCCAATTTAAAGCAGAAGCCTGGGACCATCTCGCCTATAACCTCACCAGTGCCATTGGCATCCCTCAAACTGATGAGCAGGTCAGGCATCACTATGCTGACATGAAATGGAGGAAGAGGGAGCTCTTGGATCAGTGGATCCAAGAAGCTAGACAGACAGGTGATGTTCCAGCCGTGTGTAAGTATCATTCTACTACCTGTTTAATACTTGCCAGCTCATGTGTATTACGGATAGGTAAGGCTAAATATTCCTCTTATGTCTTTGACAGTGGCAGCAGAGCAGGCTGTGAATCAGGAAGCCCATGCCTGTACACTGCAGAGGCTGCATCGCGAGGCAGGTTAGTAAGACTCTTGTATGTACTGTCATAAGAAATAAATCTAAAAGTAGGGGAAAGTTAATCGCCAGTATAAAACCTGTATTGTGTATGGGATGTACTGAATAAACCAGACAACATGGCAGGAATAGTCTCATATAAGTTGTATGTAAATAAAAGGGTAACAGCCTGGCAGTAAAGGTCTAACTCCTGGACTGATTGTGTTTACTCTGGTATCATATGGTAATGCAGTGTTGCATTCTCTTAATAGTACTGTTGTATTAAGCACTGTTACCCACACTGTGCTACATAAATAAAATGTGTAGGAATGTCTTTATATAACTGTTGTAATCACAAGGCCATATTGTACAAGTGAGAGAGTCTTAGACAGAAAATAGTGAAAAGATACACAACATAATCCAAATAGCACAGTCAACTCAGACATAAACTGTGCTATTTTTAGCACACACAGCCATGGTTCAAATCCTGGGAGTGGTAGTAAGCTGTATGCAGAATCATACCTCTCAACTGTACAGCTATTTTGTCAGAAAGTTGGCTTAAGTTTCCTGCCTGCCACCCTGTCCCACTGGCAAATCAGTGGGATGATCCCAGAAGTTTAGGCAGCAAATAATGACATACATCTGATTGTCAGACATCATAACTGTCAGAAATATATCTATTAGAACAAACCTGTCACTCTAGCAACTCACCAAGATTTTATGATAGTAGTATGTAAAGTATGTCCCATCTCCACCCCATATGTTGTGAAGCTATGACCAGAGTGTATGCAGTAGCAGAGTGAGACGTATGTGCATAATAATGTGGAATCTGGTAATATGTGTGGCAACATTCAGGTAGTGTTAACAAACATTATCTCCTCAGGACTGTCAGATATGAAAACTGTGCCTGGAAATAAAAGATTGAAATCCTGGACTGGTACTTCTTAGTCTGGTATTGAATGGCATTGTTAGTGTTGCAGCTTCTCTGAATAATAAGATATTACTCATCACTGTCATCCACACTGTGCTACATAATAAAACTGTCTAGGAAGCCCTGTATAAGAGTGTTGTAATTACAAGGTCAGATTGTAAAACCATGGGAGACTTATAGACAGAAATCAGAGAAGAGATACACAGCAATATCTATATAGCACACTCAAATGTGATGTACACTGTTTATTTTTAGCAGACACAACAATTGTTCGAATACTGGGAGTGGTAGTAAGCTATATGCAGAATCATACCCCTCAACTGTACTGATTTGTCCAGAATGTCCAAATAATTGGCCCATATCCGCTGTCTATTACCCTGTCCCCCTGGCAAATCAATGTGATGATCTCTGACATTTATGCACCAATTAATGACATATAACTGACTGTCAGACCTGTAAATATTCAGAAAATGTATATGAAAACAAACCTGTCGTTGTAGCAACTCACCAAAGGTTTATGAGGGCAATAGTCAAAATATGTCCCAGTTTCACCTGCATGTTGACAAGACTTGCCCAGGGTGTGTGCAATAAGAGTTTGAGAGGTATGTCCATAACATCAACCTGGAATCTGGGAATATGTGTTGAAACAGTCAGGTAGTGTTAACAAATAATACCTCAACAGGTATACCAGGTATGAGGTGTATACTGCAGGTAAAATATAGGTTACGTATATATTTGTCTACAAACATATCACTGTCCAAACTAAGGCCATAGGGTAGTGTAATAATACCTGTAAGGTACAGATTATACCACTGATTAAGAAAGTATTGAACTACAGAGATATTCAAGTTAATTGACATCTTTCTCTCTCCCCACCGTATCTGCAACAATAATCTAAATACACAACTCAATGGGTAGGTGTACAATTAAATCTACTGTTGGGACATATGTCTTATTGTTTGATAAATATTGAAATTTGTTTCTATACATGTGCCATGTTGAAATACTCCCACATTGGTGGCATGCTGCCTTCAATGTACCTGCATGCTGTTGTAATGGCCTCTGTGGTTCCATATATGCATGTGTTCTGTTTGCTATGCAACTGTTCCATATCTGGTGTTTTGGGTTAATGGGAATATCTATGCATGCTGTTATACCTAATCCTGGAATGTGTGATTATTACTAACCCACATATGTTTTAAAATTGAAACGCCATAGCATGTTTGGGAAGGCCGGTCCCAGCTGAACCACCTCTCCCACCTCATCTGGCCATGGCACCGGGCACCAGCATATCTGGGGCCCTCCTAGGGACCTCCTTGTTTGCTGGTCCTGCACCACCTTCAGGTGGAACCACCTCAGAGGATGGGGATCTCCCCCCTGGGAGTGGATGCGGACAGGAAACTGTCACCCGTCATCAAGTCCGGGGTCTGGTGCATAGCGAGCAATGCAGGGAGTTCAGAGATCAGCTAAGCCAGCTTGAGCATTGTGTGGTGCATTTAGAAGGTCAGGCTGCTCCTCCTATCCAGCCCCCAGCACAGCCACCTTTGGGGCCACGACGGTGCAGTGGTGAATGCCCATGGGGGGACCTCAGTCCCACTGTTTCCATTTGGGGGCTCATGGGCTTCCAACTTCCAAACACCCCTCCCCATCCAAGGTGTTTACCCCCCACATGTGTTGTATACTGCCCCAGTATGCTGGTGTGTGTGTCATCCTACGCAACCTACCTCCCCAAATATACCTACTATCCCTCCCCAACATCCCACTCTTGTCTTAAAAAAAAGGGCAATCTGTTCCCAAAAAAAAATCTTGACCCATACATAGCTGTCCATTTCGCACATGTGTCCACTGGACACATGTAATCTGGTCTAATTGGCTCCACAGCATATTATTGTAGTTCTCACCCCTCTCAGGGGTATGAGTGTCCAAATCTATTTCCAAATCAGTGTATATGCACAGCTGTTGCTGTAGAAGAAATGGGCAGCTATGGACCTTCCCTGCACCTGTTCTGCACATTTCTAGTATTTTCACTACTGTCTTTCCCTCTTTGTGTCCTTTTTTCACCACTTTCCTATCAACCCTTTTTCTTTTCTTTTAAATAAATTAGCGCGGTTGTAAGTGGGAGTAAGCACTTTTAAACAGCAGTAAGCGGGTTTAAGCCTGTTTTTGAGGGGGTAAGCAATGCCTACACAGGTTAAGCAATTTAGTAGCTAACTGAGTATAAGAAACTGTAACCGGAAGTTAGCATTGCTTACCGTCAAACAAACCCATGCAAACCCACTTACAACTGCTTAAAAGTGCCTTAATCACTCTGTATCCAATGGCCCTTGTTCTGCCCAGCAACAAAATAACAAGCCTTTGCAAGTCTCAAACCCAGAAACCTGCATACCATAGCCAAAGTGATTTACCACTAATCCATGTCAGATATACATAACTCTGCTGTTTTCACAAACATATCATCCAGCGCAATCATTAAACAGTACATGAAATGTATTTATATATGTGGATGTATGTGTGTATATATATATATATATATATATATATATATATATATATATATATATATATATATATATATATATATAGATTGATAGATAGATATAGATAGATCTAGACATATAGATAGATATATAAGAGAACACAACAAATACATATATGACAAAAGGAACTGTTAATGGAGGTGAGGGGGCCCAGTCTAAGTACCTCTTGTAATTAATTATATCACACCCTCCCCCACAGCCAAACAGATTTGCCTTCCAACATAATACCAACACTTGCAAGTCCCAAATTCAGGATCCTACACAACATATCCACAAGAAGTTAACAGTAATCCATCCCACCTGTACGACATCAGGATGGTATCAATAACATATAATGCAGTACAATCTGGTTGCCATAGGGAATGTACAATGAGGAAGCAATAAACATTCCAATGATACATACATACATACACACACACACACACACACACACACACACACACACACACACACACACACACATATATGCAGATAAATATACATATATATATATATATATATATATATATATATATATATATATATATATATATATGTATATACACATACACACACACATATACATAAATTACTACGTATCAATATGTATAGGAAGATACATATTTAGAGGGTGCACAGCATATTGAACAGCCAGTATGCCTACAGTTACCACCTTTTAAAATGGACAGTATATGATTCTCTCATACAAAAGACAATTATTGCATGAAACATATACCCACAGAGAAGTCAAAGGATATGACACCACACACTGGTTTGCACACGTAAGAAATGTTTATTTGTGTAATATTACAGTTGTATATGCCATGTCATATAGCTGTTTGGTGTTTGAAATACATACTAACTGAGTAATGCAACTCTCAAGCTAATCATTTTATACAGTAATCCAAAAGCATATCATATGTTGCTGTCCAGGCCAAGGCCTTCAAGTAGTACAACAGTAAAGAAACACTGGGCCAGAAGATATCAATCAATCAACAGTAAGTAATGCAGATGTAGTTCAGCAGCCTCCAATTACACTCTGTACTCAACCCTTAAGGAGGAAAAGAATTAAGTTGTCACAATGAAGATGTATCTGGTACATAGGTTCATAGGTAGGTACTAGGCTATTGGCTCTATGGCCTATATAAGCCTAGCCAAAAGGTACCCTGGCTTTATAGGTTCATAGGTAGGTACTAGGCTACTGGCCCTAACTTAAAACAGCACTATCACACTGACAAACAGAGCAGTCTGTATGACAGTAAGCACTAGGCCACCAATGTTTCCAAGGTGAAATGTATGAAAATGTTCAGCCATATACCTTAAGGTGTCTTACTACTGATATCCCTCACATGATGTAACAGCCTAGGTTATATATGGTGCATACCCCTCCCCCATAGAATGACTTACAAGGGCATGTAACAGTGTTACATACACTGACCACTGGACTGCAGAAGGGCACCCATGTTTTGTCCAGCTGTGGCCCACATATATATGGACCCTATCCCACAATATATGTGGGGACCACAACATCACTGGAATGATGGCAGGAATGGCAGCAAAACATAATCATAGGCCACTACATAACAACCTCTTACTGCATGACATATGGACAAAACCTGGTATATAGGTGGAGGACAGAGGCTGGAACACAGGGCCATATTTGCAATATTGTTATTATACACTGAGAAAGTTGCTGGTGTTACAGGATTGTTTCAAACATACCTCTAGTCAGGAATATGAAGTCAGAAACACAAATGGATATAGCCATGTACTGATAGCACTCAACAGACAGAATGCTAGTGATATATCTGAGACAAGACCTCAGATATATCCTCTGGCCATCATGTGGATAGTCCCATGGTTGAGAGCTATGCAGAAAGACTGCATTCCATGCTAAACTAATATGTATACACAAACCCTGTAACACTAATGTTATACAATGCATATAACAACACTACTCACAGTGTCTGTAGGTCTGGGACCTTATACAAATATGTAGCTGCCCTGTGTCTGCAAGTCCTCTTGTAAGAGGTATTGCTACCTGCTGTCTGTAACACTGCTGGCCACACACAGGAAGGATGTCCTCCATACAGAAAAGGTAAAGGGACCACACCCGCATGATTTAGGAATTTATAGTAGTGGGTTGCCATGACAGTGGTAACTGGAAGTACTACACAGCAGGCTGCATGCAGGTAGCAAGTGATGGACATTGATTGGTACAGAGGCCATCACCTGATCATGTGCATCACCTAAAAAATCCATGCTGCAATCTGTTCAAAGCAGCTGAATCCGTGTAGTGGAGAGAGAGAGAGAGATAGAGAGAGAGAGAGAGAGAGAGAGAGAGACAGAGCGACAGAGAGAGAGAGAAAGAAAACAAACAAACAAAAAAAAACAAACAAACTCACATCCATCCATCCATACAGCAAACTGTATCTAGAAGAGACAACATTCCCACAACAGGTATGTGAAGCATATATGCATGCAATTGAATGTAGTACTTGGTCCATAATAATGGCATAAATGATGTGGAATGATTTATATGTGCCATCAAGTGTTGTTGTAATGATGTCCAGCTGAACAACTGCTATGGACAATAATGTCTGTCCCTGTGGGCAGTGGGCCATACCTGTCAACTGTGCAGATCAGCACTGACTGACAAGATGTAAGCCATCATAGTGTGTGTCGTGTACTGCAAGACATGTATATTAGTGTGGCCTATAGCTGGTGGTGAAAGTAATGCTGTTATGATGGACACGTGAGTTTCAGAGCCCACCACTTGCAGGAAAGTCATGTTAACGTGTCATGTAGCATGCACACCTGCCATAGGTGTGTAATAGGCTTATCTGCAATCTGTCCCTATATACACACCCCCCTAATGTTAGGCTGTGTCCACATGTGATACATGGCTGTGTTGTAGCATGGCAGAACAGTGCAGCTGTGCAGGAAGGAGAGTTAGAGAGTGTGGACCTGATGTCTGAATGTACCCTATATATATATATATATATATATATATATATATATATATATATATATATATATATATATATATATATATAGGTATATATATGTGTGTCTGTGTGTATATATATATATATATATATATATATATATATATAAAACTCATAATATATATCTACACACACATATATATACACAAACACACACAGACATATGTATATATATATATATGTATGTATATATATATATATATATATATATATATATATATATATATATATATATATACATGTATGTCTACATATATACAAACACACATACATATTTATATAAATACATGTCCCCTACTGTTGAATGACAGTGCTGCCCAATATGTGTGAGGGAACATCACACATATCAATGCACGCATATATATATATATATATATATATATATGTATATATACAGCAGTAAGTGGGTACAAAATGAATAGTTATGTCAGGTGTGAACCCCATGTTGGGAACACATAGCACTTGTTTGTGAAGGTGGGATTGGTAATTTGGGGAAGGATAGTAGGTATATTTGGGGAGATATGTTGGGTTGGAAGACAGACATGACAGCATACAGGGGCAGTATATGACACATGCGGTGGGTAAACACCCTGGATGGGGAGTATTGTCTGGGATGTGGAAGCCCATGACCCCCCATATTGAAACAATGGGACCAAGGTCTCCACCCATGGGCAGTCACAACATCATCTTCATGGCCCTGAAGGTGCCTGGGCTGGGGGCTGAGCAGGAGGAGCATGTGGACCCTGTGAGTGTATTCTGAGGGCCTCAAGGTGCTGTAGTACATTACCCAAGAATCTGTGGAGTACCCTATGCACCAGACCCTGGACCTGACTTCAGGTTACAGGATTCTGTCTGTGTGCACTCCCAGGGTGGGGGGCTTGAACACCATCCCCTGAGGTGGTTCCACCCGAAGGTAATGCAGGACTAGTAGATGGGGAGGTCTCAGGGTGGGTCCCAAATGTGATGTGGCCTGGTAACATGGCCAGATGATATGGGAGAGGTGGTTCTGCTGGCAACTGTTTCCCAAACATGCTATTGTGTCACTGTTATAGAACATATGTGTTTAGTAATAGTCCACACATTCCTGGATTATGTCTAACAGCATGCATAGATTTCCCCATTAACACAAAACAACATATGTGCAGCACTGACATAGCAAACAGAACACATGCATATATGGAACCATAGTGGCCCTTACAATGGCATGCTGGTAGCGCCCATAACAGGCCACCAATGATAGTGTTTCAACATGGAACATGACTACAAACACATAGCAAAAATTGTTGTAAATACGATATATGTCCCAATGGTAGGTTTTCTGTAGACATACCCATTGAGTTGTGTGATCAGATTGTTGTTGCAGATATGGTAGGGGGGAGACAGAGATGTGTATTAACAACTATGATAACCTTGCAGTATGAGGTCCTCAGATCTGTTTCTTTCTTTTTGTCTTTCAGGCAATATGTCCAGGGAATGGCTGCCTATATACACAGCGAAGAATGATGTTGTTATCACATACCTGGTGCAGCACTACAACACCCTGTTCAGCCGGGCAGCCCATGATCTAAAGGAGAGGACCGCCCTGTTGAATAATTTTGTCCACAAGGTAAATGATGTCGGCCTGCATAACCGCAGTTATGAGCAGGTCCGACATTGATGCACTGATCTACTCCCCCATGCCCGTCTGCTTGCTGCTGCGGTTAGGGGGGAACCAGCTTCCAATGGGGGGGGGTCATGCCATCCAGCCCCCCTGACACATGTTGAGGAGCTCCTCGCCAGCCCCGGGGCACCTGCCCGCCCTCAAATATAACACCTGGCAGAGAGCATAGTGGAGGTGGGTGCTACCCACACAATGGCAGAGGAGCATGCAGGTAAGGACACAGGGCACATCATTAGACCACTGTTGCATAGCCATCCACATCTGTAGAGTTAGACCATGCATATGTGAGATGAAATATACATAGTCTGTTGCTGCGTTGTAGTAATAAACAGATGTGCATAATCTGTAGTATTGTAAGTTTGTACTGTTGATATACTGTAATGCTGCACCCACCCTTTACCAATGCCACAGGTGTGGCTACTGACATCACCTCTTTCACACAATTATGTAAGTCCCTCTGGTATACCTCCAGGGCAGCAGTCTGCAGCTGGTGAGTATTGTGTTTGTTCAGGTTTTCCAATACACCAGTCATTTTATGGCCATGGTATATTCCATGCACACATTTAACACACCTACCCATAATGCATGCTGTACATGTTCACATATTGTTGCTGTTAACTGCACTGCATCACAGTGGTCACCATGATGGTGTATCTGAATGGTATGTAAGACTTCTGCAATATAACTAACATCCTGTCATTGCAAGTTGTGTGCACAGAGATGAACATAATGGTGGGACAAATGACCTACAGTAGGGTCATGTCTGAAACATCACCATTATACAGTGCTTCAACAGTGCATATACCACTAGTACAATGGCAGCTGTTACAGATCTGCACTATGGCATATCATAATACTGCATTCCACAACCCTTACGACCTGTAATGTGGTCCTAACATGAGCAATGAATATGTAATATGGAATCCTATGTTAGGACAGCAAATATGGGGAATACATACCTTCACAAGCACTGGAAGCATATGTGTGCATACACTCCAGATAACATATTATGGAAGCAGCTTTGAGGTAATGACAGCATGCATTCTTCATGAGTATGGAGCTTCCAGCAAGTACAGGTCCCCAATGTCACACCAATAAATGGACTGCTGTCTAAGACGTTTGGCCATCAAATGTGCCTACTTACCTGCAACAGAGGCAGCCATGGCTTGCACACATCTTACATGCCATGGAATGGATCCCATACCCAACAGGTAGCACCCAGGAGTTGGACATGTAGCCATAACTCACCATTGCATATACCATGGCAAACAGTGC
The DNA here is from genome assembly GCF_019279795.1 of Protopterus annectens. Lineage (NCBI taxonomy): Eukaryota > Metazoa > Chordata > Ceratodontiformes > Protopteridae > Protopterus > Protopterus annectens. Next base: position 235,109,858 of record NC_056729.1, on the reverse strand, counting down.
AGACAGTCATGTATGTGGCGAGGATGTATGGGACAGGATTAATGTAGAAAATAAACAGATGGCCATCCAAGACAGATGGCAACACATATTGCAAGCTGGTCATGCAGGCTGCCTAGTAACATGCCACAGCACTGAGGTAGTTGCAGGAATGTCTAGCAAATAGTGGCTGTGCAGTACCCGTGTCAGCAATTGCCTGGACTCTGCATAAGTTTAGCCCATCGGTTAGGGTAATCATTGGGACAGTTGTACCACAGGAAACATCAGCCAGGCCTCTCTATAGGTAGTGTATGCATAACAGCAAAGGTCCCCAAAAGGCATGTGTTGCAATGTGTACTGTTGTACCAAGACCACAATGGAAACCTACAGACAGTATCAATTAAGATACTTGTGCTGCAGAGCCAACACCTCACCCCCCTCAGGCCCACCATCCCATCTGTACCTTGCCGGTGCCAGTGTACACCTGTATGTTTACAGACCAAGAAAAACGGGTCAGAAGATGACTTGCCACTCAGCACTCAGCACTGTTGAAATGAAGTTATGGGAGCCAAAAGATAACTGCCAAATGTTGCTCACAGGAAAAATGATTTATTGTGAAGCGCTTTTCGTCTTGCTGATAGCAAGACATTTACAGACATAAAATCACTATCAATTAGAACCACATTTAATAAAATGAAACCACATTTCAATAACATAAAACCACGTTTCAATAAGATAACGGGATTTCCAACCATCCAACCTCCAACCAGCTTCTCCTAATAAAGTCTATGGTACTACCATTAGTACCAGTTAACTCATTAGTGTTTTAATCAAATTTGTTATTAGCACCAATAAAATAAAATATACAAAAAGTAACTACAAAAGATAACATGTATAAACAATATATATATATATATATATATATATATATATATATATATTGTATATTTTTGTAGCTATAAACAATGGTGTGTGTATATATATTTAACTATACTTATAAATATCAAAATCACTATAAATATACATACACCTACCTAACTTTGTGTGAATACATTACTGGTGCACAACTTCCACTGTACTATTTAAAGTACTCAGTAGATATAAACACAGAGTTACTAAGAGATGATAAACTCAAAAGTATAAAAATGTAAACCTGCAACTGTCAAAAATATGTATAATGAAATACCAACATCAATAAACTTGAATTCAGTTAATATAGTAGGGTTGAAACCATCAGGTTAAAATTTTAATTAATAAATAATATTTAATTAATAAATAGAATTCTATATTAATTAATTTTCAAATCAAATAAACTGTAGTATATAAAATTTGTAATCTGAAATGTATAAAATGTATAAAGTGTGATGAAATATATACAATTAATAAAGTCAATCCATGTCACATTCATTTACTTAGTGACGTGTCAAAACACATTAAATAAAACACATTAAGTAAAACTTAGCAATGTGTTTTCTGCTAAAAGCATACCCCTCCACAGTTAACATAACCCTATAAGAATTCTCTCATACACCTAAGTATTCAAGTGCTGAACGCAACCACAACAATGACAGTACACATCATTTAATGGGTACATATATACCTAGATGTTATGAAAAAGCAATCAAGATGACAATGTATAAATCCATTCATACTGTGGTGGTGGTGCTGCGGTAGTGTTGTCACCTCACAGTAAGACATTGTTCTGTTCAGTTCTCAGCTAGAGTGTCTTCTGTGTGGAGACATGCATGAAAGGGCGTACCTTCATTGAAGGTTGTGCGTCAGGGCCGGCAACTCGGCACGTAAAAATCTACTGCCAATCATTAGCGGACCAGAGTTCCGCTGTGGCGACCCCTAACCGGGAAAAGCCCAAAGACACAACAACAACTAATGTGAACCCAAAATTACCTTATGAGGTTCTTAAGCTATAATTTACAAGCCATAGAGTACTTTTCATTCAAACACAGATAGGAACATGCACGGGTCCATAGTTGCCAGACTCCCCGGGGTGTTTTACAATGTTTTGAACAAGCCGTACCAACAGAAGAAGCAATTGAGAAAGGATCGGAAGAACTTAGATTGATTCACAACTCCCAAGGTGACTTTAAAATGTTTAACTTTTCATCTCTTGATGTGGACATATTATTAGCTGATTTGCTCGCTAAAGGGCAAATATTTGTGCCAGCCAGGAGAGCTATGTTCGCTGACACAGTTATAGACTTAAAACTGTTCACTAGAAAATTAAATTTTGGGTGTTTATTTGGTCAAGAAAACATAGTAGATAAACCATTCAACGTATCTAGTACATACTGCCCCCCATTACACCCCACATTATGGCTTTTTGAACGGATTTGTGAATTAGATTTTAACAAACTTATTAACTCACATAAACAGGATAAAAATAGGTTGCAAAATGTTACCAAGGCAGAAAAACAAGCACTCTCTTTATTACAAAAAGCACAGGTTAGAGTGATGCAACCAGACAAGGGGGGTGGATTGGTGATAATGGACAAAGATGACTATATTGTGAGGAAGGAAAAAATAATAGCTACTGAAGCATATGTGGAGGTGTCCAAGAATGAGTTAAATATAGCTTATGGTAGAATTCATTCAAGTTTGGAAGAATTGTTTATAGATGCTAGGATTGATCCTAATATATATAATTATTTGAGTATGCCAGCACCTAAGATTCCAATCTTGTTTGACATACCAAAGATCCATAAATGCATTCATGACCCCTCTATGAGACCTTTGGTAGATGCTAGAAATAGCATCACCTATCCATGTGCGAAGTATATTGATCATTGTCTTAAAAAATATGTTGAGCAGCAAACACAGATTTGTAAGGACTCATAGTCATTTTAGACCAGTCTGCAGAATTTAGTGTACAATAACAACTTAAACTTCCTCACAATAGACGTCAAAGATTTATATACATCCATCCCTCATGTTGAGGGTATTGAATGCTTCGTTTCTTACTCTGGGTTCTGCAGGTTTCCAATTCCCAAATTACCTTACTGGGTGAATTGTTGGACATGGTCCTGACCAACAATTACATTACATTTAATAAAAACAATTTTGTACAGAAAACAGGTGTGGCAATGGGTTCCTCTTGTGGCACAAGTTTCGCTAACCTAGTGATGGCTTATTGGGAAAGCAAATTCATCCAGAAAGTACCCCATATTGCAGAAAAGATCCACTATTACACGCGTTTCCTTGATGATATTTTTATGTTAGTGGAAGGAGATGAAAAAGAAGCATTTGAGTTGGTGACATTTTAACAACACAACAGATTTTTTAAGATTCACCTACACATTTGCTAGAGAAAGAATAGCCTACTTGGATGTAGACTTAAGGAAAAAAAACGTTAACAATTGTTACACGGCTGGAATCTTCAGGAAAGATACTTATTCAAATGCCTTTCTTCATTTCAGTAGTTGTCACCCACTTTTTCAGAAATGTTCAGTAGTAATGGGACAACTAGTGAGGGTGGCACGAATGATTACCACTGATGTAGACTTTCTTTTGGAGTGTAACAAACTTGAGGATATGTTTGTTAAAAGATGGTACCTGACTTTACTTCTCAAAGACTTAATAGTCTAAGTCAAAGACAAGAGATACAGGGGTGTGTATAAACTATTATTGAGGGGAGATCAAGGGAACGAGTTTCACAACACTAGTCTAAGTGAGATCTCGAACCCAAGCAATCCAACAAGGCTGGTAAGCTTCATCACTACTTTCAGTACGGATGGATATGAAATCGTGAATATCATCAACAAAATTTGGGACCTGATAACATCTGATTACCCTTTATACCTTAAACTTAAGGTTTCCCTCAAAGTAGTATTTAAAAGAGGATACAATTTTAAAAAAAATATTGTAAACTGATAGAAGTGTATCAAATTATTTCAATAGGAGAGGAATGTGGAAATGTAACATGTGTTCCTACTGTTCCCATATTGATATAGGCCAAGGTTTCCATATCAGGGAGACTAGTTACAAACTTTATCAGAAGTTTGATTGTAGCTCTAAGGGAGTAATATATGTAGCTCACTGCAAAATGTGTCCCGCCTTCTACATCAGTAAAACCGATAGGAAATTGAAGGAGAGGATTTATGAGCATCTGTACAGTATCAGGACAGCAAACCAAGATAATGCTTTAGCTAGACATGTACAAAACTTTCCATTACATTCCTTTAAATTCAGAGCAATAGACAGTTGTATACATAGGTTAATACTAGGCTAACTGCCCTTGCGAGCCATTGTAAGCCTAGCCAATTATCCCTTGTGAGACTCAAACCCTGCACCTTGTGTTTCTAAGGCAAACACCTTAACCATTAGACCACCCTCCCAAGAATAAATAATTACCAGATATGAAGAGTGGGCCTACATCTCTACTATTAGAAAGAGCAGAATTGTTGTGGCAATTATGGACCCATGCATGTTCCCATCCGGGTTTGAATGAAAAGTACTCTGGCTTGTATATTATAGCTTAAGAGCCTTATAAGGTAATTTTGGGTTAACATTAATATGAATGGATTTATACATTAAGTCATCTTGATTGCTTTTTCATATAACATCTAGGTAAATATGAACCCATTAAATTATGTTTACTGTCATTGTTGTGGTTGTGTTCAGCACCTGAATACTTAATTGTATGAGGGAATTCTTATAGGGTTATGTTAACTGTGGAGGGGTACGCTTTTAGCAGAAAACACATTGCTAAGTTTTACGTAATGTGTTTTATTTAACGTGTTTTGACACATGTCACTAAGTAAATGAATGTGACATTGATTGACTTTATTAATTGTATATATTTCATCACACTTTATACATTTTATACATTTCAGGTTACGAATGTTATATACTACAGTTTATTGGATTGGGGAATTAATTAATATATAATTATATTTATTAATTAAATATTATTTATTAATTAAATTTTTAACCTGATGGTTTCATCCCTACTATATTAACTGAATTCAAGTTTATTGATGTTGGTATTTCATTATACATAGGTTCATAGGTAGGTACTAGGCTATTGGCCCTAGGGCCTATATAAGCCTAGCCAAATGGTACCCTGGCTTTTGCCACCCAAGAAAATTTGTTTCCTGTGCCCCTGTCAAGCAGAGTCACATAAGTGATCTCCGGGGTGAATTTCCTATATCCCATCCAATCATCAAGATTTTTCTTGAAGAGTGCTAATGAGGAGCTTTGTTTGATATAGATAGGTAGTTTGTTCCAGAATATGGGAAATCTCTGAGACAGGAATCTATCCCTCCAGCATGTTCTGTTTATTGTGGTGACAAGGTTTAGGTCCCTAGAGCATATAGCTTGAAGAGATTGGGATTTCTTTATGTGGAGCATGTCCAACAGCTCTGGGTTTGACATAGCTTTGTATGTTAGGCAGAGAGATCATCTCTGAGTAGGCAATATATGACAGAGTAAAGCTGGGTTTTTTTCAGATGATCTGCATAGGGCATCTGTTTGAGACCAGTAATCCTCTTTGTGAGGTATTTCTGTGGCCTTTCCAGTTGTTGTAGATGTCTTGTGAGGTACATACCAAAAGGGGCGTTGTACTCTATAATGGGTCTAATGAGTGATGAGTAGAGGGGAACAATGACCTCTTTTTTCCTGGATGAGAAACCTTTTGTGATGAGGTGTGCCAAGTAGAAGGATTTCCTGATTACTGTGGCGATGTAATTATCAAAGGAGAGACTACTGTCCACCTGTGTCCCAAGGTCTCTTATCACACTTTTGGTGTTAAGTAGACTACCGCCTATGTGGTCGTTCACGGGTACAGAGTTTTTACCAAAAGGGATGACAATGCACTTTCTGGCATTGAGCTTGAGGCCATAGCTTTGACACCAGGCATCTGTCTCAGTGAAGCCCTTTTGTAGGATGTCCACATCGTTAGGAGATTTGATTATGGCTCCTAGTTTGCAGTCATTTGCGAACTTTGTTAGCCAAAGACCTTCTGTGTTAGCTTGTACTTCAGAGAAGTAGATACCAAACAGGAGAGGACCTAAGCCTGAACCCTGTGGTACTCCACTTGTCACTGGTCTGAAGTTGGATTTAGAGCCTGCTACTTTCAGTGTGGGTTCGATCAGTGAGCCAGTTGGCAACCCATCTTGTGACATAGGGATTTATACCTAGTTTAGTGAGTTTGTCTATAATTCCAGAGTGGGGGATGGTGTCAAAAGCCTTGGCGAGATCTAGATAGGCTGTGTGTACCACCTTACCCTCATCTACAGCTTTGGTGACCGCTTCAAAGAAGTCTATCAGGTTTAGGAGACATGATCTGCCTTTTACAAACCCGAACTGGGTAGGGTCCAGAGTTTGGAGATTGCCAATGTCATTGTTTATAAGTTCCATGATGATACACTCCATAGCCTTGCAGACCAGGCTCGTCAGGCTAATGGGTCAGTAGTTGCAGAGTCTGTGGTGGCTCCCCCTTTGTGGAGTGGGATAACTGTTTCAGTGTGCCATTCATTGGGCACAAAGCCTGAGGTGAGGCTATGATTGAACATGGTACTTAAGTGGGGTGCCAGTTTGTTCTGTAGTTCATGCAGAACACAGCCTGGGATGTTGTCAGGTCCCATGGCTGCTGTGTTCTTGGCTTCGGAGAGTGTGTTTTTTACCTCTGCAGCTGTGATTACAGGTACTTTGAATTATTCCGGTATAGAGATGGGCCCTTTAGGGGATGAGAAAGGGGTAAAGTTAGAACTGAACCTGTCTTCCAGGATGTTGGCAATATCAGTTGGTTTTGTATATTTAGTGCCATTGTGCTGTAACTCAGAGGAGATCTGAGTGTTGCCATTGAGATTCTTGACATAGCTATGGAATGCTTTGTGGTTGTCTTTAGAATCAGTGGCGATTTCGTTTTCATAACTAGCTTTGGAGGATTTTATGAGGGATCTCAGCTTCTTACTGTGGCTGACCACGGAGTTCCTCCAATCATCGGATTTTACTCTTTTTTGCAACAGTTTATTTCTTCTGTTGTAGAGTTTGTTTGACAGTTGAAGGTTTACATTTTCATTCTTTTGAGTTTATCATCTCTTAGTAACTCTGGGTTTATATCTACTGAGTACTTTAAATAGTACAGTGGAAGTTGTGCACCAGTAATATATTCGCACAAAGTTAGGTAGGTGTATGTATGTTTATAGTGTATATTTATAGTGATTTTGATATTTATGAGTATAGTTAAATATATATATACACACCGTTGTTTAAAGCTACAAAAATATACAAAAAATATATATATTGTTTATACATATGTTATCTTTTGTAGTTACTTTTTGTATATTTTATTTTATTTGTGCTAGTAACAAATTTGATTAAAACACTAATGAGTTAACTGGTATTAACGGGAGTGCCATAGACTTTATTAGGAGAAGCTGATTGGAGGTTGGGTGGTTGGAAATCCCGTTATCTTATTGAAACATGGTTTTATGTTATTGAAATGTGGTTTCATTTTATTAAATGTGGTTCTAATTGATAGTTATTTTATTTATGAAGAAGTCTTGCTATTAGCAAGATGAAAAGTGCTTCACAATAAATCTTTTTTTCCTGTGAGCAACATTTGGCAGTTATCTTTTGGCTTTCATAACTTCATTTCAATAGTGCTGAGTGCTGAGTGGCAAGGCATCCTCCGACCCATTTTTCTTGGTCTGTTATCTGTGTGCGTTTTGACTTCCTTCACCTGTATGTTTGTCAGTCATTAAAAGGGACTAGGCTGGTACACATATTGTTCAGTGTTTGGGACACTGCAAAATGACACACATGTGTAGGCCATAGTTGTCAAGCATCTGCAAAAAGGCTGAGGGTGGGGAGGGGGTGTCATCATGACACAACAGTGCACTGAAGCAGAGATCAAAAGGACACTAAGAATGGCTGTATCTGCACACAGTCAAGGTCAGGAACTGTGGCAGACATAACCCTGACTCCACAGCAATAGTGATGGCACTGTGTGACCTCCAAGGGATGTGCACAAGTTGACCTTGCAATCATGCAGATTTGGCAGACATTTGTAGGGCAGACTGACCAAATACTGGCAAATGCAGATGGCCCATGCTAGTACACCCCTGTCAGGAATAGTGACTGCTGTAGTACACATAACAGTAGGTGCAACAAGCCATCATGATAAGGGCATGCACACATATGCACCCACAAATTGTATGCATCTCAATCAGTATCTGCACAACTAACACATTTGTTTGACACTGCATTTGATTGCATAGGTCATATGTCACATATCAGGTTCATGTGATGTTAACATATGCAATAATGTGGTCCCATGGTATATCAAGGAAGAGGCTGTCATATCAATAAGGGTGTGTACACTCCCCATAGCCACAGTTAGTTTTGAATATTGTCAGTGTAATTGTATTTTTTCACCATACATGCACAGCTGATGATGAAATCTGTAAATCAGACATCAGGCATTCACAAATGACATCTGTCCACATATCATCCCAGGTATGTATCGGACAAACACATAGGGCTGTGAGCAGCAGAACAAACATAACTGGCACACATATACGCATTCAGCAATGGTGTGTACACCTGTGAGGTATGGTGAACAGTACATGCCAGGGTGCTGAACAGGTGCACAGCAATACTGTATTACATGAGTACAGTGTGTTCCAGGGAAAGGGGCATCATCTACTAACACAACCCATGCATCACATAGATGTATAATGTTGCTAGCAGGGATTGACTATAGCTGCACTGCATGCTGTTGAGTGCCATATGTCATGCATGTTGACAGATGAGTAATGGGAGGTCTGTGTGTAATATCTTTGTGCAACCTCACCTGTAAGTGTGTATGTGTGTGTGGGGGGTAATTTGTCTGTAGGTGCAATCTGGTGGAGTGGAGGGGGTTGATGTATGTAGGATGTGTATGTGTGTGTTTGTGTGTGTGTCCATGTATCCACGTGTGAGTGTGGAGTTGTTCATACATCTCAAGTCCCTTGGAAATCATGCAGTACATGGACATGGACAGACACATGAGACACTAGGAATACTTTTCTGACATGTAATCTCAGGACAGCAGATAGTATAATAACATCTGTAGCATGAAACATGCATTGGTATGGAAACATAGACACCAGGGATACTGATTTAATTGCAGTCAGCAGAAAGGTGAAAAAATACCCATGTATGCAGCACTACAGATGCATTGGGGAATTACAAGACAACACCAGAGAGTGTTTTCAAATATTACTATAGTCCACATAAAAAGTTAATAGAGCAACAGATCTTGCATTTACTGAATAAGAGTTATGTATGACACTCCAGTGCATGGCATTATTGAGTGACTGTAGTAGCCCATAACATATGATGGCCATGCTCAAGATGTCTGGACAGACCCAGGGTGAACACTGGATAACATCAGTGAGACTTTGAAAAAACATCTCCAATCAAATCAAAGAGGTAATGGAGTATCAGCTCACGTTTTGTGATCACTTTTCTAGGCAATTAGAAGAATGATATGTTAATGATTGGTATTATTGACTGTAATTATTCAAGACTGATGCAGAATGGAGAACTTAAGAGAGTAAACTAGGGACAGTCTGTAAACTCAGGGACAGGTAAGTAGTATGGTGGAATGTCAGTGTGTGTGTGTGTGTGTGTGTGTGTGTGTGTGTGTGTGTGTGTGTGTGTGTGTGTGTGTGTGCGTGTGTGTGTGCGTGTGTGTGAGTGTGTGTACTGTTTCTTGTTTTTCCCTCACAGGTGGAGAGGTGGGTCAGTGTCCCTCCTGCAGGCAATCTGATGTTGGTGTCCATGCAGACACTGAAAATGATGATAGGGTTGCTCGTTGGAGGGCTGCTGGTCACTGTGCCCCTGGCAGAAGTACCACATCTGGTAATACCAGATGCATGTTTCAGGCTGTCATGGAGGTGCAGGCATGTATGGAACATTACACCAGACAGGCTCTGAAGCTGCAGAGAGCTACTTATTCAGCTATTACTAACAACATCCGTGATCTTGCAGCTGCCCTCAGTTATTTTCAGAGGTCATGGATAGATGGTTGGGTGAGATGGTGGGAATCCTTGACTGTGGAATGTCTGTGCTTGACTATATGGTGGGAGTTGTGCGATGGCCACGTGGATGTAGGCCAGCAACACCAACAGCTTGAGGTCAACGTGGACATGCAAGAACACCAAGCCACTCTTGTAGTGGCAGTACCAGTCCCAACACTGCAGGGGGGTGCTGCCACAACACGCAATAGCAGGTCATGTGCACATGGCCCTGGACAGTTCCAGGAGGGACCTGGATCCAATAGACATATGTCATCATCAGGGGAGAGTACCATATCATGGCTTGTACCAGGTCATGCCCGTGGAACCCCTAGCAGGTACAGTTCTCGTGTCTGTGGCTGGAGACAGTGAACTGCACACCCTGCCAGGTATGGTTTGCAGCTGTCCAACAAACACCTGTATAGGGCAGCCACATGGCAGAACTGTGTGTATGCATACTCACACACAATACAAACACTGCTAGGGCAACCCCATAACTACACACACCACATCACCATGGCCATATCAATAATTTAACCCCCTCACTCACACACATGGTGTCAAATGTATGGCTCAGTCTAGGTCTCTGGCAAAACAACAACACACCCTGTGCATATGATGATACCTGTTCCACATCCCTGTCATCCATGACATTGATGCAGGGACAGGCTAATATTGTTCTGATGCACACAGTGAGTGTACTATGGTGAACCAATGTAATGCTAATGTAACATGTTGTCAGCAGTAATGTTTAATGCTTACATGTCAGGAACTATAGCTGTCCAGCAATGATGCATTATAGCTGCTATTAACACAGAGTGATTGTGGACTCTATAATGCAATCTGTTTGTGTTGTAGTTGTCCATGTGTCAGCAGGAGGATGGTCTGCTGTTGTATCCTACAAAGGGTATGGCACTGTGGTGACACCTTGGCTGTGTCATTTCCTGCTACAGGTGCAAACATGTCACAGGTCTGTATAACAGTTACTGCATGTGCCACATGGCTGATAGGTCTGGGGATGGTCTATACAGGTGAGTGCATGGTGGCTGCTGACAGCATCCCTTCTATAGTGGACAATGGTAAGTGTACGGGGTGCTGCACACCACAGGTTTGTGTATAACACACAGAGGCTTTGGTGTTGATGCAATACACAGAGAATAATGTGCACATGTATGTATGTACCTGTGCAAGGAACACAGTGTAGCCTTTGTAATTCCACCAAGCCAGAATAGGCACAACAAACACATTGGGAAATAAGCAGTCTGCTAGTTTAATGTCATTGATGATGGTACTGGCAGAGTATATGTCCCCTTCCCCAATATAGTGCAAGCCTCAACTTGGTAAACATAGGCATGCTGGTGTGGGTGGCACAGCCCTACCTTTTGGAGGGTGAGAGGTGCTTTAGAATCACAGATAGTATGATAGTCAACTACGTAACCTGTTAACATGAACTGTACATTATTACGGCCATCTAAGCAGGGAGATACACTCAACAGTAATTGCAATGATGGTGGCTCTGTCCACAACAGACACACCCAGCTATATATACCAAACCCAGTATCGCTGTATACCTATACAGTGGGGAAGAGGGCATTTATACATCTACCACTAGTTGTGATGGAATGCATTTCCACAAGATGATACCTGTGAAATGTTAGCATATGCCAGGCAGTTCTTGGACAGATGACCTCCTGGGACAAGTGTATTCTGCAAATGGAAGTGGATTCCTTCACATACATACACACTCTTACTTGGCAACACTGGGACTAGACCCCTACCTAGGTATGTAGTGTTGCTGATGTGCGTGGCCATAATTGCACACATCACACAACTTTTAGGATGAGGTGTGTTCCAGGTTACATATTACGTGAAGAACATTCACAGGCCTGTACAGTATGGTAATGGGGGATGTACTGGTTGTTTATGGACAATACATAGTGTGACATACTGTCAGATACCCATTGACAAACACATAACAGTCAGACACACATCTGAGAGACCTGGGCTTATCAGTGCTAACTACCTTGTTATTGTGTCTATTGTGTTACAGATAAATTGCACACAGCATATGTATAACTGGGCTGGATAGTGTTATCAGTTACCTGTATGGTTGATGGTGACAGATGTCCCCATACAGTGGAACATGGGACGTGTACCCAGGGTACAATGGTATAAAGACAGTATACCCAGCACACACACACCCAAAAATGGATATTGTACACACTAAAACCCATGATAACACTCTGACATACCCACCATCACACATTGACCACAACTGCAATACAACCCCTTGTCTATCCCAAGAGTGCTATTACAGGGATATGCATCTAATGCACATGCCACAGGCATAGTAGGGTGATGTATTGTCATGCCTCTCCTATGATCATCAACATCACTATCCCTAATACTGTGTGGCAAGGCGTATTAGGAGAATGTGG
>NC_056729.1:235029925-235092425 GCF_019279795.1 Protopterus annectens | reverse complement strand
ATGTATTGCTATTACATTTCTATGCAGTTATTGCATGCACCACAGAGCTTACATGTTGGAGAGCTGTCCGAAGGTACATTTGAAGGTAAGTGACATCAGCAACACTAATAAAGGAGGGATAAGGTAGGTGTAGTACATGTGTCTGTCCACAAGAACAGGTGTCATGGACAACACAGACACATCCTCTCAGGGACTCACACACATTATCACAGTTAGCATGGTCAGGATTAGAATTCCTAACTAGTTTGCTACACTACAGTTTTATGCAGGTATCACATATACCACAGTGGCTATCAGACTGATATATGGGCCAAGGGTATGTCAAGGTGACTGACATCAGAAGGAATGCTTCAGTAGGGCATTGGGAGGTGTAATGAGTGTGAATGGCTTCCAAATTATTAATCTCCACACACATACAGACACAGGTTTTTCCAGTACTGACATGCATGGGTTCATTGCTTCACAGGTGTGTAGTGGCTGACTGTGACAGAAGGCTGTACAAGGCTAGGCAAATGGTATACCTTGGTGTCAGGCCACAAGACAATGATCTGCAGTGTGGCCCAGGGGTGTAGTCTCTGGATTGACCCACACAGGTGGGTATTGTATTCACCATCTACTCATCTGGGTTACTATTGTGGGTGGCCAGTGCTGTTCAATACTTGCCATGTATGTGTACTATATTCCATAAAATTTTTTTGTAAAATGTGCTACTCAGTGATAAGGTAGCGGTGAGCAAAAAATCAAACCAAGTAAAAATCACACCACTACTCCACAGCTATTTCAAATTTGAAGTATTTTATTAAAATATTTAAAATGTTTTAAGAATGCTTAAATAGTGCTTCAAACGCTTGGTTGACTTTCAAGCAATGTAAATCTTCTCAGTAAGATAGCTGCAACAATCAAATACCAGTGTTCTGATTGACGATGTTCCAAAATCACTCATAAAGTAACCACTTTAGAAATTTCACAAGTTAAGAAATTTTGTCAGCATTATAACATACAATAGTATTCTTTGGCTTTACGTTCTCTACAGCACAAGCAATTCCCAGGCCAGAGCACCAAAAATATTCGGTTGTCACTAAGCAGGATAATTCTTCTCAGTGAAAAACAGTACTGCGCTCAAGTTGTAAAAAACTCTAAGGTAGTCAATATAAATCTTGGAAAACTTTTAGTTGTTGATGAAAGCATATAGCCCATTGGATGAAATGAGCTTACAACTACTATCGATGTTTCAATCTCGTTCAAAAAATGAACGCTGTAACTTAGAAATCTTCAATTCGCAAGTTTGACAGTTTTGCCAATAACAGAGCATATAAGAAGAGTCTTACTTTTCAAACTCTCGGCAGCACCAACAACTCCCAAGCCAAACGCCAAGCGTTAGATATAAGTAAAGTAGCTGAATCCTCCAACTACACAAGCAATGCTTTTCAAACTCTCGGTAGCACAAATTACTCCCAAGCCAAACACCAAGCGTTAGAAGTGAATAAAACAAGTTCCTCCAAATAGGAAGCTTAGAGCCTTAAGTTCAACTGCACAAGCAATGCCTGGACAAAAGTAACAGTCCGTAATCCTTCTAGTATAAAATCACTTCCAAATGCAAAATGAATGAAATGTCCCATACAAACATATGATATGTTCTGTGACATGTGGAAGTGTACCTGGGGTGGCTGGGGCATGTTGTGTGGACAAATTTTTATAATCTGATGTGGTATTCCTGACCTCACGTGGTGAGAACTGGCAATGGAACTCAGTTTGACCCTGCATCTACATTGACAGCATGATACAGGTATTCACTAGTGTTAGTGGCATCTGTCCATACAGGGCATGTGTATAAGGCATGGTATTTCCTTTGTGGGTTACATTTACTGACTCTACAGTTGTTGCAGGCATCCAGTGGGGAACATAGCAAAGGACCACTGTATGCAATGATTTTCCTATTGTAGGGATGGGACACAGTGCCATGTCCTCTGTAGTCTACTGCAATCACACCATGGTTGCTATCTGTGTGCAATATGCAGGGAACTACCAACACAGTGGTTGTTGCCTAGCCAAGTGTGTTTGTGTATGAGACATGGGTGCAGAGTGTTCTCTGGGTAATACAAGGGTTGCCTATATTGTTCAGAAGGAAATCCATTGTCAAGAAAACTTCTTTATTTAACAGAGCAAAGCTTTCGGGTCTACACCCTTTGTCAATACTAAAACACAATTAACTTCAAAACAGTTATTTTTTTTAAATGGGAGCAAAGTCTACCACATGACTACAGCCAGCAAATCATGTGATAGTTATGAAATGAAAATTCAATATAATATATAAAAATATATAATATAAAAAAATATATAAAAAAGAACTATAGTAACAACAAAATCTTATATAAATACACTCATATACAATATAAATATAAAACTCAATACAAAAAACACTTTAAAACTTTAAAATCTAGTGTGTTGCAATTTTACCAAGATAGGCTTTAAAGTTACAGCAGTGTTAAGACCAGGTGGAACATCTGCAGCTAGTCGTAGTATCCACTCATATTCTTTGGTCTCAAGTAAATTATTCAAATCACCCCAAAGAGATTTATAAACTACATCTATTACTCTAAATTTAAACCTATGACTATTATCATTGCTCATAATGTGTTTACTTAATGCATTTTCTCATTATTCCTATGTGTATCCGATTTATGTTCTATGATTTGTTCCTTTAACTTTCTTGTGGTATTACCCACATAGACTGAATGACATTTAATGCAAGTTGCCAGATAAACCACATTAACACTGGTACAATTGGCTGTCATCTTAAAATTATAAACCATACTTGTAGTGGGGTGTTGGAAAATTTCACTACCTTTACCTAGTATATCAATACAACATGAAGAATCCACACAATTGAAAGTACCAATTCTTATTTCTATCAGTGGTGTGGATTTAGAATTAAAATCTTTGTAAAACAATTTACTTTTCAAGTTTCTCAAATTCCTATATGAGAAATATGGTCTGGGGTCTAGTGTTTCCTTAACATCAGGTGAGGCCATTAAAATTAGCCAGTTCTTCTCTATGATTTGTTTTAGTGAAGATGTTCTAACATTATATGTTGTAACGTATCTGACTTTCTCAGTTTCTGGTGTAATATTCATTATAGAACTGCTATATTCATCCATCGCCCTAAAAATAGGTTTGAGTGGTATTGTTCTCTCCTTTATAACTCTATCGCTTACCTCTAACACTTGGTGGTGGTCATAACCACTTGTTAAAAATTCTGTCGTCAAATCTTCCAACTGCGCTAAAAAGACAGTCATTTGTATTCAGCCTACTGACCCTATTAAATTGTGCTGTCATTATTCCTTTAAAAACATGTGGAGCATGCATGCTGCATTTATTAATATATCTCCCAGCATGTACCTGCTTCTTATGAATTCTAGTTTCTAAACCACCATGTTTTAATTCTAGTTATAAATCCAAGAATACAATGACAGTTTCAGAATATTCCATGTTAAATTTAAGAAAAGTAGTAGTATTGTTCAAGTAATCCACATACAT
The DNA here is from genome assembly GCF_019279795.1 of Protopterus annectens. NCBI lineage: Eukaryota > Metazoa > Chordata > Ceratodontiformes > Protopteridae > Protopterus > Protopterus annectens. The sequence continues at coordinate 235,088,888 of NC_056729.1, read as the reverse complement.
GCCTATATTGTTCCCCAATCCATAATGTCACATGTAGGAGTATGGATTGTCTACACTAGCCTCTCTGCTGTTTGACATCTGTTGTTCATGTAAGGTGGACATTGTGACATATAATAGGCCCACCATATAAGAAATTTGCAAGACCCGCTCTACAAAGAGTCCTGTTATTTGCACAATCACAGCTACGGGGATCACCTCTGTGGCACAAGAAAACAATTTCCTTGGGTGGTGAAAGCTACAGTATCTTTTTGACTAGGCTTTTATAGGCCCTACAGCTGATAGCCTAATATCTACCTATAAACCTCCACATAGGATACTGATGACAAACACACACTGACAGCCTAGTACCTACCTATGAACTTCCACATAGGATACTGATGACAAACACACAATGAGTCTCACAGTGGCCATGTCAGGAACTAGAGCTCCTACCTAAGTAGTACATCACACTATAGCATTACGGAGTTATAGCATGCACCATGGAGCTTACAGAAATATTCATTCACCAAAGGTGTATTTCAAGGTGAATGACATCAACAGGCTTGCCAAAGTAGAGCAATGGAAATTGTAGTGACTTTGAATGGCCTCAAAAGCATTGATCCCTACACAGGCAAGCAAACCCAAACATAGAGTTTTTCAGAGGCCATGTCTGGGATTAGAATGCCTGTTTGATTAGTACATTACACTACAGCATTATGCAGTTATAGCATGCACCATGGAGCTTATAGTGCTACTTTTTCATCAAAGGTGTATTTCAAGGGGAATGACATCAGCAGACTTGCCAAAATAGGGCAATGGAAATTGTAGTGACTGTGAATGGCCTCAAAAGCATTGATCCCTACACAGGCAAACAGACAGACACACACACACACACACACACACACACACACACACACACACACACACACACACACACACACACACACACACACACACACAGTTTCACAATTGTCATGTCTGGGATTCACACACACACAGTTTCACAATTGTCATGTCTGGGATTAGCACTCCTAAGTGATTAGCACATCATACTACAGCATTATGCAGTTATAGCATATGCCACAGAGCTTACAGGGCTACTCCTTTACCAAAGGTGTATGTAAAGGTGAATGATGTCAGCAGACTTGCCAATGTAGGGCAATGGAAATTGTAGTGACTGTGAATGGCCTCAAAAGCATTGATCTCTACACAGACAAGCACACAGAGTTTCAATGTTGCCATATCTGGGATTAAGACTCCTACATGAATAGGTACATTACACTATATCATTACGCAGTTATTGTGCACTCCAAGGAGCTTACAGGGTTATTCCTTTACCAAAGGTGTATTTCAAGATGAATGACATCAGAAGTTTTTCTAAAGTAGGGTTATGGAAATTGTAGTGACTGTGAATGGCCTCAAAAGCATTGATCCCTACACAGACAAACAAACACACACAGCAGTTTACAATTGCCATGTCTGGGATTAGAACTCTTACCTAACTAGTACATCACACTACAGCATTAAGCAGTTATAGATTGTGCCACAGAACATACTAAGCTGCATTTTCCCCAAATGTGTATTTCAAAGTGAATGACATCAGCAGACTTGCCAAAGTAGGCCAATGGAAAGTGATTTGACTGTGAATGACCTCAAACATTGATCCCTACACAGGCAAACACACACACACAGTTTCATAATTGCCATGTTTGGGATTAGAACTCTTACATAACTAGTGCATCACACTACAGCATTACAGAGTTATGGCACACGTCACAGAGCTTACTGGGTTATTTCTTCCCCAAAGGTGTATTTCAAAGTGAATGACATCAGAAGGCTTGCCAAAGTAGGCCAATGGGAAGTGATTTGACTGTGATTGGCCTCAAAAGCATTGATCCCTACTCAGGCAAACACACACACACACAACGTTTCACAGTTGCCATGTTTGGGATTAGAACTCCTACATAACCTGTGCATCACACTACAGCATTACACAGAACTTATTGGGCTGTTTCTTACCCAAAGGTGTATTTCAAAGTGAATGACATCAGCAGGCTTGCCAAAGTAGGCCAATGGAAAGTGATTTGACTGTGAATGGCCTCAAAAGCATTGATCCCATCACAGACAAACACCCACAGAGTTTTACAGTTGTCATGTCTGAGATTTGAACTCCTACTAACTAGTATATCACATTTTGCATTATGCAGTTATAGCACACACCGCTGATCTTAATGGGCTACTGTTTCCCCAAAGGTGTATTTCAAAGTGAATGACATCAGCAGGCTTGCCAAAGTAGGCCAATGGAAAGTGATTTGACTGTGAATGGCCTCAAAAGCATTGATCACTACACAGACATAGTTTCACAGTTGCCATGTTTGGGATTAGAACTCCTATCTCACTAGTACATCACACTACAGTATTACACAGTTATAGTATATGCCACAGGGCTTACTGGACTAACCTTTCCCCAAGGTGCATTTCAAAGTGAATGACATCAGCAGGCTTGCCAAAGTAGGGCAATGGAAAGTGATTTGACACAGACAAACAAACACACACAGAGTTCCATAGTTGCCATGTCTGGGATTAGAACGCCTACCAAATGGGTACTTCACACTACAGCATTATGCAGTTACAGCATACACCACAGAGCTTATAGGGCTCTGCTTTCACCAACGGTGTATTTCAAGGTGAATGACATCAGCAAGTTTGCCAAAGTAGGGCAATGGGAAGTGTAGTTTATAGGTTCATTAGGTTCATGGGTTGGTACTAGGCTATTGGCCCTAGGGCCTATACAAGTCTAGCCATAACAATTCCCTTGCTATTTCTTCCCACAATATTTGCTTCCCTGGACGCCTGTCAAGCAGGGTGACTGATGTAATCCCCAGAGTGAATTTCCTATCTCTCATCCAATTGCAAGGGTTCCTTTTGAAGAGGGCCAAAGAGGCACTCTGCTTGACATGTATGGGCAGTCTATTCCAGAGTCTGGGGAGCCTCTAGGTCAGGGACCCATCCCTCCAGCATGTTTTGTTCATTGTGATGACAAAGTTTAGATCCCTGGAGCATGTGGCTCAGAGGGATTAAGATTTGTTTAAGTGTAGCATGTCCAACAGTTCTGGGTTTGACATGGCCTTGTATGTTAAGCAGAGATCGCCTCTGAGTAGATGATATGTGACAGAGTATAGCTGGATGATTTTTAGATGGTCAGCACAGGGCATCTGCTTTACAGCTGTGATTCTTTTAGTGAAGTATTTCTGCAGCCTTTCTAGTTCTTGCAGATGTCTTGAGAGGTACATACCAAATGAGACATTGTATTCTATAATGGGTCTACTGAGAGATGACTACAGTGGGACAATGACCTCCTTTACTGGATGAAAAGCCCTTTGTGATGAGGTGCGCCACATAGGTGGATTTCCTATCTGTTGTGGCGATGTGGTTATCGAAGGTGAGACCACTGTTCACCTGTGTCCCTAAGTTTCTTATCACACTTTCAGTGTTTGGTGTACTGCCACCTATGTGTTAATTCACGGGTACATGTTTCTTCCCAAAGGAGATAACTATACATTTCTGGGCATTGAGATTTCTGTAAGGCCCTTTTGTAGAATATCCACATCATTTAGGGATTCAATAATTGCTCCCAGTTTGCAATCATCTGTGACCTTTGTTAGCCAGAGTCCCTTAGTGTTGGCCTGAACTTCAGAGCAGTTGATGCCAAACAAGAGCAATCCCAGGACTGAACCCTGAGGTACTCCAATTATCACTTGTCTGGAGCTGCTTTTGGAGTTGACTACTTTTACAGTGTGGGTTCTGTCAGTAAGCCAGTTGGCAACCTATCAAATGATGTAGGGATTAATGCCCAGCTTAGTACATTTATCTATGATTCCAGACTGGCAGATGGTGTTGAAGGCCTTGGCGAGGTCTGGATAGGCTGTGTGGACTGTTTTACCCTCGTCCACAGCTCTGGAGACTGATTTGAAGACATCATTCTGGTTCAGGAGACAATATTAGCCCTTCATGAACCCAACCTGGGTGGGGTCCAATGTGTGATGGTTGCCAATGACTTTGTTTATAAGTTCCATGATAATATGTTCCCTGGCCTTGCAGATCAGGCTCATCAGACTCATGGGGCAGTAGTTCCCAGGATCCAAGGTGGATACCCCCTTGTGGAGTGGGATAACTGTAGCTGTGCACCACTCAGTGAGCATGAAGCCTGAGGTGAGACTATGATTAAACATGATACTTAGGTGAGGTGTCAGTTAATTTTGTAGTTCATGTAGTACACAACCAGGAATGTTGTCTGGTCCCATGGATGCTGTATTCTTAGCTTTGGAGAGTATGGTTTTTACCTGTGTGACCATTATTACTAGAATCTGGCAATCTTTCAGTATTAAGATGGGCCCTTTAGGGGGTGAGAGGGGGGTGCAGCTGACATTGAATAGATATGCCAGGATATTGGCAATATCCTTGGGATCAGTACATTTAATGCCATTCTTTTGTAGCTCAGAGCAAATCTGAGCATTGCCATTTAGATTCTTGACATGGCTACAGAATGGCTTGTGGTTGTGTTTGGAATCTTTGGCTATATTATTTTTGTAACTAGCTTTGGAGGATTTTATGAGGGATCTCAGCTTATAATTGAAGCTGGTAAGGGAGTTTTTTGCATCCTGGGATTTTCTTCTTTTCTGCAACAGTTTCTTCCTTTTGTTGTAAAGTTTGTTTATGGTAGGGGCAATCCAAATGTAACCCTTGCAGGTACGGCAAGTGCACGGCTCAAAAAGGCATAATGTCACTCCAAAAAAAAAGGGAGCCAGCACAATGTGGTTAAGAGACAATAGTTTAATCCATGTAATGGCAAAAAAAAACAGACCAGTTTCGGCAGTAATGACAATGCCTTCCTCAGTGTAAAGAAATATTTCACATAAAGCCATATTATTACAAAATGAGAAAAGCAACTCAAATTGATTGGCTGTTCATAATTGCTCATTGAGCCCAGGTGGAAATAAACCACCTAGCCTGATTATACATCTTTTTTCTTTCTGATTCAATATAGTATGCCAGCCAATATTATTTCCCTTATCACCCTGTATAATGTCAATAATTGTAATTCTAAAGGTTGCAGTGGAATGTGTTAATACATGTCTATAAAGAGCATTACTGATTCTTTTGTGTTTAATGTCACTTAAATGTTCACCAATACAATATTTAACTGGTCTGGACATCTGACCAACATAGAATATCAGACATGAGCAGGTTGCTAGATAAATTACCCATTCACTGGAACTATTTGCGAAAAATCTAATGTGAAAAACCCTGCCAGTATTCTCGCTACTAAATTGTTTGGTTTTATCCATTCTTGCACAATGAATATAATGTCCACATGGGAAACAGCCAAAAAGAAGTCCCCCTGTTAAACTAGACTGATGTAATATGTTAAAATTAGATGTCCCATGTTTATAATGATTGAGATGAGACCCTAATGTTTTGCCCCTTCTATATCCAAAAATACATCTTTCTGGGAGCATATTGGCCAGTCTGTCATCTGACATCAAAATATTCCAATTTTGTTGGACTACATGAGAAATTACATGGGTGTTCTGTCCATACGTTGTTGTCAAACTAATGGGTAGTGAATCCTGGGTGGTCTTATTCTTATATGTCAAGAGTTCATTCCTATCTAATGATGAAACCTCCCAACAAGCCATGATGACTGTACCTGGCTTGTAGTCCAGCAAAATTGAAATATTTTGATGTCAGATGACAGACTGGCCAATATGCTCCCAGAAAGATGTCATTTTGGATATAGAAGGGGCAAAACATTTGGGTTCCATCTCAATCATTATAAACATGGGACATCTAATTCTAACATATTACGTCAGTGTGATTTAACGGGGGACTTCTTTTTGGCTGTTTCCCATGTGGACATTGTGTTCATTGTGCAAGAATGGATAAAATCAAACAATTTAGTAGCCAGAATACTGGCAGGGTTTTTCACATTCGATTTTTCACAAATTGTTCCAGTGAATGGGTAACTGATCTAGCAACCTGCTCATGTCAGGCATTCTATGTTGGTCAGATGTCTGGATCAGTTAAATATCATATTGGTGAACATTTGAGTGACAAACACAAAAGAATCAGTAATGCTCTTTATAGACATGTATTAACACATTCCACTGCAACCTTTAGATTTACAGCTATTGACATTATACAGGGTGATAAGGGAAATAAGACTGGCTGGCATACTATATTGAATCAGAAAGAAAAAAAGATGGATAATCAGGCTAGGTGGTTTGTTTCCACCTCGGCTCAATGAGCAATTATGAACAGCCAATTAATTTGAGTTGCTTTTCTCATTTTGTAATAAATATGGTTTTATTTGAAATATTTCTTTACACTGAAGAAGGCATTGTCATTACTGCCAAAACCAGTGTTTTCTTTTGCCATTACATGGATTAAACTATTATGGCAGGGGACCACCAGATTGGCTTCCTTTTCTTGGAGAGTGTCTTGGTTTTATTTGGGATGGTATGGTTCATGCACGAGTGGATGTGCTTGTGCACTGCCTTAGTGTAGAATTCAGCAAATAAACTATCAGTTCCTGTCTGCATGGGGGTCATGAAGTTTGTCACTTCTGACTTGTGTAGCATGAAGCTGGCTTTGGAGAAGATTTTTATGGAGGTTTCCTTACTGGGGTGTGGGGGAGGGACGTGGATGTCAAGGGTGATTAGCTTATGGTCAGACCTGACCACCGAGGGGGTGACCATAGGTGTGGAGCATCAATTTTCCATGTTGGTAATGATCAGGTTTAGGATATTGGAGCCCCTGGTGGGACTATGGCTTAGTTGATCCAGGGCATTGGGAATTATGAATTCCAAGAACCGTTGGGCAAAGGTGTTGGTACATGAGTAGTTTTCCCAGTTAATGGCAGGGTAGTTGAAATTACCCAGTATTAGGGTGATTGGTTCTATCTTAATACTTTCCAGTATGTTTAGAAAGGTGTAGTGAGAATCCTGGGGCATGGTGGGGGATCTGTAGCAAGCTATACGATTTGGATTATAGTCTTACCTAGTGTTAGTTGCACCTGGTGAATTTCAGATGCATTGTGTTGGGTAAGTAGCCTGGTGTCGTGAATATCTTTGGTGTTTCGGTCTGGTTTGGTGGCTGACAGGTGTGGTAAGAGTTGTAGCCTGGTATTGCAGGGGTGCTCTCTGGAGCCTTGAACCAGGTCTCTGTTACTGCACAGATATTGATGTTCTCCATTTTTAGGAGTGCCTAGTGAGTGTGAATGGCCACAAAAGCATTGATCCCCACACAAACAGTCTTATAGCTGCCATGTCTGGGATTAGAACTCCTACCTAACAAGTACTTAAAACTATAGCATTATGCAGTTATAGCACACGCCATGGAGCTTACAGGGTTACTCCTTCACAGGTGAATGACATCAGCAGGCTTACCAAAGTAGGGCAATGGGGAGTGTAGTGACTGTGAATGGCCACAAAAGCATTGATCCCTACACACACACACACACACACACACACACACACACACACACACACACACACACACACACACACACACACACACAAAACCAAACACACACACCCACGCACATACAGTTGCCATGTCTGGGATTAGAATGCCTACCTAACTAGTACATCACACTACAGCATTACACAGTTATAGCATGCACCATGGAGCTTATAGGGCTACTCATTCCCCAAAGGTGTATTTCAAGGTGAATGACATCAGCAGGTTTGCCAAAGTAGGGCAATGGGGAGTGCAGTGTGTGTGAATGGGCCATAAACCATTCATCTGGAAGCACATACACACCACTCAGTCACACACAGGTTTAAATTTAACAGGTATGTGTATACAACTCCTAGATGAATAATGACTTATACAGTCATGTTACACAATTATCACAAGCACCACAGACACTATAGTGCTGAGGGATACCAGATGCAAATGTCTACAGTGATTGACATTTGCACATCATGTGGTTTTAGCCAATTGGATGCATGCTGGGTGGGATAGGCCTCATGATGAGAGTCTCTTTGTCACAGTCTGTCACTCTCTTCCACACATCTGTGCATGTGTAAGTTTGGCCTATTATAGTGTATTGTCCTTGGATATATGTGTATATTCCTATCCGATGTTTGTGCAAAGCATGACTGGTGTGCAATATGGAGTGTGTGCACAAACAACTGCAACTGTCAGATATGTATAGTCCATTGTTGTTGCCAGACATGGTCTTCATTTCTTTAAATGTGGGAGCATGCTTAGTATGATCTTTCATTATTTTGTTGTCAGACATGGGCTTCATTTCTCCAAGTGTGGGAGCATGCCCAGTATGACTGTCTGTATTGAATTTGTGAATCCATTCCAGGTAGGTTGTTTTCCAATGCAGGCTTTTGTGTTCTACACCTACAGATAGCAACTTGTTTCTGCAGGATATCTGTAGATCGGTTGACAATATGGAGTCACAATGGGCAAAGGGTAGTGGGTTACTGTAGGTAATTGCGTCTATGCTGCTTCTGCTAAATGGTTTTGGTGTTAGCAGAGATATTCAGACATATGTACTGATTTACACTGTGATGTTTTATGTAATCAACTACTGTCAGGTATACATATTTGCTTGCAGTAATTTCCTGGGGAACACAGGGTGAATGAAGCTGTGCCCAGTACTGTGATCACTATCCTACATATTCTTGCACAATCATGCCATTCTGGAGGGGAAGCTGCAGACACTTGCTGATGGTTCTGTATAAATGGTTCAGCACCTTGGTACAGTGGTAGCTGTGGGTCCCATAGTTGTATATCCATCAATGTGACAGTATGGCCATATCCTGCTGTGGCCATACCTCACAGCTGTACAGATTCACAAAGGTTGCCCAGAGGCAGGGCTCATATTTTGGTCATTACCTCTTCACATTGTGGTTTACAAACAGGTTTGTAGCCACACATTCCTGTGTTTGCAGGCAGGGATAGTATGTGCACACAGCTGAGTTTCAGACTTCACACACTCCATGGCATCCATGCTTCTACCCCCACCCCCCAGTTATTCTATCCTCTTCCAAACATTATGCAAACATTATCTGATAAGTTCCCTATAGTTATAACTTCATCCCAGCAGTATTTAGTGGTTGGTCCACAGTTCATGCAGTAGGACATGGTGGACATGCTACTGGGATTTGTTGACATGGCCTTGCATTTTGGTTCTGTGGACTGTGTTATGTTGTTATTTGGGAGTCCATGAGATAACATACATTCGCAGTATGGGTGAGACACAGGCCTTTGACAGAGGACTATACGGCATTTAGTAGTGATGCAGTCCATCAGTAGCAGGCCGTTGCATTGTGTCACTCCTACAGTCCCAGGCTGCAAGCCACTATATTCCCCTTGGGTGATAGGGTATGTGTGCAAGGTGTTAATGTCAATAGTTTCTGTCCTTATTGATCCAGTGGTGTGGATGCTGGCAGGGTGCTGCTTACAGCTAGGGACACACCTGCATGAGACACCTCTTCAGCATGCTGCATTCTGTGGCTATTCCCATACTGAGGTGGGGGTCATGTTGTACTCATTCCCAACAACAGGGATAAGACCTGTGAGGTACCTGTGGCTGATGGTGGGGTGAGCTGGGTGCATGTGTGCTATGGAAGTTACTTGCAGCCTACTCACAGATATAAGTGGGGTATTACACCTATGCTGGCTTGTGCATGGACATCAGCAGTTTCTCAGTTCTTCATACCTGTGACTTTTGTGGTCTGCCAGTGTTTGGCCAGACAACTTCAGTATTCCATTCTACACACCCAACTAATGTGCTGAAAACCTGTATGTACAATTCCAAAGGTGTGTCCATTTGACAGTTAAATGTTATACACTCTCTGTCTAGGGTACTTCTATCTGTGTACTGTTTGTATGTCTGGGCCCACTTTCATGCCATGTCCATCTTTCAGATGGTGACAGATATTACATCCGAACAATTAGTATGGCTTACTGCTGGAATGTGTCTTGATGGGATGCATTGTGTTTGGCACTGCAGTTGTGATAACTTGGCCCTGTCATCAGCAGTACTGTCCACTGGCCACCAGGACACAACCCACCATACCTACATGCTGACCACTGTCACACAATGTACAAAACACACCAACCTAAAACACACAGCCCTGCATATTGTACACGTGTTACTATCTATCCTGCTACTTTGGCCGGCTCAGGTAATCTGTGATCCACTGTTATTATACCTACACATACATGTTACTACATTTCTACATAGGATTTGGAGGGGGCACATCTGACAACTGTACACATTTGCTATGACTGTACTGGTATTTCAGATACTCCATTTTCTTCTGTATTCTGACCTATCTTGCAGACTAGAGGTATATCAGTGTACTACAGTTCTTAGGTTTTATTGACCTACATTTCAGTTTCAGACTTCTTACCCTTCAGAACTAACATCCCACTGCCTGACCTGTTGTAGTCTGTCTGTGTAGGTCTGGAGGGGGGCTGTTCTCCATAGCCATCAATCAGAGGCCTTAGCACAGCCTTTCTTTGTGTTTCTATATGCCTGTCCTGCTGGCTGAGACTGTTGTTGGGTATGTGAGCCTCACAGACTTGCATGTGTGTGTCCTATGGACACACATTTTGCCTACCACATGTCTTGCAGTGGGTTTTGTCACCTTGTCTAGTATTGGCTACTATGTTGACACCAGTATTTGTTACAGATTTCATACTGCCGATATAGGTGTCTACTATCTACTGGCATCCCATTCAGCCACCTGATTCCCTTGCATGCTCACATCCATACCATAGATACAAGTAGCAGAATATACTACTCCATTCAGCAACTGATAGGAAGAGTGACTTACCCTGGGTTCCTACCGTGTCAGTGTATGTGCTATGCGTAGCCTCTTTGCCAAGGCCTGGGCATACTGGGCATGCCTCATTCTGCCTACTGGGGTAGGCTCAGGTTGTTCTTCTTCCAAGTCATTCTGTTCCTGTGCAGGCCTTGGCAATGGTGGGGGGCTGTGTGGTCCTGCCCCATGCTTTTCCTGCTGCAGCTGTTTCTGCAGGATCACATTGTGTAGCATGGCACATACAGTGACAATTTGGGTACATGTAGCTGGTGAGTACTGCAAGGCTCCACCGGATATGTCCAGGCACCGGAACCATGACTTGAGTATCCCAAACACATGCTCTATTATGATTCTGGTCTGTGTGTGTGCCTCATTATGGAGTTCTTGTTCGGGTGTCTGTGCATTTCTGATGGGTGTCATCAGCCACGACTCCTGTGCGTAACCAGCATTCCCCACTAGGTGGCCATATAGTATGCCCCCACTGGCAAATCTCTGGTACAGCTGTGTCATATGCCAGATGTGGGAGTTGTGATAGCTTCCAGGGCTGCCAGCACACACATTCATTATAATGCCCTGGGCAGCGCACACGACCTGGCAGTTGATGGAGGGGAAGCCCTTTTGGTTTATGTAGACTCTACCCTGCTCACCGAGTGGTGCTTTGATGTGTATGTGCGTGCAGTCTATAGCACCCACTACCTCAGGGTATTCTGCTATTTGGTGGAAGAGATGCATATTGCTGGTCAACGCCTCATGGGTATTGTGGAAATATATGTGCTCACTGGCTTGTTCTGACATGGCATCCATGAACTGGTGGAGTACCCTGGATGCTGATGCCTGTGAGATCCCCATGATATCCCCAGTTGGCCTTTGGAAAGTACCTGTGGCTAGTATTCTTAAGCCTACACATACCTTGGTATCCACTGGGATGGGTTCCCCTCTGTTGGCTCTTGTGCGTGAGGCGTGGCTGGCACAACTCAACAATTTGCTTTAGGAGGTCCTTGTCCACCCTATAGTGCTCCACTATCTCCAGCTCATGTAGCCCCTGGTAGGTTACCCTGGGTCTGTACACTCTTCTCCTTCTCCTCACTGTGGGTTGGTCACCAGCATTCTCATCCTCACCACCCTCAGCCTCTTCCACATGTTGATTTATGAGACTGAATGCAGCCCCTATAATTTTGTTGCTTTTGTTAGGTAAAATTTCCCAGTTTGTGTACACCGGTGGTGTAGAGTTTGTGGGAAAAACCAGAGGGAAAGGTGTTTGCATAGTTTATAGTAGTTTGCTGGGCTGGGCTGCTGCCTGTGTAATTGGCTAATTCTGATACATTTCACCTGCCAGCTATGCTAGTTCTCCTTGATTACCTTCCTACTGCTGTTTTCCCTTTCCATTGCCTTACTGTTTAAGCCCAGAGGTGTGCCGTACAAACACAGTGCTCAGATGTGCATGGAACTGCTATTTCCTGGTTTACTTTTTTTTTTTTGTTTAAAACCTGGTGTGCGGTGCGCAGACCCATTTAAGCAATGTAAAGAGTGCTAGGCAGCTTCACACACACCCCCTTCCTTAGCTCTGCTAAGCTAAGCCAACTCCGAGCCACAGAGCTCCAATAAACTTACAGTATGCCTGACACACCCCTCTATGATATCAGCTAACTCTTTGGTTTGCACCATGGTTTTCCTGCACCTACACAGTTGGGGTTTTACACTTATGCTGGCTTGTGCAGGGACAGCAGCAGTTTCTCAGTACTTCATACCTGTGACATTTTTTGGTCTGCCAGTGTTTGGCCAGACGACTTCAGTATTCCATTCTACAAACAACTAATGTGCTGCTAACCTGTATGTACAATTCCAAAGTTGTGTCTATTTGACAGTAAAATGCTATACACTCTCTGTCTAGAGTACTTCCATCTGTGTACTGTTTGAATGTCTGGGCTCTCTTTCATAACATGTCCATCTTTCAGATGGTGACAGATATTACAACCGAACAATTAGTATTGCTTACTGCTGGAATGTGTCTTGATGGGATGCATTGTGTTTGGCACTGCAGTTGTGATAACTTGGCCCTGTCATCAGCAGTACTGTCCACTGGCCAGCAGGACACAACCCTCCATACCTACATGCTGACCACTGTCACACAATATAAAACACACACCAACCTAACACACACAGCCCTGCATATTGTACATGTGCTACTATCTATCCTGCTATGTTGGCCAGCTCAGGTAATCTGTGGTCCACTGTTATTATACCTACACTTACATGTTACTACATTTCTACATAGGATTTGGAGGGGGCACACCTGACAACTGTACACATTTGTTATGACTGTACTGGTATTTCAGGTACTCCATTTTATTATGTATTCTGACCTATCTTGCACTCTAGAGGTATATCAGTGTGCTACAGTTCTTAGGTTTTATTGACCTACATTTCAGTTTCAGACTTCTTACCCTTCAGAACTAACATCCCACTGCCTGACCTGTTGTAGTCTGTCTGTGTAGGTCTGGAGGGGGGCTGTTTTCCATAGCCATCAATCAGTGGCCTTAGCACAGCCTTTCTTTGTGTTTCTATATGCCTGTCTTGCTGGCTGAGACTGTTGTTGGGTATATGAGCCTCACAGACTTGCATGTGTGTGTCCTATGGACACACATTTGGCCCACCACATGTCTTGCAGTGGGTTTTGTCACCTTGTCTAGTATTGGCTATTATGTTGACACCAGTATTTGTTACAGATGTCATACTGCCAATATAGGTGTCTACTATCTGCTGGCATCCCACTCAGCCACCTGATTCCCTTGCATGCTCACATCCTTACCATAGATACAAGTAGCAGAATATACTACTCCATTCAGCAACCGATAGGAAGTGTGACTTACCTTGTGGCTGTACCAGTATTGAGGATGGTGCTGAAGGGCGAGAGGTGTCATTCCCTGGGTTCCTACCGTGTCAGTGTATGTGCTATGCTTAGCCTCTTTGCCAAGGCCTGGGCATACTGGGCATGTTTCCTTCTGCCTACTGGGGCAGGCTCAGTTTGTTCCTCCTCTGAGTCACTCTGTGCCTGTGCAGGCCTTGGCAATGGTGGGGGGCTGTATGGCCCTGCTCCATGCTTTTCCTGCTGCATCTGTTTCCGCAGGATCACATTGTGTAGCATGGCACATACAATGACAATCTGGGTACATGTAGCTGGTGAGTACTGCAAGGCTCCACCGGATATGTCCAGGCACCGGAACCATGTCTTGAGTATCCCAAACACACGCTCTATTATGATTCTGGTCTGTGTGTGTGCCTCATTATGGAGTTCTTGTTCAGATGTGTGTGCATTTCTGATGGGTGTCATCAGCCACGACTCCTGTGAGTAACCAGCATCCCCCACTAGGTGGTCATATAGGATGTCCACACTGGCAAATCTCTGGTACAGCTATGTCATATGCCAGATATGGGAGTCGTGATAGCTTCCAGGGCTGCCAGCACACACATTCATTATAATGCCCTGGGCAGTGCACATGACCTGGCAGTTGATGGAGGGGAAGCCCTTGCGGTTTATGTAGACTCTACCCCACTTGCCGAGTGGTGCTTTGATGTGTATGTGCGTGCAGTCTATAGCACCCACTACCTCAGGGTATTCTGCTATTTGGTGGAAGAGATGCATATTGCTGTTCAACGCCTCACGGGTATTGAGGAAATATATGTGCTCACCGGCTTGTTCTGACATGGCATCCATGAACAGGTGGAGTACCCTGGATGCTAATGGCTGTGAGATGCCATGATATCCCCAGTTGGCTTTTGGAAGGTACCTGTGGCTAGTATTCTTAAGCCTACACATACCTTGGTATCCACTGGGATGGGTTCCCCTCTGTTGGTTCTGTGTGTGAGGCGTGGCTGGCACAGCTCAACAATTTGCTGTAGGAGGTCCTTGTCCACCCTATAGTGCTCCACTATCTCCAGCTCATGTAGCCCCTGGTAGGTTATCCTGGGTCTGCACACTCTTCTTGTTCTCCTCACTGTGGGTTGGTCGCCAGCATTCTCATCCTCACCACCCTCAGCCTCTTCCACATGTTGATTTATGAGACTGAATGCCACCCCTATCATTTTGTTGCTTTTGTTAGGTAAAATTTCCCAGTTTGTGTACACCGGTGGTGTAGAGTTTGTGGGAAAAACCAGAGGGAAAGGTGTTTGCATAGTTTATAGTAATTTGCTGGGCTGGGCTGCTGCCTGTGTAATTGGCTGATTCTGATAACTTTCATCTGCCAGCTATGCTAGTTCTCCTTGATTACCTTCCTACTGCTGTTTTCCCTTCTCATTGCCTTCCTGTTTAAGCCCAGAGGTGCGCAGTTCAAACACAGTGCTCAGATGTGCATGGGGTTGCTATTTCCTGGTTTACTTTTTTTTTTTGTTTAAAACCTGGTGTGTGGTGCGCAGACCCGTTTAAGCAATGTAAAGAGTGCTAGGCAGCTTCAGACACACCCCCTTCCTTAGCTCTGCTAAGCTAAGGGCAAACCTGAGCCACAGAGCTCCAATAAGTTTACAGTATGCCTGACACACCCCTCTATGATATCAGGTAACTCTTTGGTTTGCACCATTGTTTTCCTGCACCTACACAGTTGGGTGCAGGATAGCCATAAGGGGAAATCTGTGATTCAGTATCATTGCCCTCATTTGCATAGGACTGCCTGCTAATGCCTAGTTACAAGTCCAACACTGCGCTTTCCCCCTTAGCAACCAGTATTCACTGGCTTGTTGTCTTCTGCCTGCCTTTTACTATAATGTCAAAATTCTGATTTTGCAGAAAAAGCTTTTTTCAGGGTTTTACTTTTACTTACTGGCCGATCCCATTTGCGAGCCACTGCCCTATGCTGAAAAGGCCAAAATCGGCCAAAAAAAGTTTTTTTTTTTTGCAACTGTTTTCCATGCCAATGGCCATGTATTTGGCCATTGGCATGCTTTCCACATTATATACACCCTTTATTCGAGTACATTTATGCAGGGTACACATATCCTGCACAGATTTCCTGGATCACTAATTCACCTCATTTGCATGGTTTTCACCTGCAAAATGGGTAATTAGCACACAAGAGTTGTGTCCATGCAGGAATAGTGCAGGAGCGCTCATGCACATCCTGGGAGCTTGTTCCTGGATCCATTGGCTGCCATATTGCCTCCAGCAGCTCCTGCACTATTCTTGCACGCCTTGCAGAGCTTGCTGAATCCTGGGTCATGTCTTTTATTCCAAATGGTCCACACAACATAAAATAAGTGTTTATCTATTTCACTAATGCAGTCATTATTTTTATTTCTATAATATCCATACAAAATCATACACATATTTATTTCACTTATCTCCTTTATATTATCAAAGGCATTTTCTTTACACAATTTTCCTACAATTTTGAAACTACTGAACATTGTAAGAAAACATGTTCTGTAGTTTCTTCTTTGCCACAATATATACAAAGTCTTTCACTGATTTTTATATGGCATAGTTCCATTTTCTTGCAATTTATTACACACTAATCTCTGTAAAAAATCTTTACATTATATTTGATTATTACACCATGCTTTTCATACTCTTATAGTTTTAACTTTTTCATTCATTAGCCCAGCCCAAGGATTAACATAATAATACTGTACCATGAAATTTTTATACCACACCATACTTTCCTGTAATTTTCTTTTCCATTGTTTTTATTTTTTTTCATTTTCCATAAAGGAATTTTTTTCTTGATACCATTTCATTATTTCATTTAATCATGCTTATCCTCTTTGAATTTTTTTAACATATCCAAATGCTGCTTTATTTTGACTTTGGCATATTTACTACCAATGTTTCATTTATATCATTTATCCCTAACAACACTTTATACAAATTCAAAGAAGCAGCATAAATAATCGAGTTTATTAATCCTAAGCCTCTATCTTTCTTGTCTATGTGTAAGAATCTTCTCTTCACTGGATTCAGTCTTGAGTCCCATATAACAGAAAACAATTACTTGTAGTATTGCTTTTTCATAGGTTGTTGTCAACATATAAACACTAGCTAAATATGCAATCTTTCCCAGTAAAACTAAAGTAATCAAATTAGCTTTAATAATTATAATAGCTTGTGTGTTTTCCAAAAACAACAAAGCTCCTTCCTTGTGTGTTTTCCAAAAACAACAAAGCTCCTTCATTTCATCTAGCATCCTATTCCATTGTTCTTCACTTACATTTTTACCTCAAACCTTATTCCTAACACAGAGATTTTTTTCATCTAGAAAGCTACTCCTCCTTTTTGTACTATATCACCTGATCCTTTACTTTTATCTTTAATTAAGGTCATGCCTATTATGTTTAAACATCGATATATATATATATATATATATATATATATATATATATATATATATATATATATATATATATAAAACATATAATTTCTATCATCCAGACTTTGTTTTTCATAATCAATATAATATAATCAGCATAAGTAAATGTGAGTGGAATTTTTATACCTTGAGTAATATTATAAGTAGCATCTCTCATGTGTAAATTTACACATGAGACAAATACATTTATAACTAAAGCAAATAATGTACTACACATAGGACATCCCTGACATATGCCGTTATTTATATCTATTTCTTTGCTTAACCACCCATTCCCTAAAATTCTTACTTTATTTTTATTGTCTGCTGAACAACATACATTCTTATTTTTTTAACATTTTTTACTATTCCGTAATTGTCCACAAAAGTTCATGTTGTACTGTATCAAACGCTTTCTTTAAATCTCCTATCATGATCTTGGTCTCATCAGTCCTGTTTATAAATTCAGCCACTTTTCATTTTACTTTCCATTCTCTTCTGAATTATTTTAATAAAAAAAAAATATAAACTTATAAACTTGTATCTTATAAACTGTATTATTCAATACTATAGGTCTCCATTTTTCAATTTTATTTTTATCTTCCCTTTTCCATACAAAGTTAAGTGTACCTCGGCATAAATCTCTACAGATAAGACCTTCATTTAACCACTCATTCATAACCTTTAAGAAGGATTTTTTTCTGCCAGTCCATAAATGCTTTATAGAATCAGTATCCTTTCCCAACTCATCCTGAAACTGACTGTAAGTTAACATGCTTAAGTACTTTATTTTATTCATATAAAGAAATCTCATTTTCCAATTACTTATTTTCTTTTTCTGTCAATTCTTTTAACATGCTGTTCTTTTTTTGCATGTTTTACTTATCCTGAAACATTTTCTTTACATGATTTAGTATGATACTGATAATTTGTTCCTGAGATCTTCTTACCTCACCTCTATCACCCTTTGTTTCTCTCATTATACTAGTATTGTCTGTAACCATACTACTCAAGTAGGCTGATACTGCTTCTTTCTTACCTTGTAAAAATATCTTTGCTTAAATAATAATTTGATTTTCTGTTGATTTTTTCATAAAGTCTCCATTATATCATATAATATTCCCTTTCATTCCTTTCCAAATCCTTTAAAGCATCCATACAAAATGTTTTCTAATTTATTTTTTTTTACTTTTCTTACATCTGAGTGCCATTCCAAAAACATTTCTTATAACTTTTTTTTTCAAATCTAGCCACCACTCAGGCCAATTTTTATAATATACTGTAGTGGAAAAGTGATTTTTTTCCATAAACACATACTTATTTTTCTGTTTTCTTTCCATTATTTCTCACATATTCTTTTTATTTCTTTTTCACTATCTATTATACCTACTCTTTACTTTCTTGTATTTCTATCCATATAGATGAGTGATCTGAAAAACCCTTTGAAGTGACTCTTCCTTAGCTATTTTAAACCTGTGATATATTAAAATAATCTATTTCTGTCTTATATATACCTTGACTGTATCCCCACAAATTATTATTCCAAATCATTAAGCTGCCACATTTGACAACTTTAAAAATATTTTAACATCATTTCCTCTCTTCTTCATTTTTCTTCTCAAATCACACATAAAATATCCTACTAGTACTATAAAAATCTCCTGTTTATATTATGTTCATATTAATTACTACATAATCCAAAATTTTATGAAATAAAATCCATTTTCATTATTTGCAACCTAAGTATATGCACATTGTTATAATTCTATATACCTAATTATGGCATATGATGTGTAAAACAGTTAATCATCCCATCATTGCCAATGCTATGTCCAATATTTTCACCGACTTTCTACAAAGTACAACTATTCCTGATCATGGTTCCTTTAATATGTTCCATATTGTATTTCCTCCTCAAGGTTTCTCTGTTTTGAATCTCTCTTTGTGTCAAAATTATTATATTTTCCAATATTATTATAATAGCATCACAATTATAATGCATATTCTTTTACTTATATCTTTTATACTATTAACATTTACTGAAAGTACCCTAAAATTCTCATTATGTCTATGTTGTAGCTCACCATAAATTGTGTAAATTTGAAGAAATTATCTCATTTGCATTATTCATTTCCTTTCTTTTTTCTCTTTTTCACTTATCTCTTTAAACTTTATTTTCTGTCTTTTACTCTTTTGCCAGTAGAATTCTTTTTATCCTTCACTATTTTCAGTTTATCTCTTCCTCATCACATATTTCAGAACCTTCTTCCATATTCCCTTTCATCTCATTTTTCTATTCGTCCTTATCTTCATTATTACCCTATATCCTGTTATCTTTAATTAGGGTTGTTTCTTCTCTTAATATACTGTCCTCTCTTTTTGTTTTCTTCTTCTTCATCATTTTTCTCTGGATTAAAATTTATCCACAAATGCCCAGATTTGTTGCATTTATAATACTGTATTCACCAACCTCAAAAAGTCAGAACTAAACAAATTAGAAGTATGTTACAATAAGATTGCTAAATTGCAACAGATTCCATGTATACAACTCATCACTGTCATAGTTTAACACATCTCTCTTGTTTAGAATCACCCCATCTTTTGAACTGCAATAAATTAATAATGGCTCATAAAATAATACATGAACCTGAAAACATACCATCTCTGACAAATCTCCTACAACCCTCCTCTAATAATTGCAATCTTCACTCCTCTAACAAAAACTTGCTCCAGGTTACAAAATCATCCAACTCAGTAGGTGACTCTCTTTACTCTAACTTTGTTTTAAAGAACTGAAATATCCCCCCTCATAGTATAAGATCCATAAACCATATCAATCAATTCAAAACACTTCTAAACATACACCTATACGAGTCATGGTTTTGCACATGTAATACTCTGGGTTAGTCTATAACATAACCACAATTAGACTTAAATACTCACAACACAACTATAATCCGTATAAACTTATCATTTGTAGTTAGTACTGTTCCTCTATAAATAATTTCCTCTTACCAGCTTTTTTCCTCCTCTGAAGTATTGTTAACTATGCTTTCCATGTTTAGGTGAATCTCTATGTTAACTTAACTTTATATCTAATATTTGTGTTTTTTTTATATACATAAGTTATATATCTAATATTCTGTTTTAATGTTGCTTAACTAGTTTGGCATGTCATGCTCTCTTTTATTATTACTGTTTTTATTTTTATTATTATTCTGCTACAATTTTTTTTTATGTTAAGAATTGACTGGAGCTTTTCTTCCCGGGCCTCTGCTGAAAATGGGTTCTGACCCAGCCGGACCATTCCAGTAAACAAATGTAAAATAAATAAATAAAATTTCAATTCACACTTTTTTCCATCATGACCTATTTACCCACAAATATAATGTTTCCTCTTATCACAATTACTTATAAAATGATAATTTTTTCCAATGGAAAAAAAAAAAACATGAATTCAGTTGTCCTCAGTATTTTACAACACCTCTCTTACCATCTCCATTCATCATACTAGGGATATGAACATTTTTTTTCCTTTTTCCATTTTTAGTAGAATGTGACAGTCCAATCCCCGGTCCATAATAGTCTATTATCATATACTTTGCTAATGTCCATAACTTCTTAACAAAGTTTGCTTAAGTGTCTTTTAAAGTATTTTTTTCAATTTCAATTCAAAATTGAACATGTATCTTGTTTTTTTTTTTCTCTGTGAAATGTTTTAACCACATAAGAATTCCAATGATTAAATTGTTTTCCTCCTATTCCACCCCACCAAAAGTTTCTAAAACAAAACCAGTCTCAAAAATAATGTCAGAAAATGTCTTTTTGTGAATAAGAATACAAGCTCTTACCTCCTGAACCTTCACTCCCAATGGGACCATTAAATTATC
Organism: Protopterus annectens; assembly: GCF_019279795.1. Taxonomy (NCBI): domain Eukaryota; kingdom Metazoa; phylum Chordata; order Ceratodontiformes; family Protopteridae; genus Protopterus; species Protopterus annectens. The sequence continues at coordinate 235,067,831 of NC_056729.1, read as the reverse complement.
CCAAATGTCATACTTCTTTTTCATTATGTTGTTGATACATTCCATTAGTGTGCCCCTATATCTCTAGTAAATTATGCCCCTAAAATTATCATGACTTTCCCTTCACTCATTTGAATAGTGGCTCTTCTTCTGCTTCCCTCATTATGTCATATACACAGATCATGCACCCTATCCCACCATTATTTTATTTTCCTTTACTTTCCTTTGCTTTGCTGTAGACATTTTCAGTTTACTAAATATTGCTTGCATTGAATTACAGTCCAGCCTTCCATTCCCTCACCAGTCCTTTTTTTACTGATATAGTTTTCAGTGTACAACAGATGCTGTAGGACATTGTAACTTACCACATAGTATATACTCTCAGAATATGGACTCATAAAACTATATTGTTCCACTATGAAACATTTTATTTGTATATGCTTATAACTCAACATTTTTGTTATATTTATTGGTAGTAGTCTCAATATCATGTTTGTCCTAATTTCATGTTACTTTTGTCTTGTCCTGGTTGTATAATTTTATATAACATGGTACATCCAATAACATTTGTTTTATCATATCTTTGCATCTGTCATATCTGGCAACAATATGCCATATAAATGATACGCATCATACATTATGTGTTAGTATCTATATCTGGTTTATAATAATCTGTAATGTCCTTCCAGATGTTCTTTACTGTTTACGTTCTTCCTTGAAGTTTAAATATTATTTTAATTTTCCTCATAAGATTTAATATGTTTTTGCAAATACTGTCAATATAGACTCTACAGTTACTCATTGAGTTACAGCTTGGTGAAAATCCAATTTACCCAGCAGAACCTGTTGAAATTCATTGAGCACAACTGGCTGTGAAACTGAATCAATGATAAAAATGCACTTAAGCATTTGCACCTCATATTCTCCACCTCCATAATTGTACAAGGACAGAGAAGGGAAGAATATCATAAATGAAAGGAGTCACAGATGCTCTTATAAATTACACTGGCATTAACTTTTTTTTGGATGGGGGGATTGTGATCAGGAGTTCAGCTTCATCTCCTTGTGCTAGATCTGTTTTAGATTTATGTGCTAAAAAATACTGACTTCAAAATAACAATCAATCAAAAATAGATTAAAAGCTACCTCTTTCCCACATTCTAAACTAGTAATCAAAAGTAAATTAACTGAAAGCCTGGTAGGAATAAGCATTTCACAGAATTAAAAGGAGTCGACAAATGTTGGCCAATCTTAGAGCATGTAAGCTGATATCCATTCTCAAAATACCACTGAGTTGAAAGAATTTGAGGTAAATTCAGCTGGCTTTAGAAAAGTTTAATGAACAAACCCTTTTCTGGACTTAATTTTCAAGCTGGTGTAAGTGTTAAAGATATGCAATTACTGTTCAAGTTACTCTCGATCAAACACAAGGAGTAACACTTAAAAATGTAACATGCTCCCAAATGACTGTAGTATTGACGAACCTGATGATAAAATAATATGACATCTTCAGATAGATTCAGCAATCATCCCTATTATGACCTCACTGACAGGTAAGTATTATATAGTTTGTGAAACGTTACAGAAATCGGAAGTACCCATGGACAACTTTATTCAAATGCAATCAATTATAAAGAAAACACAGAATACAATCAGATGGCACATCCTTCCAAATTGCTATTTTACAAGAAACATGGAAGATTCCGAATTTTAATGTAAAACTTTGTTGCAGAAGATGAATGAAATAGATAAAGCAAAAATATGATTAGAAAATAACAGCTTAGCTCATGAAGCAATAACAAGGACAAAATAATTAATAATTGTAGGCTTTCATGATAAATGAGGCACTCAAAAGGGCATTGGGAATGCTTTGCTGTTTATTTTTGACTACATAATTTCATCAAGTGATGGGGCATTGAAAATCATCCTGGATAGATGTCACAGAGTGTCCTTCATTAGAAGAACACATACACTAAGCAGTGGTGCATGACTTATAATTGTACAATTTGAAAAGAACAATGGCAAAGAGGAGATTCTAACTACTACAGTCTGAAAAGAGAAAATTGCAGTTGGATGGCACTTTTATATCTATTTTTCTCGGTCTACCAAATGAGATATTGAAACATCAAACATTTGTTGACCTAAGGCACAAATTGGGCCTGAAGCAGATTAACTTGACATTTTTTATCCTGCCAAATTATAAGTTATTTGGAAGTCCAGTCCTCTAGTATTCACTAGTGAAGTTAAAGCCAGTCATGAACTTTCAGTATTGGGCATAACTTTGTTCTGCCGATTCCGGGATGCTTATGAAGTACACTCAGACTTAAACATAATTATTATTCTTGTTTCAAACTCATTTGCTTCCCTATACAGACTTTCTAGTTTCTTTCACAGGTGCACTATTTGTTTAGTGTTCTTATCCAATAATAAAATCTCCATGAAGGTAAAGATATGTGTTTTACATTTTTATATAGTTACATGCCCTAGTGTAATGTCCTCCCTGGTGAGGTCAGACCACAAAACAATCTCATTTGAAGTAAAAATAAAACCCAGAACACGAGCTAACCCTGAAATGTTCAGAAATTACTCTAAGGTTAACTTTCTATTATTATCTAATAACCTGGCAAAATGTCAAGCCCCCCAAAACCCTGAAAACACTGCTGCCTACACAGAACTGTTCACAGAAACCTTATACTTGCATGGTAATAGGTGCATAAAGGCAGCTGTACGCACCAGAAATAAGTAAAGAACTAATTCAAAAAAACAAACCATACTTGTGGAATCATATAATCAATAGGCTGTATAACAGAAGTAAGATAATCATGGAAAACATTTGGAGACATAGCACCAGCTGGATAAAAGCTCTTGCATCAAACCAACCAAACAACTCAGAGGACAAATAAAGTCTACAAAATCCAAATTTGAGGTAACTTTGGCCTCCTAGGCCAAAGACAAACATAATGCATTCTTTAGTTATGTCCACAACCTCAGAGGCAAAACACAATGGTGTGCAAATCTCTAGGTTAATGGAGCCACCTATACTGGGCCTGAAGATATAGCAAACCTAATGAAAGACAAACTCAGTTCTAACTTTACTCCTCTCTAACACCCAGACTCCACTCAGGAAAAATCATCAAATGTAACTTTCCCTGTTATCACTAGGGGAAAAAATCTTCAATGCTCTTTCTCTAAGACTGAGAAAATGATAATGTTTTCCTGCCAAATAGTGGGAAACAAGACCAATCAGGCCATCTGGAATCCCTGTTTAACCATAGCTTGCAAACAGGTTTTGTGCCTCGAAAATGGAGAACAGCAACCATCATTTCATTGTAAAAAGATGTGCCATCTATAGACCTTGGAATGTAAAGACCCATAAGTCTCACTAGTCTCTTATGCAAAGCCATGGAAAGAATTATTATGGAAATGATCAATAGTAACATAAGGAACCTCCAGGCACTGGGTTCAGCCTAGTTTAGTATCATCAAGGGCAGGTCATGCCTACTCACCCTGGTGGACTTTTTTAGCAAAGGTCACATAAAGCAATGGACAAGGGAAAAATGGTTCATACTGCCTACTGTGAAGTGGCCAAGGCATTGGACACAATACCTCACTTGGGCATTGTTAACAAACTCAAGAGGTTAGGTATAAATCCTTATGTTACCCAATGAATATCCAGCTGTCTCACAGACAGGATCCAAAAAGTTAGAATTGGGAGTCCACATTTACAAAGCAGCCACTCACCAACAGAGTTCTTTGGGGCTCAGTCTTGTGTTGCTCCTTTTTGGCATCTACATCTCTGAAGTCAAGTCCAATGCCAGAGTCCTCTGGTTGATCAAATTTACAAAGGATTGCAAATTAAGAGCTGTCATAGAGTTCCACACCAACACTAAAGTTCTCCAAGAAGGGCTGATACAGACAAATTACTGGTGCCAGAGCCACATAGTAAAACTACAGTAAATGCCAATAAATTCATAGTAGTACCCTTTGGGAAGTCAGTGACCCCTAGTAACTATCATATTGACAACACACCCCTAAGAGTTGATGCAGTAGTCAGGAACTTGTTGACATATATAGACAGTAGTCTAGCCTTTGACTATCATACATAGTGAGGAAACCATTCTTAGTTGTGCAACTTATAAACAAGGGTATGGCAACTACTCCAAGGATTTCATTGTTCCATTATATTTGGCATTCATGAGACCTATCAATGAGTATAATGTCCCCTTTGATATGTACCTAATTAGGCACATTAAACAACTGGAACATCCTCAAAGGCTCCTCACTAAAAGTATATAGAGTGCAAATAACATGTCCTACTCTGTCGCTTACAGGCTATTAAGGGGGGATTTATGCCTGGCATACAAAGTATCATTGAACCCCACTCTGATGGGCCTCCTTCATATCTGCAAATAAAATATCACCAAAATTTCCCATTCTAATGACTTAAACCTTGCATGTTATATATATATATATATATATATATATATATATATATATATCTATCTATATCGGACTTACTGAAGAAACATATTTATTCCAGAGACCACCCCTTCAGTGGAGCAGGATCGCCCTCCAATACAAATGTAACTTGGGGAATTGGACTGGGATAGAAAATTCATCCCTGGTTTGGCACCTGTGCCTGCAATGTACACAGGCAGCCTGCAAATGGTTCATCTCCCCAGATATTTTTCTTCTTCTCTGCTTTTCACAGAAGAACTTTTCTTTCATTAACTTACAAGTGCACACCTGAAAATTGCACTGGCAATGATTTCCTGTGGAGAACATCATTCAGTGTTATGATCCTTGATGTTTTTTTTCAGTGGGCAACTGATGTTCTGGGAATTTCACCTCAACCAACTCCAGAAATATGATGATTGTTATAAATAGTCTTAGAGATTCTATAAACTCCATGTAGGTTTAGCGGGAAGCCTACACAGAGATTACATGTTTGAGTGGTGAGCAATAGCACTAATTACATATGCATGCTGGGCACCAGTTTAAATGTAAATAAGCACAGTTTCAAGGCCAGCAACATTGTTGCTGGTCAGGAAACTGTGTAAAGCAACATGAACACCTGCAGATATGTACACTTCTTTACCTACAGGCAAGCTAGCTCTGCAGGATTGCATAGAAGGCCACAGTGATTACCAGGGTTATTAATAAAGCAATGTACATAGTTTGAACACAATACTAATGAAAGTGTATACAGTGCAGAGTAGCGTGGAAACCTGTTTCAGCCATACTGAATAAAAGTTGTTTAAATGATCCGCAAGGGTGCATAGACTGCATTATGAATAAATAGTCAGGGGAGGTGTATGCATCGAAAAGGGATACATAGATGAATTGAAACAGAAGAGGACAGGTGAAATATGGCAATGTATATGGCATGTCAATGAAGACAGGTGTAGCATGAACATTAATCATATATAGACATGATATGGTACATACTGTACAGTTAGTGTATATTATGTGACTGTCACACAACGTGATATATCAGTGGAGAGGATGCTTTGTAATATAAGCATCCTGACATGAACAATGGAGAGGAAATATATCAGGGATGGTATATACAATAGGAATTATGTGAATATTGTGAAACTGTGCAAAATGAGTTGCCTGAATATGAATGTAATGCCAGCATAGGCCTCAACCAAGTGGGACACATAGTAACAAGCTCATGGACAACAATATACAGACAGACATTCAATCATGCACAATATCAGCATAATATCACCATTATTTCCCTGTCTGTGACATAACATATGCAATAGTGAGTCATCATAGATGCTTCTGCAAGAATGCACTTGTACAACTATAATGATTTGTCAGCAATCTCTGAGAGGAATCAAGCACACTTTCCTCAAAATGTAACATCTGCCGGAGGTGTTAGGATGGACTGTGTTGCATCTGTATTTGAAATTATGAGCAATCCTGGCTAGTTGACAGGTGTGCAGGCCATATATATGGCACAATCCACACTCTCATGAATGTCACCCATGCCATCAATGTTGCCAATTAGCTATGTAATAACTGTGTGCTTCACAGGAAGATGCATCACACATGCATCTTGTATAATGCCTTTATGGGGGTTTGCAACATCAACCAGTGATGTTTATGCAACAAAAAGAATACTTAGGTATGGTCAATAAGATGTGTGGGAGGTCACTGTGACAAATAGAGTACACTTGAGAAACTCATTTCTTGAAGATGTATTGGGAGGTACATGAAAAGGGGTGCATTGTACTCAGTTATTTGTGTGATGAGGGCTGCGAACCATGGAACTATAATGCCCTTCGATGTGGATGTCCCACACATACTCAGGAGTTTTTCTACATACAAGAGGGCTCTATATCAGTTCTTCTAAGTCTAATTAAAATGAACAGCTGTTCTTCAAACTGAAATCACCAAACAGCCATTAATTGAATGTTCACACCAGCAAACATTTTTCCCAGAGAAGGAAATGACTTGGCCAACAGACCAACCAACACTCACACCACAGTACATCAAACCTACCAAAGCTGGGTGCTATAGCCCTCACCACCCCCAATTTATGTGGCTGTACCCCCCCACATCCCCTACTTATATATACCAATTCTGAGATCACACTATATTGGGGAAATGGGCATATTTCCATATATTGGCTAAGTCATTTCCTTCTCTGGGAGCAAATATTCGCAGATGTGAACATTGGATGAATGGTCGTTCAGTGATTTTGGTTCAATGAACAGCTGTTCACTGTAATTAGACTTCAATGAACTGATATACACTCACAAGGGGGTGCTCACCACTGTGGGCACATGCTGGTGGCCATTCCATGTACCATCTACCTGAATACACAGGTCACATACCATTTGGTCTGCTCATAGTGGTATGTTGTCTATATTGCGATTACCTTGTGCATTTGCTTTTATAATGGAACTAACCCCCCCCAATGATTTGTCTCTATCATGTCCCCATGGCTGTGGCAGCAGACATTTGTGTGTTTGTTGATACTGTCTGCATTATGTCAATACAGCACTTGGATTCAATGACTGTGCATAATTTGAAATCTGGTTAGACAAAGGATGAGTAAGCCACTTTTAACATCTGAGACTTAAATAATGAACAGTAAATGGCCTAGTACAGGGTCCTGAGATATGGACCTGGCAAAAGGACTCTAAATATAGGTGACATCACACATTACAACATATTTATCTGTCATGTAAGTAATCCAGTCATCCACCCACTTGGTGATGTAGGTATTTATGGCTACTTGAGACAGTTTCTGTAATACCTGACTGTGGATTTGTATCAAATGCCTTGTCCAAGTCAAGTTATGCAAGATGATAGTGTTGTCATTATACTTGCCCTTGGTATCCATGTTGAAGATAGCAAACAGATGTAACAGACATGGTGTAGCTTTAACAAACTGAATGCGGGTTTGGTACACAGTCAAGATATTACCTGTGTCCTTTTAGAGAAGGTCCATGATGACTCGTTGGTCTACCTGACAGATGAGGAGAGTCAGGATGTGTCTATAACTTTATGTATTAGATGATGGTCAGCCACAGTCAGAAGGATGCATGTTGCAATTGTATTAAAACATGTGATACATTGATTGTGTATATCACAACATAATAACGTGTATGAGATAAGACTTATGTGACCATGTAGTCAATATGAATTTATATTGATGTCTGCACAGAACATTTAATGATGTAAGTAGACACATGCACACATATGCCATACTGCAAGTGGCACTATGACAGCGGAATGTGAACTTTGTAGAGGGTTGATGTGCTCCACTAAGAAAACACATGTCCAAATATGCCAGCAATATACATAAAAGGGTACCATGCCATGTCAGCAGTTCTCAGGAATCATATTACTACAGCTGTTATAGAAGGAGCATGCAATGCAATGGCAGCAATGGACATCAAGACATTAGCTCACATCACAGATTGTAAGACCTTCTTGTAGCCATACTGTGCATTTAAGATGTGAACTGTTCATAGTCATAAGACATTATTAGGCTAATGGCCAACATCACATGAAATTCTGGTCATTATTATACCATGTAAAAATATATTCTCTATATCTATATTATAGACAATAGTAAGACTATTGTGTGTATGTGTATATTTGTTGGATTGTATTACATCCTGACAGTCAACATATGGGACATTTGCACTACACCATGAGAAAATTAGCATGCAGTGGTCTGGAGATGGCTTGCAGGTTTTCATGGAAGAACTCTGCTTCATAATGTGTGCATGCATATTTGACATGAGGACATAATCCACTCCTCTGCAGGAAGGTTGTCATGTAGCCAGAGGAAAAAGGAGGATGGTGGAGGCATGGGGCGATTTTGAAGGTTACCCAAGTGGTAGTGAAATGTACCACCAAACACACACACACACACACACACACACACACACACACACACACACACACACACACACACACACACACACCAGTAGGCTGAGACTGATTTGAAAATTACACCTGTGTAGATATAGAAGATGAATGCCATGCAATGTCACAGTAGCCTCACCACATATGTCTGAGTGTAACACTGTCATGTTGCACCTTACGGAGTATGACAGCATCATTGTATGCTAAGATGAACATGTTGGGAGGAGTGTAGGACATGGATGTGAAGTCACATCCCTGTCTAAAATTGTCTCAAATGTGATAGGTGTATGTATCGAAACACAAGTTGCCTGCTTTCAGACTGGAACCCTTATATGTGTCAGTAAATTATTTTGCAAACACAGCAGTTAATGTTACTGCTACAGCCCAGGCTTGTCTTGCATACTGTCAAAGTGCATGTTATAGAGAATTGCATTATCATTGTATGCTACAATGAGATGTTCAGAATAGGGTTTGACATAACTGTCGACTCACATATCATTTTAAAATTGTCACCATAGTGATTGTTGGCTGCATGCACAGTTGAGTGAGCATTGAACTCCTACCTAAGGTATTTACAAAGCACAGCACTCAATGCAAGTGCCACAGCACACATCTGACTTTCATAGTGTTGGACACATTATAACTGATGACATCAGCAGTGCCTGGTGAGAAGAGGATGGTAACAGCAGTGCAGTGTCCCACATGCAGGTGTAAATGGTCTCTTGAATGTTAACCAACTGAACAAACACACAGCCTGAAGAACTCTGTATTTAATGCAAATGGCACACTATAACAAGCCAGATGTTTTGAGTGTCGGACAACACTTTATAAGTGATGACATCAGCAGTGTCTAGTGAGAAGAGGATATTAACAGCAGTGCCCAGATGCACATGTAAAGCAGTCTCTTGAATGTCAAGCAACTGACCGAACACACACACACAATTTGGCTGCAGTGAGAACAGAACCACTACCTAAGTAAGGTACACTGACTACTAAACTCAGACTTTAGCACAAGAGCCACAATACAAGTCTGAATTTTAGAGTGTTGGATGACACTTTATAACTGATGAGACCAGCAGTGTCCGGTGAGAAGAGAATGGTAATAGCAGTGTCCCACATGCAGGTGTAAAATGGACTCTTGAATGTCAACCAACTGAACAAACATACACACACACCAACTGACCATAGTGAGATTAGAACGCCTACCTAGCTAAGTACACCAACTCAATAACTCAATATTTAATGCAAACACCATGGCACAAGTCTGACTTTTGCGATCTTGCTTGACAGTTTATAGTGGATGATATCATTACTGGATATTTATGAGATGATCTTGGGAGGCCTGAATGAAATGGATGGCTAACAATGTACAACTGTCAAAATATTTGTACTGAGTGGTACACAGTTACACTCCTCTGAGTGTACACATATGTGGCAAACAGTGAGATTAGAAGCCATACTTATCTAAGTATACCAGCTATAAAACTCAGCATTTAATTCAAGTGCTGTGGCATAAGTCTGACTTTTACAATGCTGCAGGCAATTTATAGTAGATGACATAATCACTGGATGTTTGAGAGAAGATGTTGTGAGGCCTGAATTAAATGGATGTGTAGGCATGCATAATTGTCAAACTATATGTACTTCATGGGGCTGTACAGACAACTGTAGAATACACAGTTATGCTCTTCTAAGTAGACACACACAAGTTGACTGTAGTGAGATTAAAACTCCTATCTAACTTGGTATACCAGATACAGAAATCAGTACTTAACGCAAGCACAACAACATAAGTCTGACTTTTATAATACTGCAAGACATTTTATAGTGGTTGACATCATTACTGGATGTTTGTGAGATATTGAGAGGCCTGAATTAAATGGATGTGTAGGCATGCAGAATTGTCAACATATTGGTATTCTACAGGATTCTACCAATGAGTGAAGGATACACAGTTATGCTTTTCTGACTAGACAAACACACACTTAACTGCAGTGAAATTAAAACTCCACCCTAACTAGGTACACTAGAAACTCAGTAGATAACTCAAGTGTTACAACACAAGTCTAACTTTTTTCAGTGCTGTCTGTCTGACAGTTTATAGTGGATGACATCATTGGATCTTTGAAAGAGTATGTTGGGAGGTCTGTATGAAATAGATAGTTAGCCATGTACAACTGTAAAGATATTACATTTCTGCATATTACTAGACTGATGAGTGTGTAAAGGGTAGTATCTGTTGTTGCATTTCCAATGTCCAGGTATACTTTAAGAGACAGCGTTAAAAAACTATATACAAACAGCTGTCCACATTACAAGTATTAGAAAAAGTAGTCTATATTAGATGATTGAACTTTCAAAAGTTTGACTGTCATACAGTCGACACCATATGATCGAACTTTTGAAAGCTCGAACATTTTAACAGAGATCTCTGTACTGCACAGAATGGGAAGATTTCCCTTTTCTGCACTATAGTGCGATCTCAGAGTTGGTATATTTAAAGATCGGGGTGTGTGGGGGTGCAGAGTGGCTTGCACCCCCCTTGCTTAAGATGTTCAGGTAGGTTATTTGTGTAGATTATTTTTTTTTATTAGATGTTCAAACTTTTAAAAGTTTGATCATATGGTGTCGACCATATGATGGTTGAACTTTTGAAAGTTCGATCATCTAATATAGACCCAAAAATCTGCATGTGTACTGTCAGTATAAAGATGTACATGGTATATAAGAAAGTTTTTTTTACTTATTTCTGTAGCATAGTTCATATATTTGGGAACGAGTACTGAGAGACCAAGTTTTAAGTGCAAGGGTGCAGGTAACACATGATACAGTGTAAATATGTATTATTTACTTAAAAAGTGTCTTCCCTTTGGTTCTGTTTTTACATGTACTTTCATGGGATGAAGACTAAATGGGCAGTAAATGTAAGTAATGCATGTGAATGTTCACTTTCCGTAGCACACCACTGAGTAGCTGGTTTGCACAATTGACGGCAAAGTGTTTGTGCATGTGAGATGCACATTTAAGGACTCTTACTTGAAGCTGATAAATACTCAGCCATACTGGCTATGGTAGATGCATCTAACAGACACTATGATGTACATAAATAGTTCATATCAGAAATGTGTCATATGTTGTCTAACCTTATAAAAGTATTTATACTGCTTTCCCTTTTTGAGTGTAGTTAAGCAATGAGGAAATGTGGGCCTCTGCTTCATTGATATAATTATAAGAATTCCATTGCTTTGCTTACCTTTGCATAAACACGCCAAGTGGAGAGGTACAGCAGTCATCACTTTGGATAATACTGAGGGTAAGAAACACACCTGTTGCTTAGCTGACTCTGTGGCAACAGGTGTAGGTACTTTTGAGTTCAGATGATACAGGGTTTGAATCCAGCTGTAGCTAATACTTTTAAATATGGATTCATAATGCAATGAAATAATTCTTAAAGCTAGTGTAACTGCATGTTTCCTTAGAGCAGCAGGTTTAAACAACATTGCACAGAGTTACCTCACAATGGCATAGGATGGGAATAGCCATTGAGCATCATTTGGCATTCATGCACGATTCCAAACTCAGTGCAAACACAGAAACAAAAAGTAAAGGGCTTCATTATGGGCCATTTCTGCCATGTGTGTGGTGTATGATTCTATTTTTTGACCAGATTAAAGATGTTAAAATGGGTAAATAGGAAAGTGATGAAATGGGAGAAGCAGGGGGAAGAGCAAAGGGAAAGTAATATAGGAATGCATATGAGGGAGTTAGGAAGGAACCATAGCTATCCACTTCTTGAACAGTGTAAAATGAAAATATGTATAGAATGTTTGCTGAATTTGGACTGTCACCTCAAAAAAGAGGGGTGACAACAACGTAATCATGTTGTTTAGCCAATTGTACCAAATCAAGACTGTCAAAAAGACATGTGTGAATTAGAGTGCTACGTATGGGAGTAAATTTCTTTTTGTGAGACAGGTGCCCAATTTTTGATTTTATTTCAGTAAGAAAGGAATGGTGGCTAAGAGACATATGTATGTCAAGATCAGATAAGTGAGGAGGTGAAGAAGCAAATGCAAACAAACAGGACAAACAATACAAGACACAGGGAGGTAAAGGACACAAAAGGTTGGGGGGCACAATGATTGGGGATGGGGAGGAGACACTGGATGTCCATGCCTATCAAGCATGAAGACAGTGAGAATATAGTACTCTCCTGTACAACCGTCATCATTGTCCCCTTACTTGGCTAGCTGTTAGAGTGCTTAACATCTTTGTTTATGCATGTTCATAGAGAGCATCCTCTCCATCTAGCAGAGGCATGCACCAATGGTGCTCTCCATGACCTCAAGCACCAAATCTGGCATCTCCTGGTGGGTGATATAATCCACACCTCTGCCAATACTCCCAGATGGTACTGCCTCATGAGGTGCCGGGGTAATTCTGCCTGATGTGGGTGGCCCAGGTACTCCAGGGGCAGCAGAGTCAGCACTGCCAGGCTGGGTCTCAGATGTGCATGGCATCATTGCAGAAACTGTTGGAGTGGGGGCAGGCTGAGCCACAGTGGTTGTCCTACCTCTCTGTGCTGTGAAGCATTTTGTGAGTTGTCAGAAACTAATGACATCAAAATGTTGTGACCACACATATAAAAATAAGGTGATAAAAGTTGGGGTGAGGGAAAAAAAGAGATAATTAGTACCATCATGTGTGACATACAATAAACTAGTACAATATAAATAATTTATTTCTACTTTTACATGTAAGTATACATTTATAACAGCTGCAGGCTATAACTGATGATTGGTCCAAGTAATCATTCCACTATGCATATATTTCACATATGCTTGATCAGATAATACAGATTAAGTTAACAGCATGGTGCACAAACCACTTCTGTTGAAATTATTATGTAATCCATTTAAATGATTTTACTATATATTTGTTTCTTGTGGTATGTGAACCCACAGCATCTGACTACAGTATTAAAATTGACTCCTACAGATGGCTTGTGCTACTGACTGAAGCAGGCATGCTTGATTTTACAGTTAAGATATGCATGCTTAATTGCTACTACTGTATAGAAGAGCATTATTTTAGATAAAATAATAGTTATGTCGCACTGCATATATACCCCTTGCTTTCCTTGGTCTTTCTAAATGGTCAGCTCAGGCTTCCCTGTTCACTATTATGCCCTGGCTGGCTGTAGAATAAAAAGTAGAGAACAAAAGAGGACCATTATGAATACCAGTCATGCCTATATGCAGCATTCTATATAATTTCAATTCTCTTTGTCTGTATACTTACATAACTGTGGGATGTCAGTAGTCCTAAACTCGGCAGCCTCTGGTTGAGTGTATTCCCATGTGCACCTTTTCAGGTCATTAAAGTGGTGCCTACACTGCTCTCCAGTGTATGGAATGCCAGTTGCACTGGAGACAGCCATGGCCACATTAGTCTAAACCTCAGATTTGTACTGAGACCCAGTATAATCCTGCTGCAGCAGCCTTCAACTGTGGCACTTTACAAGGAGTCCAGTAACAATTCTGGACTCCTTCACACCCCACCTTTGAGTCCTATATTGGGCAGCTTCCCTTCTATCACCACACATGTCTACTCAGGGCAAACAGCAACAGTTAAGAGTGTTTTCCTACCATTTTGTGTTATTGTGTTTAATGCTAGTGTGCAAAACTGAACAACCATGCCACCCAAGTTTGCATGACATTAAATGGAGAACAACAGTACCAAACAGAGAGGAAAGCAGTTTATAACTAAGAAGGATAATGTGACAACTGCCATTAGTTTTTAGTTTGGATGCTGATGTACCTGTTAGTTGATTTAACGTTGCAGATATGTACTGGAGGTATAAATTATATGACCAGACACATTTTTGGTGTGGCTTTATACACTGATGAAAATAATTTGCACAATGTGGGGTTTAAACTTATGCAACATAGATAATGCATATTCTTCTACATAGGTGATTTTTCATCCTTGCTACAGAAGTGCTTTTCCGACATGCTCCTTAATTATTTATAAATACATGGGGCAGTGTGAGGAGTTAACCATATATATCTGTGTGGCCTGACAAGGACCTGGTTTATACATTCATGTGTGTATGACTATCAAAGAAGTCTAAACTCCATCCACGTCCAGAGAACACAATTATAATTACAGAAACATAAGTTGCAGTGTACCCTCAGTCACACATTAATTCATATTTGTTCCAGTGGTATACATTCTTGTTGTTATTCATATTTATGTTTACATTGTTTTATATTTTATAAAAGTTAGTGGACAAGCATTACTCTGGCTTTGTAATTGTACACCCATAATTGTACTGATACCCACAGTTACACATATATCTGTGATATCCTGTGTATGCTCAATGCACATGCTATAGATACTTTTTTCTATGTGTAAGTATTTTTCTACTGTTAATGTTATATAAAGTAAAGTGGAAAATTGGTAAGAAAACTTTGGGCTTAGCCTGATTAGACCCAGGCTCACTTATACTATAATCCTTAACTTACAACTGCTGCCACAGGAACAACTAGGCAGCAGTTGTATATTTTCACATTCATTACACTGTATGTGTGCTGACTACTGTGCAATGATGCTTAGTGTGTTTTTATAGTGGCAAACCATACAGGAAACCATGTATCCATTTTGAAATCATCTACTGTCTGCTTGCTGTCTGCAGGTGTTCTTGACCTGTATGTGCTGTGTAAGATTACTGACCATCGTGCAACATATCTCAGCAGGTTTGCACGATGGTAACCATAAAATGCAAATGCAGCAATATACCCTTTTTGAAATTGGCTACTGTCTGCTTCTTGTATGGGCTATTAGACCATGGATGCACAAAGGTAAGAGTCATGCAAACATGACAAGAAATGCCTTTTGTTTATTACATTTCATCCTTAAAAGACAAATGTGGGACATGAACCATGATCTACAGGTAGTATAGACTGTGTGGTTCAATGTGTTTATTAGGTATGCTACACACACACCTGGATCAGGACTGTAGTTTATGCAGTCTTTATCATACAAATAACATTAAATTTAATGTATTTATCCATTTGTTCATATTTGTGCTAAGGGTGTTTTATCTCTCTCTTTGCCTTTGCAGCAGGAATGCAAATCATTGTGCATATAAGGAAGTCTAATTTCATCCACAGTATTAACAAGACATATAACACTTGTACACTCTTAATTGTTTGTACATGTATTAATAATATATTTCATGCAATGACTGATCACACAACCATTTAAGACTACTGTTTGCTCAAATGCAGCTTTGTCTTCTCTTTGTATTGCGTTCATTCTGATCTTATTACCAGTAATCTCAGACATGCAGTCTGTAAAGCATTTTGTATCATTCTCCTTAAAATGTATGACAATATTAAATGACAATAATATACACTTTTCAACAAATGCAGGGGAGCTTGGATGTTAGTGAACAAAAACTGAGAAATGTGTGCTGTCCACATCCATTTAAAACCTTGCTACAATTACTTATGCAGTTTTAAGTATATCCTGGCTGACAAACCCACTGCAGGTAAAGTGTCTGAACCATTATATATTCCTTGTCCGTCCCACTAACCATGCACAGTTACAATCCATTAGCAACAACCAACAAGGTAGTGCCTAGACTATGTTTACTTCTACTAGATGAATCCAAAAGTTTGGAGTTCAGCTCTTTCAATGAGTTCACACCTCATTTGCATCTTCACTGTGCTCAGAGGTATGACTCTAGACCATAACCAGGTAACCGTGTAGCTAGGGAAGTTGAAGATGAGAGGACTTATGTAGTTGTAGAGGATAGAGGCTCCTTTAGATCTATCTGCACAGAAGGCTTCTGATGTTGCTATGGTATGCTTGTATTTTTTTAGGTACATGCTTGATTTGTTCACATGTTACAAAGAAAACTGTAAACTGTATGCACTGCTTATACTTCACTCTTGGCAATTTTACCATGCATTGACTTTCACAGACATGCAGGCTTATTAACTGTCATTAGAAGTGTTATTGTTAAAACTGGTTACCTTACAGTCTTTTCTATCTTATTCCATGGCAGTGGAAAGTACTATGTTGTTGATGACACAGGGGTGTAATGCTTCTAAGATGGCCCATAGAAACCACCAGGGAAGTATTCAGTACAGCGAGAGGTGCCAAAATATTGTTTACAGTTTTTTTGTGTGTTGTATGTGTGTACATATTTTGTGAAAATTGTGGGAAAGTTTTCATAAAAGGTGATGTATGTGTCATTCCTTGGATTATACAAGCTGTCATTTTCCTGTTGTTTTCAGGGTGGGAGAGCTGAGTAATTTGTGTGTTTCCACATCAAAAGTTGGGTTACAAGAGTTTTGCTCTTGCAGTTGTGTAGTAATCCTGGCATTTCCATGGGTGTATGGGGAAACATGATGTATTCTGTGGCATGTTGTAACATTGCATTCAGGAATTGATGTAGGACCCTGGATGCTGATGCCAGTGATATCCCCATCATATGCCCTGTTGGCCTCTGAAAGATTTCAATAGCTATTTTGATCTCAGTTGTGGATGACAGAGGTTGCAGAGCTCCTGTAGTGTGTCTCTGTCCACCCTGTAGCACTCTACAATTTCCACATCATGCAAACCATGGCAAGATAACAGGGATCTAAATACCCTTCTCCTTCTTGGCTGAGGTCTATTTGCAGCAGCAGCAACATAGACTTGTGCCTGTTGCACATGCATATATATAACAGCAGCAGCAGCCCCTAACAGTGTTTCTGTGTAGAGTACTTTCGTGGCTTTATTCCAATAGGTTTTGAAATTCACAGGGAAAACCTACACTGAGTCTACACGATTGCTTTCTAGCTTGTTGAATAGTTCCTCCATCTTGAATTGGTTGAGTAACATACAATTCAGCTGCTTATGCTGTAATTAGCATACCACAATGTTTACCGTGTTTGAACATCTCTACACATCATGTAGCGGCACTTACTGAATACAAAAATGTGTGCTACCATGTGCAACTAATATTATCTTCTAGACTTTTATCCAGTACTTACAGTTTAATGTTGGCAGGGATAATGGGGGACTTTTCTACCAGCTGAGAGATGATCTACAACAGTAACTAAGAGAACTCATGCTATGGATTGTTACCATCTGCAGCCATGTAATACTTCTTTTGGCTTATTCAGTCTCAGTTGTGTAGTAATATAAAAATATATATCTCATTTAAATAAATGTATTGATTTATGTATTGATTGTTTTTGTTTAGTAGGAAAGTGTGAATGAGTACAGCTCTCATTTTCAGCAAAAACCCTGGGAGAAATGTTCCACTTACAGAATGAGCAGAAAGATGTTATACAAGATTTACATAATGACTTTCATACATAGAATAGTAGTGATATGACAGTTAATCAAAACATGAAAATGAATCAATACAAGGATGTAGTAAAATATTAGTTAGTAAAAGAGTCTACTTATTTTCTGAGGCATCTGTTGTAATTAGACTTTAAGTAGGAGACAGTGAAAGAGTTATAGAATGAAGATGGTTACAAATTATGATAGACTATTGAGGAGGTTCAGGTAATAGAAGTATCAATGGGAGACAGAAATAGTAGTGGAAAGGGGATGGGAATAGTCAGATATTTACAGATTACGAAGCTGTAGTTTGTATTATGGACACTTAAATAAAACAGTGGTGAGAGTTAACAAGGATTTGGAGTAGGGGAGATAGAGATTATCCAGGAACATAACCCGTAGGATTCATTAACATTCATGTAAGTGCCATACTACAGTTATAGCTATACAATGTGAGCATGTTAGTGTGATGAGCAGCAGTGCTAATCAAATATGCATGCAGCTCATCACAATTCCAGGACTGAAAACACCTCTTTATGGCCAGCAATAGTGTGCAGGGTATGGAAAGTTGCTTACAAGCATGAGCACGGAATGTAAACAAAATGGCTCACATACAGGCAATTTGCAGATACGAGCACACACTCTACCCCTAACATATTAAGGGCAAGTATGGGGCAATAACACATAATGAAGGAATGTGAAATGAAGGAATTGTTACACTTAACTGTGTTATAATGAATAATGAATGTTGAAGAGGAAATGTTTAAAGTGTACGAAAATTCCACAGACAAACATCACAAAAACAGATAAGAAGCATTTCTGACATAAATCTGGTAATATTGATGTAATGATAATCATTGTCAATGAAAATCCTGCAGTTGTGCACATAAATAAAAATGGACATGCTAATAAAAGATGTGACAGGGATATAAAACTGTGCTGTAGCAAAGGGAAGCGAAAATGTGATATGCATGAATTAAATGCTGACTTGACAGCAAGGACAGAGGAATCTTTATGGTATGAATGTACAGACTGCAGTTATTCCATGTGAGATGTATATGCACGGAATTTATGTATGCAAGCTGACATCAGCATTCTACCTCAGCATGTATAACCAGAAAACAAAAGGACTTTAGAGCTATAATGTCAAGTAAATCAGAAATGGACATGTTTTTACAATGAAATGAGAGTGGCACCAATAGGAAAGGGGTTCATCACCTACATGCAGGTATTAGACAAGCAAATGTTGTATAGTTATGTAAATGTTAATCTAATAAATACAATATATGACAAATGACAAGACAGAGCAGATGACATGTCAGGAGTCCATTTTTGCCATTGCTGATTTGCATACTTGTCTGACATAGTAATTCTGGGCATGCTCACACAAAATTACAGGGAACAGAAACATACAAGCAATTCAACAGTAGCAACACAACAGAAAGTGTTGTAACAGAGGACTGATCCTAGTTTCTGATGGTCTGGCATCATGCCATACAGTAAGAAATGCTTATGGAATCATTCATCTGCCATTAAGGTGTACAGTGTGACAAGAACAATTGCAGTATCAAAGACATGTCCGGAGGAAGATGTGATAATGAGCATAATTACCTTGTGAATAGGTAATGCAAATGAGCAATGAATGACATGAGACATTCATAGCATGTCATTTTCAAACACATAACAGAAGAGATATCAGACAGATGCATACAATCATGGTCACCACATAAACACGCTTATCAGTCATGTCATCAAGAACACCCTTGAAGGAATTACAGCATTCTCCTACCTTATAAGGTATATAGATGACCTGCCCTATTTAGATGCTATGTTAACGAAATGTTTTATATGGAGAACAATGTAGACAGTTCCCCTGCTACAGAGATAGTTCTATGATAGATGGAATTTCTTCTGTTATTACTATCCAGAATGCTGAGAAAAGTATATCATTGCCGGATGTGTTTGGTCTGTCTAAGACAGTGTAAACCAAATGTTTCACTTTTTTTCCTTAATTAGTGAAAATTATTTGCTCATTGCAAAGCAGAGAGCAAATGAACTGTAAAAGTAAGAAATGCAAAAAAAAAAAAAAATAAATGACATATTGTGACTAATTGCAATGTGACCTCTACACAGGATTCAAATGATCCTTCATGGGCCTTATTTCTCTCAATTCACTTCAGCTACACTTTATACCGCAGAATTTGACATTGGTCATGTGAATTTAATAATGTAAGTACTATCCCTGTTATAGGAGGCCACAGAATGATGCTAGATATATTTGTTCTGCCTATGGCAGCCTAAACTATTTTTTTTACTTTTTTCTTAGACACTGAACTATGTATGCACACTGCTAAATGGCAAGCAAATGAAAATTATAAGGAAGTGAAAAAAGGACATATTGTGAAGAACTGCAATATGATTTCTACACATGATTCAAACAAAGCTTCATGGGCTTTATTTCTCTCAATTCATTTTAGTTACACCTTGTACCACAAAATTTGACATCTGCCAGGTGCATTTTATGAAGTAAGTACTATCTTGTTGCGGGAGGCTGTCTAAACAGCAGGCATATTTATTCCACCTAAGGTAGCCAAAACTAAATTTTTCACATTTTCCTTAGGTAGTGAACCTCATTTCCATGCTGTTGTGCAGAGAGAAAATGTTAAAAACATTAAAAATGAATATATGATAGCAAAAATTAAAGAAAATAAATTAAATGCAATGCATAAGTATATGTAGTAATAACCAGATCAAAAAGTGCATTCAAGTGAAAAATGTTTCTTTCTCACATCTCCTTGCAACATCATACTTATACTTTCTAAAACACATTATCACACTTGTAGTTTATGACAAATAATGTGAAAGTGGACAGACTAATGACCACATGCTGTTACAGAAATGCATTACAGACAGTCTGACAGTTTATAGAGTAGAAACCTTTTATGTTGATGCACCTTCTTCCCTGTTCCATGGTCAGCACTTTTACT
Source organism: Protopterus annectens (assembly GCF_019279795.1). Lineage (NCBI taxonomy): Eukaryota > Metazoa > Chordata > Ceratodontiformes > Protopteridae > Protopterus > Protopterus annectens. The sequence continues at coordinate 235,047,126 of NC_056729.1, read as the reverse complement.
TCCATTTTTGTGTAATCTATGGCCCCATGGTCAGCACTTTTACTTCTATTTTTGTGTAATCTATGGCCCCCAACACTTCGCAGAAATATGTTACTGCATAGAATTCCTGCATAGATCTTGCTCTCTCTCCTGTGGGTTTCATGGGAAACACATATGCTCCCTTGCATCTAGTAGCATTGTATTTAAAAAACTGATGTAATATTCTAGATGCTGATGCCAGTGACACCCATAATATATCCCTTGTGGGTCTCTGAAAAGTACCATTAGCTAGTATACATAATGCTAAACATACCTTTATTTCCACTGGGTGGTTGTTTATGATTTCCCTGGCACCTGAGGTGGGGCTGCAGAAGCTGCATACTTCCCTGAGTGTTTCCCTGTCCTATATCTCTCAATTATTTCTATTTCAATCAGTCCATAATAAGTCAGACAGGGTTCAAACACTCTTCTTCTTCCTTGAGGTCTGACAGCAGCAGTACCCTGATGTACAACCTATTGCACAAACTGCATAACAATTGAAACACCAACCCCTAATGGTTAATTAGCATTTACTTTGTCTCATTATGCTTTCATTAGTGTATTTTGTCATTTTCCTTTGGCAGCTTTATACATCATGTAGAGACACATAATGAATACCAAAAGCAGTGGTATTGTGTTGGCAGCATGGTGCATTGCCAGCACAATCTCTACACTTTGTGTAGCTGTTAATTAATCCAGCCTCACATATACAGAGCTGGTAGCAAAGTAGGTTGGACATTATTTGAGTTTTTAATTATTTTTGGGGGTGTTCTTGTTGTATTGTTAGTGATATGGAATGCCAGAATTTAACAAGGTATTATTTGCCAAAAGAATTGGTGAGCTTGGGGTTGATTGGTGGTCAGTGCAATGGTGAACGTGTTTATCTCACAGTCACAAGATACAGGCTTTAATTTTCACCTTTGAAAGGGAAATTGTTTATACTTAAAATTGCAAACAAGGGCAGCATGTACCTATGATACAGTGATAGGTATTTGTCCAATGAACATAGTAGCTTGAAAGGGTTGTAGATTTATAAGTTTGCAGATGGATGGACAGTTGTTATCTTTATATAACATGTTATGGATTTGATGAATTAGAGAGTAGGTTAGATTATGTGGGATGTCCGGCCATAAGAAATAATAAAACTGAAAAAAGAGAAAATATATTTATATTTAAAGCACAACAAGTTGTATTTTATGAACCGCACAAGATGCTGCGTCTAATGCACCTTCTGAATTCTGTAAGACTGAGGTAAGTAACTATATCATTCCTCTTTGTGTGCTCAGCTCAGAGTTGATTGTATGAATATAAAAATAAATGATTGGTTCACCTACATATTGTCAAGTTAATAGCTGGCAAAGGTTGAAATGACCAGTTAAATGTTTCACCCTGCACATCTCACAATATTAGCAAGACTCCAGATGAGCTTATATAAAGTTATATACATATGCCTTACTCCATGGTTGTATTAACTTGGTGAGAAGGAACTAGACAATATATGTTATCCTTCCTGGCACACAGATAGAAATTGCACTGGCAGTGATACTAAATGGAGAACAGTAATTGTAGAGTACAAAACTGGTGAGTCTAAACTGACATGTTAAATTATCCATGTACACCTCATCAGTCATTAGGTTAGCAAAAAGTAATTGCAGATCCAAAGATCAGTTATTCTGTTACTGTCCTTACAAAATAGGGTGAAGTATATAACCTCCAGCTTAAGGAGAGCATTAATAAAAATGCAAAATAGCACCAAAACCACTGTGCAATACTTGAACATTACTGCTGGTAAAATATAAATAGTAAAGTGCTCTGAATTGCTCCGCCCTTAACTCAGACAGAACCAATCATATTTCTTTTGTGACAGAAAGCACTCTCATTATTATATCTAGAGGCCATTGCAATCAATAACTGCAATCAAGAAGGGTGATTTTTCAAATTGTTTATGTTTTAAATTTTGTGTTTTTTAGCAATTTAATAAGAACCATGATCTATATGAAATAGTGTGAATTTTTATTTATTGTATCTTTTAAAATGGTCATTTAAAGTAAGTTTTGATCTATACAGAAATTGCAGATATTTTTAAAGCAAACAAACAAAAAAGAAACTGCAGATCAAAAGTAATGACCACCTTCTTCAGAAATTGCATGGCTGCTTCTATAGAAAGATGTAAGAGACGTTGATTTGTATAAATCTACATGTAGATTGGGTTACATGAAACCAAGATAAATAAATAATAGTAATAATAACAAAAGGTAAAAGAAATGTATCATTTTACATTTTGTTTTGTTTTGCTTTCAAAGAATTACTGCATATAAGTTCCATTTTACATGTGCATCACAGAGCTGGTGGTGTTAATTCTGCAGTTTGGCTAAAAAGCAGAGCAGTTAAAAGCTTGCAACATGAAATAGTAACCTGTTAAATTTATTGCTTATATATTGACATATTGTAGTAAAAGATTAATTTCAAGGATGAATACAAGTCATCTTTTTGATATGAGGATATAAACCAATTGACTACTGAGCCTTGCATTTTTGACATATCTGCTCATTTACCAGAATTTTAAATGCATTTCAATTCCCAGAGCCAGCACAGAAGAATTTCACTTTAAAATGCCACAACAGGAAATCAATGTTAATAGGTATTTTATTGAAATTGTACACCTGTGGTTTTGAAGACATAAATTACTTTTTCTTCCAACATATGACATAAAAAGGCAGCAGTGTTGCAGTTCTTGAATGGGACACTGGGCCTTAATATAGGACATAACAATGTAACATTTTGTAATCTTTTGGCTGCGTAGATTTTTAATGTCACCAGACAGTGGGTTGAGATTGGTAGACACAGTATATATAGCAGAAGGGTTTGAAGGCATCTGTTTGACATGTCAAAATAGAATAAATACTTTTCCTACTAATACAGTTATGGCCATCACTTACTACAACTAATGTGTTACAAGTACAGGGTCAGCATTTCTTATTCCTTTATTGTTCTTTGCTTTGCATCATTTAAGGTATGTTTATGAAATATATGAGTTCCTTTACAAAGTAGAACTACATACATGCTTATAAAGAGTAATATTACTTTGTAATGATTGCACTTATAATTTTAGTAGTAGACTGAATCTACAAGGCCAGTAGCTAGCTATACTGTCCTTTGCACATTTTCAGAACACTGAAAACATTTTCAGTGATCTCTGACAACATGAATCAATTGTCATCAGTATTCAAGGCAGTCAAATTGATCCCACATGGAATGTGCAGATGACTATGCAAAATATTTGACTGTCTACCTCTAGCTTTCCTCACAGCTTCTGCTACAGAAGCTTCTTGAAAAGGAAATAATGCATTAGTTGACAAGGTAACACAATCAGCAGTCTGAATTCAAGAAGATAAGAAGGAAAGAAGGAAGATGATGGACAGCTAGGGATGCAGAGGAATGGAGAATGATTTTGAGTTATGATGGGGTCTGTGATTGATGCAGAACAACTAATTTGGAAATTAAGTATTTCATCTTTAGTCTTCCCATTTCCATAGGGTGGCCACGGTGGTGCAGCGGTTAGCATTGTCAACTCACAGCAAGAGGTTCTCTGGTTCGATTCTCAGCTGGGGTGAATTCTGTGCGGAGTCTGCAAGTCCTCCTTGTGGTTGTGTGAGCTTTCTCCAGGTGCTCCAGTTTCCTCCCACATCCCAAAGACATGCAATAGGTGGATTGGACACTCTAAATTGGCCCTAGGTGTGAGTGTGTGTGTGTGTGTGTGTGTGTGTGTGTGTGTGTGTGTGTGTGTGTGTGTGTGTGTGTGTGTGTGTGTGTATACCTCCTGTGGAAGGTTGGGTGCCAGGCTGGCAACTCGACACCATAAAACTCTACTGCCAATCATGAGCAGACAGATGATCCACTGTGGCGACCCCTAACTGGGAAAAGCTAAAAGAAGAAGTCTTCCCCTTTCCATATATTCACCAACAAAAAAATAAGACAAAATGAAATGGGGTCCCCTACAGATGGCTGAGGTGAAATACCTTGGGAGTTAATAGCCCAAAGAAAAAAAATGATAATTGTTTCTAAAAGGAAATCACTGCAGTCTGATTTTTGTGTGTGCTGGCAATGATTCACTTGATTTGGGAAATTTCTCCTTTCTTTGAATATATATAAGTTTGGGTACTATGGAGAGCCCCCCCCCCACACACACACATATGCACATTGGGGGGCTACATGAGGGCTTGCTCCCGTGTAAACAATGCTAAAAGTTAATCTTTTTACCATTCTGTATTTTGGACATTATTTTTCAACATTTCAGTTTATTGGTATTAGGAAAGTTGCCATTTCACAGCAGAATTTGAGAAATGCTATAATGTATGTCACCGAGACAGAGCAAGGGCAGTGTGGACAAAAATGGAAACAGTATAGCTCTCCAAGTAGAAGTGGTAAAAACACATGAACATGCATAGTTCAGTGTACCAAAAAATGACTAACTTTTGACAAAAAATGGTGCAAGCTTTAGCATTACCACACCCTGTGATTACAATGTAGCTAACTGTAATCTACAGAAGTTCCTCATATTTAATATATGCAGTAACTGTTTTAACCCAAAACCAGTTGTACTGACTGATCTCAGTTAATGTAGAGCAGCAGTTTAGATATGCCTTGTGCATCGATTCATCGGTAAGTACTAAACTGGGTGTTCTTGTGGGCCATTTTAAAGCTAGCCATTTTTCCTTATAGTACTTGAATTAACATATTCCATTTGGTGCTAGACTGGCCTTACCATTCTTATGGTTAATAATTATATATTTCCCTATTGAGAATGACTTGGAGCATACCTCAGATAACTTGAAGGGGACCATGCAATGGATAAAGCATTTTGGAGCTGCTTCTGCCCATTAGCAGTACAGTGGGCAGTTCTGGAGATACATTTTCTATTACCCATCTATACAGCCAAGTTGCACTTAAATATGGATAGTGATGAGCTTTGTTTTATATGGACGGGGAGTCTGTTCTAGATAAGTGGTTTGCTCTGTGAGATATACCTGTCTCTCCAAATCATTCTGTTGATGATGCAGAAGATGTTTAGATCCCTGGACTGAGTATTTTAGATGCCATTTGACTTATTTTTGTGCAGTAGGTCTATAAGTACTGGGGTAGGAGGATACCTTGTATGTCAGACCTAGGTCATTGCTTAGCAATCTGTAGGATACCAAGTTCATAGGTTCATAGGTTCATACTAGGCTATCTGCCCTAGGGCATTAATAAGCCTAGCCAGAGTGTGTTTGGCTTTCGCCACCCATTTTAAATTAATTTTGCTATGCCCTTTTTCGAGGTTAGTATACTGAGCCTCTGTCTAACAGTGACACAGAAGTGATACCCGGGGTAAACCTACGATCTCCCATCCACTCATCAAGATTCCTCTTGAAGAGAGTCAATGAGGGACTCTGCCTAACCTAGACTGGGATTTTATTCCAGAGTGAAGGGAGCCTCTGGGTTATGAATCTGTCCCTCCAGCATGTCCTATTTATTTCAGTGCTGAGGTTCAAGTCTCTCAAGCACATAGCTCGATGGGATTTGGATTTTCTGAGGAGCAGCATGTCCATTACTTCTGGGTTGGACATGGCTTTATACGTCAGGCACAGATCGCCTCTGAGCAGGCGGTATGCCACTGAGTAGAGCTGGAGTTTCTTTAACCGGGCAGCATATGGCATCTGTTTGAGCCCTTTGATCCTCTTGGTGAGGTACTTTTGGGGTCTTTCCAGTTGCTGCAGGTGTCTGGTAAGGTACATCCCAAAAGGGGCATTGTACTCAATTATGGGCCTGATGAGGGATGAGTAAAGAGGCACGATGACCTCCCCTGATCTAGATGTGAATCCTTTCCTGATTAGGTGGGCTATATAAAATGTATTTCTAACCACTGTGGCCACGTGGTTGTCAAATGAGAGATTGCTATCAACTTGGGTCCCCAGGTCCCTAATTACTTCTTCTGTACTTAATGGATTACCACCTATGTGGTAGTTTGTGGGCACTTTGTTTTTGCCAAAGGGATGACGATACACTTTTGGCATTTAGCTTGAGGCCATGGCTCTGGCACCAGTTGTCTGTTTCTATGAGGCCCTTTTGGAGGATGCTTGTGTCGGCTGGAGAGTCAATTATGGTACCCAGTTTGCAGTCATCTGCGAACTTGGTCAGCCACAGTCCTTCCGTGTTGGCCTGTACCTCCGAGAAATATATGCCGAACAAGAGAGGTCCCAGGACTGAGCCTTGTGGGATGCCACTTGTAACTGGTTTGGAGTCTGACATGGCTCCAGCAATTCTAACCATGTGGGTTCTGTCCTTGAGCCAGTTTGCAACCCATCTAGTGACATAGGGGTTTATATTTAAGTTGGTGAGCTTATCTATAATGCCCGAGTGGGGTATTGTATTGAAGGCTTTTGTGAGGTCCAGGTAGGCTGTGTGGACCACCTTCCCCTCGTCAATGGCCTTGGTGACTGTTTCAAAGAAATCAACCAGGTTTAATAGGCAGGATCTGCCCTTAACAAAGCCGAACTGGGTAGGATCCAGTGTCGGTAGGTCCCAAATATCTTTATTTATGAGGTCCATGATGATCCTTTCCATAGCTTTGCAGACCAAGCTAGTCAGGCTTATTGGGCAATAGTTTCCAGGATCCGTTGAGGCACCACCTTTGTGGAGAGGGACCACTGTTGCTGTACGCCACTCTTTGGGTACATATCCTGTAGTAAGGCTGAGATTTAACAGTAATTTTATATTTGGGTTTAGCTCTTCTTGGAGTTCATGTAGGACGCAGCCCGGGACACCGTCTGGTCCCATTGATGCTGGGTTTTTTTTTCTTCGGAGAGGGCAGCTCTTACCTGAGCATCTGAGATGTCAGGGGGGCAGCACTCTGCTGGGATAGATATTTGCCCTTTTGGTGGGGAGAGGAGGGTTTGCGCTGAACCTGTCAGCTAGGATGTTGGCAATGTCTGTGGGTACGGTGTATTTTTTGTCATTTTGGACTAATTCTGAGCATATCTGGGAATTCCCACCCAGTTTCCTAACATAACTAAAGAAAGCCTTGTGATTATCCTTAGTGTCCTGTGCAATTTTTCTCTCAAAGCTGGCCTTAGACGATTTTATGAGTGCCCGTAGTTTTTTGCTAATACTGATCAGAGATGCCTTCCCTTTTTGGGATTTTGCTCTATCATGTAGTAGCTTCCTCCTTTTATTGTATAGTTTGTTTATGGCTGGGGTCCACCAGACAGGACGTCTGCCTTTGGAGGATTGGGTCTTGGTTTTATTTGGGATTGCATGATCCATGCATTCCTGAAGGTGTTCATAGAATGTGTTTATAAAGGATTCTGCAGTCTGGACCGTATTTTCCACAGGCCCGGGGGCTTTGAAGGATTCCACCTCGGTTTTGAGGAGTGTGAAATTTGTTTTAGAGAATTTTTTCACTGTGGTTTTTAGGGCAGGGGGTGTAGTCGGGATGTGAATATCCAGTGCGATTAGTTTATGGTCTGATCTTACCAGTGAGGGATACACTTCTGGTCTGGAGCATAGAGTCCCCATGTTGGTGATGATCAGGTCCAGTATGTTTTCCCCTCTTGTGGGAGTGGTAACAAGTTGTTCCATAGCATTTGAGTTTATAAATTCTAGGAACCTTTGGGCTAATGTGTTGGAGCTAGAGTAATGCTCCCGGTCTATGTTTGGGTAGTTGAAGTAGCCCAATATAATGGTGTTTGGAGAGACCTTCATATTTTCCAGTGTTCTCAGGAGGGCCGAGAGGGGTTCCTGGGTTTGGGAGGGTGGTCTGTAGCAGGCTATAAACTGGAAGGCAGTTTTACCCACTGTTAGTTGCACATGGATAGTCTCTGATGCTTCGTGCTGTGCCACCAACCTGGAAGTGTGGGTATCTTTGACGAATATTGATACTCCCCCTTCTTTTGTGGTTCGGTCCAAGTTTTGGGGCTGAAAAGCATGGTATGAGGTATAAACTGGTAGTCCTGGGGTGCTCTCGGGAGCCTTGAGCCTGGTTTCTGTTACTGCACAGATATCGATGTTCTCCATGCTAAGGAGAGTTTTGAGTGCATGCATCTTGAGGTTTAGACTTCTGGTGTTGAGTAGCATTACTCTTAGTTGCTTATCCCTTGTGATACCTATGGAGGTGGGTTTGTCTTTTGAGCCTTGTCTAAAAAAGGCACTATGGGGTAGCAAGAGCCTTTGCCACTATCTGAAAGCCCAGGGGTGACAGGTGCAAGCCGTCCCTAGCGAAGCATCGTGGTTTGTCGAGCATGTCATCCCAGGCTGACAGGCATTGGATCCCCTTTGAATGACACCAATACTTAAGCCAATTGTTGAAATTGATCATCTTGTCTTCATATTGTGGTATCATTCTTGGTGAGGGTAAGATGCTACTCAAGGTCAGGGTCATACCGGCCTGGGCTACATGCTCAGAGAGCTCCTCTATGTCTCTTTTCATGTAGTCCAGGGAGGTACATCTCAGGTCATTCACACCAGCATGGACAATGACTGAGTCATATTTGTACTTGCCTTGGAGTGACCTGAGTGCTTGTGTTATGTGGCGGATCCTAGCGCCCGACAGGCAGCTCACCGTGACCTTCTCCTTGTTCAGCCTGGTGAGCGGGACGTCAGTGTGCCTGATGATTGAGTCACCTATTACAAGTGTATCAGGTGTGTTGTTTAGCCTTAAGGGCTGTGACTGTTTGGCACACTGGCTTTGTGAGCTATGTGTTGCACGTGTTTTGTTTTGGAGTAGCAGTTGCTTGGGTGTCTGCTTTGGAGGTCTCTGCTGATTAGGCAGATTTTTATTTAGAGCCTCCGAGTATGTTTTTGTGTGTTTATGTGTTTGGTTTGCTGTTGTGGTAGGTCTATGTGAGACTGGAATTGTAGTGAGTGTGGTTTCCTTCTCCTCCTGACTGGTTTCACCAGTACTGAGTTGAGAGAGCTTAGCCTCCAGTATGGCTATATGGTTGCATCTCTCACATATGTTGGAATTTGTTGGGAGGAGGAGAGGGTTGTCTGTGTACATGAGGCAGTTGTAACATTGCCTCAAGATTCCCAGATTCACCAGCTGGACCGGAGAGGAGATTGACAACTGACCTTTGGACATGCTAGAATAGTATTGGGAATTCCTTTATAATTGAAAAAAAGGGCCAATGGGGAACAAGGTACTCAAGGGGAGTTTGTGAGGGTGTAGTGCTTTTAATTTTTTAGTGCTGACTTATATAATTGCTTTAGTGAGTAAGTGCCAGGTAACTTAAATGTAATGTGTTGCAGGTAATTTAAATTCAAAAATGACAAACAGTAACTTTCTTTCAAGTGAAACAAGGAAATAAATACAGTAAGCAATACAGATATCACTAGGGATCCACAGAAGCACTGAAAAGCCGCGTTAGCGTTTCAGGGAAATAACAAGCAAACAAACAACAAGCATACAAACAAAGTTAGATTCAGCAGGCCTGGATCTAGTCTATGCTACAGAAAACAAGGTGTACCAACTTCAATAAGAAACAGTTCAAATATGCAGGCACTATAAGCCTTTAACCAGAAATTCCCAGCTCAGAAGGGCAGAGTCCAGCCTGTCCTCCCACAAGAGTGCAGACCACCAACCCTTTTAATGTAAAATAACTGGCCTGAAGCCCAAGTGCTTAAACCAGAATTAATACACTTTCAGAATAATAGACACTGAACCCTCAATCAGCAGTTCCCAACTTAGAAGGATGTAAGCTGCCTGTTCTGCCACTACAGTGCAGACCACGAACCTTCTTAATGTAAAACAACTGGCCTGAAGCCCAAGTGCTTAAACCAGAATGAATACACTTTTAGAATAACAGACACTGATCCCTCAATCAGCAGTTACCAACTTAGAAGGATGTAAGCTACCTGTCCTGCCACCACAGTGCAGGCCACAAACCTTCCTAATGTAAAACAACTGGTCTGAAGCCCAAGTGCTTAATCCAAAAGACTTAGAATGATAGCTACACTTTAATCAAGTTACTACCAAGCAGTAATAAATACAATTTAATATTTTAAAGAATGCCTGGATTAGTGCTCAGGTTATACAAACAAAGCTAGATTCAGCAGGCCTGGATCTAGTCTATGCTACTGCAAACAATGTGTACCAATTTCTGTAAGAAGCAGTTCAAATATGCAGGCACTCTAAGCCTTTAACCAGAAATTTCCAGCTCAGAAGGGCAGAGTCCAGCCTCTCCTCCCACAAGAGTGCAGACCATGAACCCTTTTAATGTAAAATAACTGGCCTGAAGCCCAAGTGCTTAAACCAGAATTAATACACTTTTAGAATAACAGACACTGAGCCCTCAATCAGCAGTTCCCAACTTAGAAGGATGCAAGCTACCTGTTCTGCCACTACAGTGCAGACCACAAACCTTCTTAATGTAAAACAACTGGTCTGAAGCCCAAGTGCTTAAACTAAAAGGCTTAGAATGAGTTACACCAAGCAGTAATAAATACAATTGAGTACTTTTAAGATGACGCAAAAGCAAAATAAAGTAGGAAGAAACACAAATACAGTAAAAGCAGATAATTTTTTTTTTTTTTTTTTTTGAGTGAGCAAATGAGATGGGCCCAGGAGTTACAGTACAGAAACAAGTGCAAATGCAGGCCTTCAAATCAGAAAGTTGAGAGAGATGAAAGACCACCCAAATGGTCAATAACTACAAATTCTGGGCCAGAACCACTCCTTATGTGGTAGACAGGTTACCTAGTGCTTACCACTCCCACTGATAAGCTAGAAGGCTTCCCTCCAACACAGAAAGGCTTAGGGGGCTCAGAAGCTTACAAATAGTCATGGATACAGCAAATCTGTATCTGGAACACAAAAAGGCTTGGGGGGCTCAGAAGCTTACAAATAGTCCTGGATACAGCAAATCTGTATCTGGAACACTAATTACAGGAAAGGTAGGAAACAGTATAGTGAACAGGGAAACAGTATAGTGAAAAAGCTTTGAGGTGATTCATGCAAGACATATTGTTTAGGCCTTGTATCCTTTTAGTAAGGTATCTCTGTGGGCATTCCACTTATTGCATGTGTCTGGATAGATACTTCCCAAACAGGGCAATATACTCAAAGGTTGGCCTAATGAGGACTGTACAATGTGGGGTAATGACAACTTTAGATCTAGACACAGTCTTTCTTTTTCATAAGATGTGCAATATAGAAGGTTTTTCTCATAACAGTGGACACATGTTGGTCAAAAGGTAGGTCACAATAGACATGAAATGTTCCCAAATTCTGAACTACTTGCTCAACCCTATGCATGCATTTTCAACATAGTTGTTCCTGGGGTAGTCAACTTCCCAAAGAATATATTAATGCACTTTTTTGTCATTTAGTTTCATTTCATGATTCTGTCACCAGTTATTTGTTTGAAACAGACCATTCTGCAAGTTTGCTTAATCATTTTGGGATTCAATGACTGCTCCTTGCTTGCAGTCATCTGTAAACTTTGCCAGAAACCTTTGCCATTGGCTTTTACTTCATAGGAACTAGATGACAAATAGCAGAGATACCAGTACCAAACCATAGGGGACTACAGTGGTTACTGGCCTCTTGTGAAGATAGTTTTCCCTATTTTAATCTCATGCATCATATCTGTGTGACCATTGGCAATCCATCACATGATGCAGGGGGTTATTTTAAGTTTATTTAGTTTTTCTGTTATACACGAAAAAGGGATTTTATCAAATGCTTTTGCCAGGTAAAGGTATATGATGTGAACAATTTTACCTTTATCCATTGCTTTGGTGACATTTGCAAAAACTGTCTACCAGTCTGAGCATACGTGACTGTCCTTTATGAATCCAAACTGAGAGAGGTCCAGTGGTTGGAGGCTCCCTATGTCCTCCCTCCTTGACTAGTGCCATGATAAATCTTTCCTTGGCTTTGCATATGATGCTGGTCAAACTTATGGGTCTGTAATTGCCTGGGTTTGTGGAAGGTTCACCATTATGCAGAGGAATGACTGTAGCTGTTCTTCATTTACTTTGTACAAATTGGTTCACTACTGAAATGTTAACACTCAAAATGCTGAGTGCCAACAAAATAAGCCTGAAACTACAGGAGAAGAGTGAAGCCCCCCCACACCTCCAGTGCTGACAAGTTGAAAAAAAAAGACGAAACTACAAGAGAAGAGCAACCCCCCCATAACAACTGAACTTATATATGCCAACTCCAAGATCTCCATGCTCAGAGAAAATGGAATATCCCAAGAAGTGGCTAACTCAGACTTAGTATATATTTATGAGTCTATTTTTATGGCCATTCTGTGTCCGTATGCCAGAACTCATTCTGGTGAGTCCCAACAATTTAAAAGGTTACCACACAAAACCTGTGTGGAGGCTGAGATTCAACAATGTTATTAAAGAGGTCACTAAATTGCACTTCATGTATTTCAGATATATCCAGAGATATTGTCAGGACCCATTGATGTAGCATTTTTAGCTTTTAAAGGAGGTTTTAAGACTTGGTCTTGTGTGATAGCTGGAGTCAAGTTAGTTTCCGGTATATCTTGTGGGATAAACACAGGAGAGATATGGTTAAAGTTTAAGGTGAATTTATTGGCCAGCAGGTTCACCATCCCTGGAATTCAGCAAGTGCCGTGCAGGAATAAGTTATTCCTGCATGGCAGGGACCATTCCTGTTCAGCACGGCAGCGCACCATGCATATTTATGAAGGCGCACTGCCATGCTCTAAAATGGACATGGTTCCATGTACGAGTGCAGGGGGTGTGTCTGAGAGCAGAGCTCTCACAGTACACATGCCCCCTGCTGCCTTTCAGCAATTAAAAATGAGCAAGAATGCTCGTAACACCCCCAACCCATCAGGATAACAAATCTGGTCAAAGGCATAAGGAACAATCTTCCCTACCAAGCCAAAAGTTGTTAGGATAACACAGGTAGCATAAGCACATAGCGCACACCACCCAACCCATCAGAGTAAGGAATGTGGATAAAGCCACAAGGGACAATTGTCCCACAAAGCAGAAAGTTGATAAAATAACAGGTTCAGCATTAGCAGGGATATTCTGAATGGTATAGATAAAATAACACAACAAAAAAATTATTTTTTTTATAAATGCAATAAAGTTTAAGTTTAGCTGCACAGATGCACGTGTTGCTTAGCTATGCTTAGTCCAGCTTAAACAGCATAAAAAGTTAAATAACAAGAGACACCCAACATAAACAGTATTGAAATAGTGTAGTGGCTAGAGAGTTCACTTTACAAGCAGCCATACCTGGTCCAATCCCCACTGTAGCCAATTTGCATTTTACATGTGAAAGCAGTACATAAACATTTTTTTTAATTATTAGCTGCTAAATAATATATATTTGTTAACTGGAGTACTGTGTTAGGTCCAGATGCGAGGTGTAAGTTTAATAAAGTTGTGACACCCTTTTACACCCCCCAACCCCTAAAGGGCCCATCTCTATACCAGAAGAATGATGCAAAGTTCCTGTAATCATGGCTGCACAGGTAAAAAACACACTCTCCAAAGCCAAGAACACAGCATCCATGGAACCTGACAACATCCCAAGCTGCATTCTACATGAACTGCAGAATGAACTGGCACCCCACCTAAGCACCATGTTTAATCATAGCCTCACCTCAGGATTTGTGCCCATTGAATGGTGCACAGCAATGGTTATCCCACTCCACAAAGGGGGAGCTACCACAGACCATGGGAACTACCACCCCATTAGCCTAATGAGCCTGGTCTGCAAGGCCATTGAATGTATCATCATGGATTCTATACACAATGACACTGGTGATCTCCAAACTCTGGATCCCACCCAGTTTGGGTTTGTAAAAGGCAGATCATGTATCCTACACCTGATAGGCTTCTTTGAAGCAGTCACCAGAGCCATAAACAAGGGTAAGGTGGTTCACACAGCCTATATAGATCTTGCCAAGGCTTTTGACACCATCCCCCACTCTGGAATTATAGATAAACTCACTAAACTAAGTATAACTCCCTATGTCACAAGATGGGTTACCAACTGGCTCACTGTCAGAACCCACAATGTGAAAGTAGCAGACTCCAAATCCGACTTCAGACTAGTGACAAGTGGAGTACCACAGAGTTCAGTCCTGGGTCCTCTCCTGTTTGGTATCTATTTTTCTGAAGTACAGGCTAACACAGAAGGTCTTTGCCTAATGAAGTTTGCAGATGACTGCAAACTAGGTGCCGTAATTGAAACTCCTAACTATGTGGACATCCTACAAAAGGGCCTCACAGAGACAGATGCCTTGTGTCAAAGCCATGGCCCCAAGCTCAATGCCAAAATGTGCATTGTCATCCCCTTTGATAAAAACTCTGTACTCATGCGCTACCACATAGGTGGTAGTCTACTTAACATCGAAAGTGTGATAAGAGACCTTGGGACACAGGTGGACAGTAGTCTCTCTTTTGATAATCACATCACAACAGTAGTCAGGAAATCCTTCTACGTGGCACACCACATAACAAAAGGTTTCTCATCCAGGAAAAAAAGAGGTCATTGTTCCCCTCTACTTATCACTCATTAGACCCATTATAGAGTACAACGCCCCTTTTGGTATGTACCTCACAAGGCATCTACAACAACTGGAAAGGCTGCAGAAATACCTCACAAAGAGGATTACTGGCCTCAAACAGATGCCCTACGCAGACCATCTCAAAAAACTCCAGCTTTACTCTGTCACATATCACCTACTCAGAGGCGATCTCTGCCTAACATACAAAGCTATGTCAAACCCAGAGCTGTTGGACATGCTCCACTTTAAGAAATCCCAATTCCTCTGACCTACACACTCTATGGACCTAAGCCTTGTCACTACAATAAACAGAACATGCTGGAAGGATGGATTCCTGTCCGAGAGGCTTCCCATACTCTGGAACAGACTAACTATCGATATCAAACAAAGCTCCTCATTAGCAGCCTTCAAGAAAAATCTTGATGATTGGATGGGAAATAGGAAATTTCACTTTGGGGATCACCTCTGTGGCTCTGCTCGACAGGGGCATAGGAAAATCATTTTCTTGGGTGGCAAAAGCCAGGGTACCTTTTTGGCTAGGCTTATATAGGCCCTAGTGCCAATAGCCTAATACCTACCTATGAACCTATGAATGTATATAAACACAAGTGCCCCATACAGTATAGTCACACATGAATAAATGTAAGGAAAGCACATTGGGGGATGTCAGGGACAGTAAACAAATGTATAATATGTAATGAATGATGAATCAATGCCATACAGTAGATAGTCTATAAAATGAAAAATAAGCAATCCTAATCATTGCACAGCTCTACTTCCAGGTGTAAGCATTGTGTAACTATGACTGCTAAGCAATGAGTAGCTCAGCTAAGTGGATTTGCCCATTGGTAAGCAGTGCTGAACCTGCCCTTATAAGCACTGCCAACCTTAGCTAAGTAGGTTTGCTCATAGTTTAGCTTAGCTCAGCATATTCAAAACCATCCAATCACAGCAAAGGATGGGAAAGTGGCCGTATTTAAATCTCCACAGGTGGAAATACAGCTCATAACTGGTTGCAACTTCCCACTGTAAGCAGTATGGCAGGAGTCGATGAAGACATGTGCTTCCTTGCGCAGCACTGGGGCATACAGGAGTCCAAGGTCATGGTAGAACTCATGGTACAAAACCATGATGAGACACTGCTTCAGGGCCAGTACCAAGGCTCACAATACAAAGCAGAAGCCTGGGACCATCTCACTAGTGATCTCACCAGTGCCACTGGTATCCCTTGGACTGTTGAGCAGGTCTGGCACCACTATGCTGACTTGAAGCGGAGAAAGAGGGAGCTCTTGGATGAGTGGGACCAAGAAGCAAGGTAGAGGGGTGATGTCCCAGCAGTGTGTAAGTACTCATACTAATAACTGTTTACTAATGTCCAGCCTTTGTATATGATGGATAGGTGTGCCTAAATATTTCTCTATTTCCCTTACAGCTGCAGCTGAGTGGGCTGTGAATCAGGAAGCCCATGCTAGTGGGCTGCAAAGGCTGTGTTGCGAGGCTGGTGAGTAACAATCCTGCTTGTAGTATTCATACCAAATAAATATAAAGTATTAGAAAGTCACCTGGCAGTATAAAACACTGTTGTATGAGTTGTACTGAATAAACCAAACAATATGACAGTAATAGTCCCATATAGGTCATATTTAAATAAAACTGTAACTGTCTGGCAATAAATCTCTAAATCCTGGACTGGTTGTGTTTACTCTGGTATTGTATGGCATTTATTGCTACATTCTTTGAATAGCAATGTTGTGTTAACCACTGTTATACACACTGTGCTACATAAAAAAATGTCTAAGAATTTCTGTATAAGACTGTTGTAAGTACAAGATCAGATTGTACAAGTAAGAGAGATTTAGACAGGAAACACTAACAAGATAAAAATTAATATCCAAATAGCACACACTGCTGCAACTTAAATTGTTGTATTTTTAGCAGACACAGCCGTGGTTCGAATCCTGGGAGTGGTAGTAAGCTGTATGCATAATCATACTTCTCAACTGTACAGATTTTTCAGAATGTCCAGATAATTGGCTCATATTTTCTGCCTGTTCCTCTGTCCCCCTGGCAAAGCAGTGGTGTGATCTCAGAATTGTAGTCAGGAAATAATGACACACAATTGATTTTCAGACCTCAAAACCTTCAGAAAATATATATTAAAACATATCCTGCCACTCTAGCAACTCTCCAAGTTTATGACAGCAATACTCAAAACATGTCCCTATTTGTATCCCCATGTTGTCAAGCTTTGTACACAGTGTGTGCATTAAGAGATTGAGAGGTATGTGCATAATATTAACTTGGAATCTGGGAATATGTGTAGAAACAGTCAGGTAGTGTTAACAAACATTCCCTCCACATGTCTACCAGGTAAGAGATGTAGAATTTAGCTCTAAGACAGTTGATGTATACACTGTGTACAAACATACCACTGCCCAAACCAAGGCCATAGGGTATTGTAATAATACCTGTACCTTAATGATTAGAGAGTGGACAGGATCCTGTCACCCATTCAGGTGCAGGGATTGATGCGTAGCGAGCTCTGAAGGGAGTTTGGAGATCTGCTGTGCCAGCTTGAGGGCCGCATGGTGCATTTAGAGGGTCAGCCTTCCCCTCCTGCTCAGACTCCAGCACAGCCAC